>NC_067297.1:2795151-3098182 GCF_020740795.1 Apus apus
AGTTAAATAGTTGAGCTGCTTCTGCCACCTGGAAATCTCATTCAGAAGGAAAAAGAATTTGACCTTTTGTCTCTCATTCAGGACTCCCAGCACCCGAGTCCTTCTTGGCCAAGCTTCATCATGGCCATATAAAACCATATCAAGAGGCTGAGCAGACATTGCTCACTTCGTGCCACACTTCATTTATGAGCTCAGATGTCCAGGACATTTTGCTCTACCCTAAAATGCTGGTGGTCTAGATGAGAGGAAAATCAGATGAACCGTTCTTCATAGCAAGAGAGCTGAGACTCAGCTTGAGGAGGCAGCTGAACAGGAGCTCATCTCCCATGGCTGCCTTGGCTGCACCACCAGCTCCTCCAGCATGTGTTCAGGAGGTTTGGCTGGCACCCATGGCTGGGAACCCCTGTAGAACCAAGGGGTAGAGAGGAAACGGTTTAACAAATGTTCACCTGGAGCAGTGAGGCAGCTGTAGAAGGCACTTGGTTACATTTTTGGTCTGTTGCTCACCTGCTACTGCTATGGGGGGAGCAGATCTCCAGTGGAGGAGGGTCCCTGTGGAGATGGACAGGGACTTCCAGCATGTGCCCTGGTCAGGATGGTGGAGCTGGAGATCTGGTGGCCAGGATCAGGTCAAGACCCTGGGACCACTTTGTGAACAGTGTGGTGAACTTCCTGCCAAGCTGAGCAATGTAAAGAAATCCTTTTCTTGGTCTCTTTTGATGTCAGCTGGAGTCATGTTCCTTCTTCTGGGTGGGAGGATCTGGAGCAGGAGGAAGGAAAGAAGAAACTTGGGTGTAGTTAAAAAATACAGGTAAGGAGGATATGCAGTGTTGGAGTGTAAAGGGGGAGCCCAGCCCCCCGTGGCTGCCCTTGATGTAGCATCAACCCTCCCAGCGACAAGGGGAGGGAGAAATGGGGCACCAGACTCTGCTGCCCAAGCTCTCAGGGCTTGGCACAGAGTGAGCCACTTGGTTTCTAACGTCAGGGACTTTTCTTTGACTGAACCCACAGAGGAAAGGTTTGCACAGATTACTGGGCCATTTAGACCTTTTGCCTGCTTTATCAAAGGCCAGAGGAAAGAGTTTTTATGTTATGTGGGGCCAGGGGCTGACTGGTCATACGTGTTCGTGGCTTTGATACCAGCCAAAGTCTGAACTGAAGGAAGAAGTAAATGATGTTGACAGCTCAGGTACATATTGCTCTTCTCTTTCAACAACCAGTTGAATGACTTTTCCATTCCCATCAACCAGCCAGTGGCAAAGGGAAGCTTTGGGCTTGGGAAAGCCTGAGCATGAGCTGCCAGCTCCATCCCACAGCAGGACAGGGCCATGTTCTGGAGCAGGCTTAGCAAGACTTTGCATGACTGCTCAGATGGATACAGTCTGCAGAACACAGCAAAATTACATTAATAAATTGCAATTCAAAAAGCCTTTGTAGTATGTTGTTGTTCTCCCTGCGGGGGGAAAAGGTTTTCTTGTGAGCTTTGGATGCACTGCTGGTACCTCTCATGCACCACGTGCAGCCCTCTTCTCCCACCATCAGAACCCAGCAGGTGCAAACAAAATCCTTCCTATACTATTTCCATTCATCCTTTGTGGTTAATCCTCAAATTACAATTTTAACAGGGAGCAAAAGTTTCCTGTTTCCCTGTGTATTACCCTTCAACTTCCAACACTATTCAGGAACCTTAAACATTTAGCAGAATCACTGTTTGGACTCAGCCCCTGCTTGTTGTGGTTCTGCTGCAGGGAACCATATTTCATTCTCTCTCTTCCCAGCTACTCCCCAGTTATTCTTCATTAACCCATGAGTTTATTTCATCAGTCCCAGCTGATGCTACTTTTAAGTCTTGCACAACCCATGAGCCTTGCTGTGTCTAGTCATCCTTCCACTTTTCTGGATGAGGTCTCTCTAGTTATCTTGCAGGATTTTTCCTTTCTTCAGGAGTTTCCCCAGCTGACTGTGCACCCAGCTCTCAAAATTCAAAGGCACACAAGCTAAAAACAAGGAGCATCTCTCCACTTACTGCCTGGTGTGTCCTTGATTTCCTAGGCTGGCAAGAGCCCTGGTGAAATGTGATGGATCACGTGAAGTTCTTTATTATCAGAGACCATGTGTTTTCCTCCTTTTATAGAATAGCAGTTGTAAATGGCTTGAAGTCTCACTTCAGCTCCCTCATAAGATGGGAGGATTTCTTGGCTGATCATATGAGATCAGTTACTGGGAGAGTTTTGTGCTGGGATGTGCTGTGGGTTTGGCTGCCAGTAACTTGATGTGCCTGGAGATGATGGAGATGCTTGCTGTCTGTAGCCATCATTTCTGCCTGGGATGTTTAGTGCTGGATTTGTTCATGTGCTTGTTGTGTGTTTGGCTGCTTGTTTGTTGTGGTCATTGTCTTTTCATGTTCTGATGGTTGGTTATCATGTCGCCGTGGAGACCACCACTGTGCTCTGCCTCCCATTGTAGTGGCTTCCTGCTAACCAGTGTTTGTTGTGGGAGATAATATGTGGTGGTGTTCTTCAGCTTGTTCCTTTGCTCTGGCTGCTTGATGTTTGTGTTGTAGCCATAGATTTCCATGGTAAACCCTTTGAGCTCAGGAAAAAAAAAGAACAAACATGCTTTCCCTTTCTAGTCATTTGTGAAACTCAAACATGATCTTGTTCAGCGCGACCACGAAAACTTGGAGATCAAACTGAGTAAATTGAAAGTGTCCCACAACACTGAAATTCCCTTCTTCCGCCTTTCCACTCTTGTCTCTCCACAACCAGATCCCTCCTGCCAACTCCAAGCAGAAGGGAGGTTTGCCTGCTGCTAGGAAGGCTGCTTGTGCTCCTACTGAGTGGGGTAGGACAGTAATGACAGACCATCACCTGAGCAGAGCTGTCTCTTTGGCAGTGGAAGACTTAAGGCTCTAAAATGCAAATTCATGCCTCTGTCAGCCTTATAAATTATTTTTATTGTAGAGGAATAAGGTCTGTGTCAGGGAAAGGGAGAGGAGAGGCTGGGGGGGCAGAGATACGTGTTTATATCGAGCTCTTCCATGCTAAGAAACAAGTAGTTTTTGAAAGGCTCTGTTTTGGTGATTTCTCTGCAAGCTCCGCTCCACCCCTCTTCCTGCCCCACCACTCCTGTGCCAAAATGTCCCCCTTTACCTGTACAGATGAATGTGGGGAGGGCTCGGGATTTAATGAACCCAGTGTTTTTCCTTAAAGAACAACCCCCTGGATAATCAGGTTGGGAAAACGTAGCTGCAAGGTACTTAAAACAAGATGTTTGAAAGCTTCTCGTGAAAACTTCTCCCACATCTTTTCTAACAGTTTGAAAGCCCCCCTCTTCCCTTCCCCCCCCACCCCTCTATAATATGATCAACAACACTGAAATTCAGACAGTTGTAATCAGCTCTAATAGGAGCAGAAAAGCCAAGTGCCACGCGTTATTATCCCTCAGCCCCTGTAGTGCCGGTATCCGGAACCTCGCTTGTGCTGGGATAACAGTAAACAGATGTGAGGGCAGTAGTTGCAATACTGAGTTACCCTTTAAAAATCCAGCTTGCCCCATGGATTTGTACAGGCCCCTTTTCTTTCTCTTTCCTCCTCTTTCTTTTCTTTTTTTTTCCTGCAAGGTTATTTTATTTTTTTGCAGGATCAGCTCCCTTGGCTGATTCACCATGTGGCTCCATAAATAGTTGGATTGGCATAATTGAGGGGTGAATGGGATTTGGGAGTGAGTGGCTGGTGATGGAGAAGGGAGGGGGAGTGTGATGGGATAAGCTGGGCTTACCACTAAGAGAAATGTTTGTGGAACCAGGGCTTTTCCACAAGGAGCCACAAGTCTATCGGAGAAGCAGAGAAATGCTGTGACCACTGGAGGAGTGAAACTCCTCTCCCTGGGCCAGAAGCTGATATCATTGCTCCCAGAGTGTTGTCCTTGGCTTGGGCCTCGTGCAGACGTGCATACCCGTAGCTTAACACGCTGAGCAGTGGCTTTTGAACAGGAATAGACACCAGAGGTCTGTTGAAGTCTGCTCTAAATACCCCTGGCATCAAGGCAGAGAACCCCGTTGGCTGCTCTGGTGCTGAGTGAGGTCTAAAAGTTTTGTTAAATATCTGCCTGAAGTGTTATGGAGTTGGGACTTTACTCCCAAACCAAATCTGTTGACTTTGAAAAGGACTCACGGTTCTTCTCCGTGGTGGGATCAGTTCCTGGGTTCAGAGATGCTTGGTCTGTTGGTTCCTCATGGCACCAGAAGAAAGGGGGTAAAGGGAGGAGCAGCAAGGGGGAGGAGCACAGATTTTTGGACTGGTTTGGGCTGGCTGTGAGATGGCACCCCCTTGCTCCCCCATGCCCTCCCGCTGTCTCACTTGTACTGCTCGCACTGACACAGAGTGAGAAATTGGCTGATCCATGGAAAATTAGCCCACCAGGGAAGAAGAAAAATTTTCCTGTTGGATCAACTGGCTGATCTATCCATTCTGCAGCTCCTGATCTGGCCCCAGAGAGGGCAAGGGGACCTGGAGTAGCAGGAAGGAGAGCAGGCAGTGGGAAAACTCCTCCTGAGCAGGGACAGGTTACATGAGCGTCCTGTGAGCCAAGTGTGGCCTTTCGAGTGCCTACACTTGGTTTCTGGCAACTGCAGTCCAATGTTGTCATCAGCTCTGCCCACTTCTTTGCAAGCATCCCAAAGTGTTGTGGTTTGTAGGTGCAGGATTTTTAACCATTAAACCGGTGTCTCTAGATGCACCATGAGCTCAGCATGGCTTTCAGCAAGGGGGTGTGGAGAAAAAATGAAAGATTTGGTTTGGTTCATGAGGGCTGGTGAGGAGGTTTCTCCCTGGAGAGGGAGGGCCAGGGTTCCTGTGCTGGAGCTCTTTCTCCCGTTTGCTCAGCTGCAAGTCCCTGGGGAGAAGCCAGAGAGCTGGGAATATGCGTGTGGATGTGGGCAGTGACACATTACTAGGGCATGTGCAGAATTCCCCCAAATGACCACAGCACTTTGGTGAACAACTATCTGAAGGTTTCTCACCCTTCCTCGAGGGAGGATGCTGTGCTTCCAAAAAAGACTCCCGACAGATGTAACCATATTCATCCGGTTCTCTTACAACCGTTGCTCTTCCTGTGGCTGTTCTGCTCTTGATGATCTCCCTGGGAAGAGGTTGTTCTCTTGAGCAACAATATCCCCGAACCAGTTTGGTTTCTGCAGTGTCCATATTTAGAGGGACTGTTTCTTATTTAGAAGCAGCCTTTGCATGGGTGTGAAGATGCTCTGCGCCGTGTGAGCCACGTTCAATGGGCTTTGCCCCCTGGTCTGTAGCTGGAGAAAATGTGTGAGGGATTTCCCTGCTGCTAATAAGCATTGTGTTTGCCTTCCTCTTTGGGGGTGGGATAGATCTGGGGAAAGGAGAGAGGAATTAAAAAAAAAAAAAAAAAAAAGAAAAAAAGGCTTTCCAGTGGGACGTGAATGTTTCTGCCACATTGTTCCCAGCCTTCTGCCAGAGTCCAGCTGGATGACACAGGCCTCCAAAATGTAAGCAATATTCCCCGGGGAGTGACGCACGCGATCACGACTCACTGCTTGCACCAGACAACAGAAATCTTGAGGGTGGTGGAGCACATTTTGCTGGTGGGAAAGAAGGTGCCAAGGACAGCACGGACTTCACCAGCATCCTGGGCTTCTGCAGACGTTGGACCCAGACCCTTCTTGGCCTGAGTGTGTTTGTAGAAAGGCTTAAACCTTTTGACAGCCCTTTGAGAAGTGTTTGCTGCTCTGCAGGTAGCTAATGGGGGGTCAGCACGGGCGGACAGGTATCCTGGTCCCCAGAGGTTTCTGGAGAGAAGACCAGGGACGGGTGAGTTCCCGGGAGGTGGGAGCAGAGGAGCAGCCTCCAGCAGCAGCAGAGAGTCTTTGCTGCTAATGCATCCAGGGAGGGAATTTGAGGAAATGCTTGGATAGGAATAACTAGAGCTGGCAACAAATGTGCATTTCATTTTATGAACATTTCATGGTGAAACTTAAAACTTCCACAAAATTTGGGGGACTGGATAGCTCAGGGGATTAGTAATGGGATACAGGGCCTTTCATCTCACCAGTGCCTTTTCAACTGCAGCTCAAGTCAATACCAACGACTGAAAGTTGTTACCATCTGATGGCTTATGTGTAATGAGTGGATGGTCTCACTCCATTTCCTGGTAGTCAGGTATCTGTGGCTGAGGCCCACAAACACACCGGAACGCCTGGCTGCTCGCCAGCCTTGTTGGCAGCCTCTGCCAAGGACTGGATGTGTCCCAGAGTGAAATATCCCCTCTGCTTCTAGCTGGGAGCTTTAGTGGGCAGGATCCTGGCATATGCAGGCTGTGAGAAACTTGGAAGGTGGGAAAGCAGTGAGGCAATTCAGAGCAGTGGTTTTGTGTAGACATCTTCCATCTGTACTCAGTCTACCAAGAAGAGTGTTTAGTTGCAAGGACCTCCTCTTTGGGTGCTCACCCCTCAGCAAAGCTGGAGTGTGTGTGAGCTTTATGTTTTGGAAACAGAGTGAAGACATTATGGCACAGGGCTTTCTGGTTAAAATAATGTCACTGCTTTTCTTCCCCTCCCCAAAGTGGTTCTAAGTGGAACCTGGAGCACATTTTACAAGCATTTGTTTATTAATGCATCTGGGATGTGACTCTAGCACAGGGCTGCACCATCATCCCCATTTCCAGCTGGGGAAACTGAGGTAGAGAGTAACCCAATGAAGGAGCTGATATTCCAAGATAAAAAATTCAGGAGTTTGTGGGTGCTGGCCCTGAACCAGCTCCGATAATGGATTTAAACCTTCAGTATATCCTCTTCTTCTCCCTCAGCTGGCTATTTGCCCTTGCTTTTTCCATCGTGGATTAGAAAACAGCTCCTCAGATGAAGCCTTGGAGAAAGGCTGCTGCCTGAGAGATGTGTTCTGTCACCATTTCGTGCTCTGGAGACCTCGTAGTTAGGGTGCAGTTTGGAACAAGGTGACTCCTAATGAAGGTGTCCAGTCATAGGTTTTGTTGATTCTGTTCAAAGTCGTGGTGAGGGGTGGGGATGGTGTGAAGAACCGGTTACAGAAACATCTGAGTGTGGGGTTTGGTTGTGGTCCCCAGGTGAGACCACCACCTATGAAAGAGGTCAGTTCCCTGATGGGACATGCGAGGCTGAGCATCCCTCAGTATCCCCCCACAGCTTGGGCATTTCTAACCCTGTGTCTAACAGGAGGATCCCTGGGTGCTGGTGTACACAGTCGGGTGTAAACTGTCCCCTGCAAGAATCTCTGGGCTAAAGTGGTGGTGGGGTGAGGCCCCATGAGCCCTGCTGGCCTTTCCACAATTACATGGAGCCAGGCACAAGCAGGACATTAGTAAACAGATGATGTCAGCTCCCACTGGTGTTATTTTTAAGCACTTTGTATATATTACTTGTCTGTCTGTATCTCTGGACTGTTCCCTCTCCCCCTCCCGCCTCCTCGCAAATCACCCACAGAGCATTTTTTTTTTTTTTTTTTTTTTTCTTTTGGTTAAAACCAACATCTGTAGATTTGTCCTTAACAAAAATAAAGCCATCCATCTCCTTGGGCCTGCCCTTCTGTCATGCAAGCTCAGGAAAACTGGCTCGGTCAAGGTTTACAGTAGCTGTCGCAGCCCGCAGTGGGAAAGGCACTTATCTGGAGAGGAGGGTTCGGAGTTCTCAGGAACGCATCCTTCCCTCAGAGCGAGGGGGTGGCCTTTGTTTATCCTCTGGCACACAATGAAATGATGGGAAAACATGCTTGGATGCACTGCAGTAGTAAGGTGGGGCAGGGCAGTGGTTAAAAATGGAACGGAGCCTTTGATCCCCAGCCAGAGCAGATGACTCCCAGGGTTTGGGTTTTCGGGTGGACGTCGTGTTCTTTCTCCCCATCTCCGCGTGCGGATCGGAGAGTTCCCCTTCCTACCTCAGGAGAGGAACAAAGCCTCCCAGGCAGGCCTGGGGAAAGAGAGGGATTGCAAGTGAGGTTGGAAGGTTGGGAAGGGGTTTGGGAAGGCCGGCTGGCCCCCTCTGTCATGCCTGGCTGAGGTGGGTGCTGGAGGAGGGGTGCATGGCTGAGCCTTCCTGGCAGCCAGCCCAGGAGAGACCCTGCAGCTAACAGCAATCCTGGGCTCCCAATGCACCACAGCAAAGAGCAGGAGGCTGAGCCTCTGGGCCACGGCCTTGGTGGGGAACGTAGGGGCTGGCTGGGGCCAAGCCGTGAGTCATGACAGCAGCTAGGGTTTGTGACAATGTTTTTCCTGTTAATCTCCCCCACCATCTCCCCCAGAAAACACAATGGAAACTCCATAATCCAGGAGATAGCCTGGGGCATACCACAACTCCAGAGGGTCCTCGCAGGAGGCTCTGAGTCCTCCCCAGATTTCCCAGCAGCCAGACCAGGTAGTAAATAACCACACAAGTCCAGAAGATCGAAGGGGAGTGATAGAAGTATTACGTGCTTGTGCTTAGTCCTGCTCTATCCCGGATCTGGGGTGGGACGCTCAAAGACTCTGGAGCACTGACTCCTTGGAGCCAGAGTATATCATCTGTTAAGTCTCTGGCACGACAGACTTGCTTTAGAGTGAGCAAATTAAAGGTCATCTCTCAAAATCTGGTTAATGCCACATGCCAAAGCAGACAGAGGGAGAAGCAGAGGGATGATAGATCCTCAGCCGTGGAGCTCAATCGATGGCTCAAGGCGTGTTTGTTTCTTACTTGGTTTTGTTTCTGTAGTCTAGGTATATTGTTTTTATTATTTATTGTGTTGGGGGGGAGTAATCCTGTGTGTTTGAAGTTATTTGCTGTGCTGTGTGGCTGATTTGGAGCACGGCCTGTTGTGGGATTTTTTTGTTCTTTTTTTGTTGTTGTTGTTGTGGTTTGTTGGGGGTTTTTTTGTTGTTTTGCTAAGGAGCCTGGCAATCATTTGGCCCCAAGTACAGGAAAAACAAAAATCAAAATAAAAGCCAAGATTTCATTGAACCATTTACCTTTCCAGCTCTTTAGCCACTGCGTGTGTGTTGGAGATAGCCGAGGGACCCTGTGTGGCTTTGGTTCAACAAGGTTTAGGTGGAAATGAAGTGAAAGCCTAAAGCTAAAAATGCCAACCAGTGGACAGGGCAGGGATGGTTTTGCCCGGGGCAGTGGGAGATGGAGAGCAGCAGCTGCTCAGCAGCAGCCCAGGAGCCTCAGCCAGCAGGGAAAGAGGATCCATTACATTGCAAGTTAGCTTGAAACTCACTTCAGTGTTTCAACATGAATCATTCATTCCACTAGTGAGGTGACTGAGGAGTCTGGGCTAAAGACAAAAAAAAAAAAAAAAAGAATCAAATAAAACAGAGGAGTGTTGCAGAGGAACATCTGAAGGGATGCAGGTGGGGGGGACTTGGATACAAGGACTCCAGCAGCTCGAAGGGATCCTTCAGGTGCTAAAGCAGGAGTCTTGCTTTCCCCTTTTTATTGGTTAAGAAACTCAGAGTTCTGCAAGGTTTCTCCTTGGGCTGGTGTATCTCCATGGCTGGCAGAAAGGGTCTGTAAGGATACCTTGGGGCTTGGCTTGTAAGCCGAGCTGCGGCTTCCCTGCACAGGCCTGGCTCCACATCTGCAGTGGCTCTTGTCCAGGAGGCATGGCAAGTCCCGAGAGCAGGGAAGGCCATGGCAAGGCAAGGAGGGAGGCAGTGTGAATTCTCTGCTGATTTGGGGTACCAGAACCTGAGAGAGCTGCTTTTAGAGCCTTCCAAATAGGGATAAGAAAGGCCTCAGGACAGATGTTAACAGGGTAGTTGTCCCTTTGGTCACACGACTGTGCCTGACTCAAGAGATTCTGGAGCCCAACATGTGGCTGGGGCAGGAAGCTTGTCCTCTGTGCAAAAGGTTTTCCTGAAAAACTAGGACTCCCAAGGCTCTGAGCAATGAGTCTTGTGGTCCTGGACAGAAGACAAGGGTCACCCTTAAGCCTCAGATCCCCTCAGCAATTTGGTTCTCTAGAGAATTCCTCGTGTGATGCCCCATGTCAGGGATTTCCCTGATCACGTCTCTCTGCAACTTGAACTAACAGCTCTGGCCGTGTAGCCAAAAGCCAAATTGCACACGTGTCCTCTGAGCACAAGGGGACAGTTCTGGCCTGTTACATTTGCAAATGTAGTTTAAATGCAACATTAAGGCCAGGAAACCCAACCCGCATAGCCTGGAAGCTTCACATTGTAAATAGGCTGAGGAATCGTCCATTCAGCTGCTTTGCTCTCCCGTGGGATTAGCTCTGCTTGTTTTCCTCCTTACGTGTAAAACTTGACACTTTGCTATTTCTGATGTTTGATCTGTACCAAACTTTGAGACCCAACCTGCTCCAAACACCACGTCCAGGTTGGCTGGGTGGACTCTTCAGGAGAAACTTGAGTTTGTGGAGTTGCGCATTTTTAGTGTGATTTCTTACTCTTGACTTGGACTTTAGGGGTATGTTTATTGTGCACTCAGGGAAGAGACAGTGCTCCTGGATCCTTCTTTACCTGTTGGATTTAAACTGGAAGAGGGAGATTTAGGTTGGACATGAGGAGGAAATTCTGTGCTGTGAGGGTGGTGAGACCCTGGCCCAGGTTGCCCAGGGAAGCTGTGGCTGCCCCATCCCTGGCAGTGTTGAAGGGCAGGTTGGATGGGGCTTGGAGCAACCTGGGCTGGTGGGAGGTGTCCCTGCCCATGCAGGGGGGTTGGAACTAGATGATCTTTAAGGTCCCTTCCAACCCAAACCATCCCATGATTCTTTAATGATTTCAAAGGTAGCAGAGGGGAATGAAGTGCACAAATGCTTGGTTTTAAAACTGCTCAGCATTCCCCTTCCCAGTGAGTTTCAAGGTGTGTTCACTGTCAGCATCAACATGTGTATTTGAATTATTCTCAGTCTGCCTGTTGAAAATACCAAAATTCCCACTGATTTCATTCCTGTCATGCAAACAAAGCACCTCCATGCAGGCTGATAGAAAGAGACAAAAGATGGCCCCACTCCAGACTGCTTGGGCAGGAGCCAGTTTGGGCAAGGATAGAGGGACATGGGTCTCTCGCACCCCTCTTCTTTCTTCTGAGGTAGCCTCCGAAGTGTATTGGTGTTTCTATGGCAATGTTTGGCCCAGTACCCAGTATCATGGGTCTCTGTCCAGCATGTTCCCAGTGAAGATGGTACAACCTTTCTTCCCCCTCTACTTTGTGTAACAGGTTACACTGGAAAGGAAATACAGATTTTGGCTAAAATCAAAATGTTTTCCATGACTGTCAGCTTCAAGTAAATGTTCCAGCAGATGAAGTTGGCATGACTTCCTTTAGCTTTCATGTTTTGTTTGGATAACATCAAAAGGCTCTTGTTTCAATGGACTGGGATCTTGTCATTTCAGCGCTAGCATTTCACTTCAGCTTGATTTCTCTGTTACAGTAAATAAACTTCCTGGTGTTACAGTGAGCAAGGGGATTGGTGACCCCACACAAGGTATAACAGACCTTTAAAGGGCGTGGACGAGGCCTGTATTCCTCCTCCAAAAGGGGCTTGAAGACCATGGCTTCATAGGGTGGCTGGAGGTAGGGCAGGACTTCCCACCACAGGGACATAGAGCAAGGGAGCATGGAGGAGGAGCTGGTTGCCTTTAGGGTCTTCAGTATTCAGCACCAAACTGGAGCTGAGTTGTTCTCATCCACAGGAGGGCTTTGGTTTTACCAGAACAGAAAAGATGTGGTTTTTATCCTAATGGAAAATTCTGGGCCTTTTTACTTTGTAGAAGACTTCAAAATCTTGGCTGGTTTTCTCCAAATGGGAACCCAAAGTGAGTTTTGTCACACTGGAAGTTGTGACAGATATGAGACATTGCTTTCTGCCCAGCTGCGGTGGCCAAGAGCAGCCAGTGTTGAAAACCCTGACGTGCTCTTCAGGAAAGCTGCCTTTGACTACAGCAAATGGTGTTAGTTTGGGTTATAGTCCACAGAGAAATGTTTGAAACAAAGATACTTTCAAGGCTTTGAGGAGCATGGCTTCTCCAGCTTTGGGGCTGTTGAGTGTGCCCCGTGGGTAATGCTGGTGTTCCCTTTTTTCATCCCAACACTCTCTTCAAGAGGTTTATTTTTAATTATATTGTTTGAAATGCATGAAGGTTCCCTGGGAGGATAAATAAAGATCCTTCCCCTGTGTCCCTGATGGGGAAAAAAAGGCAGACTAAGCTGCAAAGAGCAGGTGAGGGGTCCTTATGTTAAGTTGGGATGAGTTATTACTGCTCACTCCTTGATTTTCAGTCTCACTGGTGTTTCCAAACTAAAGCCCAGCAGATGATTTTCCCATTTATGAGGCTGATTCCTTGTGCTTGTTCCTAAATTCGTTGTGCATCTTTGCTTCTAAGCTAACAGTGTTTCTCAGCAGATACCACTTATAAAACCACAGACCTAGGAAAGCACAGACAGTTCTCAGGAGATGCTTTGTCTCCCTCGTAGGTGCCGGTGGGGAAGGGAAGTGGGAATGCTGCTGCTTTCTTCCCTGGTTTTGGTTACAACCTCTTCTCCCGGCTGTGGGCCATTAAGCAGGACATGTTGCTTTGCCTCAATGTCTGTGTTAGATGGTTGGCTTTACTCAACCCAAAGATATATGGTTGCATTTTGAATGAAAACTACATCTGAAACCAGTTTTATCAGTTTCCTGGAAGATGACAGGGAGAAAATATGAGAAAAATGCCTTTTCACCACTGTTGGGGGTTTTTTTGCCCTTTGTTGCCTATTGCATCAAGCTTCCTTATCATTTGACCATGAAAAAATGTTTTCACCCAATAAAACAGAGGCCAAACCCTCCTGGGTTCGTTAAGGGGTGACTGGTGTGACCGGAGATACCTGATCTTGAGTACAAGGGGAGTGTCAGCTCGGGGCCCTGTGCTTTAGTCCAGCATTTATTTGCTTGCTAGTGATGTTTTTGGAGTGAAAGCTACATTTCTCCTGCTTAACCCAGCTATGCTGGGCTGAGCTGCCTTGCAGGTAAATGAGAAGAGCAGCCAGAACTTTGCTGAGCTTCTCCTTTCCCCCATCCCTTGGGCAGGAGGGAGCAGCATCTCTCTCCTTGGCTGAGCTGGGTCTCACACTATGGGCATGCAAAGGAAAAAGGGGCTATTTGACAGCCCATAACTATCTTGTCCAGAAACAGGGCAAGAAACATTCTCAATTTCAATAACTTCCCCATTAGGCAATAGATTTTTCCCATTTCTCCCTGTGGATGCAACTTTTCTATCTGCCCAACAACATCTTAGTTAGGTCACTTCACAGCTATGAGGCTGTTGTGTGGATTCCCTCTCTTCTAGGAATTCCACTGATGAATCATTGACACGTAAGGCCATAGTTTGATGTCTTTATTCACACTTAGCTCTAGTACTTGGCTGCAAAAGTAATCCTGGGGAATCCAAAGGGACTAACTGTGAAGTTATATACTATTAAATCTTTGGCCTTTTAACAGAGTCATGGGTTACAGCCAGATTTGTGACTAAAACCAAAAATGCAGTCCTGGCTTTCGGAGGGGTTGGGAGTAGGACAGGGCAAAGTTTTTCAGGATGAAACCTAGACCTATGTGAAAATTCCCTGCTGGCTGGTGTTGTCATGAACCCTCAGATGTGATCCTTGGGGGAAAGGCAGTCGGGCCCACCTGGCCTTGCTTCTCAGAGCAACCACTTGGAGTTGGGAACAAATCACATCCCAGGAGGCTTTTATGTTCTATTTTTTTTCTTGCATTTGTTCACTGTTTGTTGTCATTAAGATGTTTCAGAGTGTAATAATAATTGTCTTTCCAGAGGAACAGCTTTTTTTACACTGGGTGGGTTAGGGTGTTCTGCTGAGTACTGTGGGCTGTCAGGAGACACAGCCATGGGAGATGCTCTCCCTCTTTCTGGGAAGTGAGTTTGGATCTGATGGTGATGCTGTGTATTAGTAGGAAAGCATTGCTCCCCTCGAATTCTAGATGGGCTTGCTGGGTTTTTTCTGAAGCTGATGTGCAGACTTCAGCTTGGCTTCCTTGTCAGGTGGGTGAGGGAGTACCACTGAACTCGTTTTCCTGTTGTTTGAAGGAGCAGCAGTGTTATCATGGGTCTCAGCAATATCTTGATAATGCGGTGCTTGAGGAACTTCAGATGCGACACTAATTGAGACTGAGAGGGCTAGATCAAGAGTTCTGGGGGGAGGAAACCATGAACCATAGTTGACCATGAGCTAACAGTGTGCCCTCATGGCCGAGAAGGCCAGTGGCATCCTGTGGTGCATCAAGAAGAGTGTGGCCAAGTAGGTCAAGGAAGGTTGTTCTTCTCCTCCGCTCTGCCCCAGTGAGGGCACATCTGGAATACTGCATCCAATTCTGGGCTCCCCAGTTCATGAAGAATAAGGAACCAGTGGAGAGAGTCCAGCACAGGGCCACAAAGATGTTGAGGGGATGGAGCATCTGCCTGTGAAGAAAGGCTGGGAGAGCTGGGGCTGTTCAGCTGGAGAGGAGGAGACTGAGGGGGGATCTCATCAATGCTGATCAGTATCTACAGGGAGTGTCAGGGGGATGGGGCCAGACTCTTCTCAGCAGTGTCCAGTGACAGGACAAGGGGCCATGGGCACAAACTGAAGAACAGGAGGTTCAAACTAAACATAAGGAACACAAGGGAACAGCAGCACTGGCAGTGACATTGTCCCATCAGAGCAAGGTAGGATCAGCTGGTCCCTTCCTGCAAGGATCAGGCTGCAAGAGGTGTTAATGTTGCAAAGAGAAAAAGGGATCCAGACCTGGTGAATCATGATCTTTCTGTTATTGAAGAAAAACAAAATCTGAATCACGTATTTTCATCCAGTGAACTCTTAGGAGTCAACTTCAACTTGTAGGACTGCAGCCTCAGTGATGGAGGGGATGGTGCCGTTTCCTCAGCAATGCCCCAGTGTGACCCAGTCCAGCCCAGCCCCACACAGCTGGGAGCAGAGAGCAGCTCCTCGTGCTCCAGGCACCTCGACAACCCTTTTCCATGTACCCAAGACATGGAACCCCAGCAAGCAGCAGAGACACTCCAGTGCAGCTGTATAAAATTACACTGCAGGGGAGGAGGGTGAGGAAATGAAGAACAGCCAGACATCCTCCCTGGGACAGGCCTTGCTTTACTCTGCTCCACTGAGGGTTTGCTTTCTTTTAGAGGGGATGGATGGGATGGTGGTGATGGGGCTGCTCATGAAAACATGACCCCAGCACAGCAGCTCTGTGGCTCATGGCATTGCTGATCTGCTTGCCTGGGCTCCTGCAAAGACCCAACGTGAAAGCCTTAAAGTCTCTTTTTTTCCTCAGTGTCTGCCTCTCCCTTCCCCCCTGCCCCTTCCCCTCCCAAGGTGCTTTTAATCCCTTCGGTTAATGTGAAATTAAGATAATGAGTCAAAGAGAAGAGAGGACTGGGAAGGGGGGGGGTGGGGGGAAGGGAATAAAAAAAAAGAAAATAGAAAGAAAAGAGATTCTTCTGACAGATAATTAGGGAGATTGGTTTACCAGCCAGGGACTAATGCTGGCTTCCCAGCTCAAACAGTCCCTTGTGACTCGTTTTGTGACTTTAATTTCTGTGGGGTTCCTTAAGCAGGTGCCCTCTGACAGGTAGTCAATAGAGGACTTCTGGCTGAGCAGCAGCGCCTCTTTGGAGAGGTCAAATTCGGAGGTCAGAGAGCAAGGCCTGGGAGGTTGGCAGGTCAGGAGCCATCACGGTGACAGATGAACCTAAACGTGTTCCCCTCTCCCAGGCCCTCCCTCGCAGGGCGGCAGCGCCGGCGTCTCCAGGGCCTGGCCCCTCCTTTGCTCAGAGCCCTTGCTGTTCATCTCCCGCTCGCACCTCTCAACTGCTCTTCATTAGCTGGAGGAGAGGGCTTGTTGGCAGCCCGGGATCTGATGCTGAGAGGGTGCTGTCTCCATACCTCTCAACTGGTCCTCATTAGGTAGAACAGTCCCCTTTTGTCCTGCATGAAGCCCCCTTTGTTCCTCAGCCTCCGCGGAGCTGCGGGAGCAGAACCTGATACAAAACAATGCAGCATTCTTTAGCCAGAGCCTGGAGTCAAGGAGAGAGCAGCATTTCGGGAAGCTCTGGCTGCCTTCGTGTGGCTTTTTGCAGTGGTGTCCAGTGATAGGACAAGGGGCAATGGGTGCAAACTGGAGCAGAGGAGGTTCCACATCAGAAAAAGCGTCTTTCCTGTGAGAGTGACAGAGCCCTGGGCCAGGCTGCCCAGAGAGGCTGTGGAGTCTCCTTCTCTGGAGACTTTCCAAACCCACCTGGACACGTTCCTGTGTGATGTGCTCTGGGTGATCCTGCTCTGGCAGGGGGGTTGGACTAGATGATCTTTCCAGGTCCCTTCCAACCCCTAAGATTCTGTGATTCTGTGTGTGTGTGCGTAAACACCCACCCATCTAGCTGTCCGTCTGTCTGTCCTGCTCTGAGCTTGGTGCCTTTTGCTGCTGTTTCTAGCTGGAGGTGACACCATCTTCCACCAGCTGATGTTGCAGGACCCCTCCGAGATGTATTTCTCAGGTGCTGTAGCTATGAGAAACCCCTTTGGTTTTTCTGCTGGCATGGAGCAACTTTTATTCTGCTTCTCTGTGTTCGGGGGGGACTCTGCACCCTCCTTCCTTTCCTCGAGGGGCTTGCACAGGGTGCCCTGCTCTGGCAGCATCTCCCTGCCCAGCATGGGGGGATTCAGGAGCGTTTTGCTTTGCTTTCACCCCTCCTGGGCTGCCTTGCTGCTGCCAGCAGCTGAGGTTGTGTTGGCTGGAGCCTGATTAGTCATTCTGTCCGAGATGTCTCTCAGATTGAGGATAATGATGGCCAAAAAAAAAAGAAATTAATTTTCTTTATAATTGGGTTCCCTCTTTTCCCTGCAGAACTGATGTCTTTTTAAAAAGCAGTGTCTCTCACCTCTGTGCTGGTGGCTGCAACGCTGCTGCAAAGTGGTATCACCACAGGAGTGTCTGGGAGGTTATAAATTGGGTGGCAGAATTAAATGCTTACATGCCTGGAGTGCCAAGGTCGGGTCCCTGATCCCATTAGCCACTTCTTTCGCCTCGAAACAGCTGGAGCAGAGCTCAGCATCAGCTGCAAAATACCTCCTTCAAGTAGGAGCTGCAGAGGCCAACTGAAAAGAAAAGAACACAACTGTTGTGCTTTTGGGTCCCATCCACTGCAGAAAAGTGAGAGGACTGGGACTGAGCAGCGTGGAACCCGAGAAAGGCAACACAGCCTGATTTTTTGGAGCAGCTGGGGAGCCAAAAAAGCTGCTCGCAGTGAGGAGTATTTGCAAAATTGAGGTTGTTTTAAAGTGTTTCAGTGAAAAAAAAAACCAAACACCAGTGTGGATCGAGGCACAGCAGAGCTTTGCGGAAGCAGGAGTGAGGACAAGGAGCTCATTGTCCATGTGCCAGTGATCCAGAGAGAGGAACCTCTCTGTCCTGTGCAAGAGGCTGAATATGAAGGTCCTCTATAAATCCAGCCTGGTTTGTGAGTTAATTGGAGTGGGGAAAGCAGGACAGCAGTGTGGAGAAACAGGGCTTTGTGGGTTTCCTGGTACACCTCTCCCCGTGCTTCTGTGGCCAGTGTTTCCAGCACCATCCCTGTGGCAAGACCGTTGCGTCATGTCGGTCAAGGTTTGATTTGATACAACCGCAGACGGCGTCACGTGTTGCACAAAGGCCAAGCCAACATTTCAACCACCTTGGGAAGCCCTTGCCTGGTGGCCTCGAGCCCTGCCCCCGAGTGCAAAGGGCACTGTGGGAACTGAAGCTGTGGCTGGAGTTCTGCAGCTGCAGCCTGTTGGGTATTGGATGTTCCCACCCCTATGGAGGTTGTAGCAAGGTGGAAGTGGGTCTCTTCTCCCAAGGAACAAGTGATAGGACAAGGGAAAGTGGCCTCAAGTTGTGCCAGGGGAGGTTTCGCTTGGATAATAGGAAAAAGTTCTTCACCCAAAGGGTTGTCAGGGCCTGGCACAGGCTGCCCAGGGTGGTGATGGAGTTAGCATCCTTGGAATTGTTTAAAAGCCACGTACATGTGGTGCTGAGGGACATGGTTTAGTGGGGGCCTTGGCAGTGCTGGATTAATAGTTGAGCTCGATGGCGTTGAAGGTCTTTTCCAACCAAAATGGTTCTGTGATTCCATTGTACACTTGAATTCTATGCAACCCCAGCAGAGGAGCTGGTGGAGGCCTCCTGTGTGACACAGAGCAGTGACACACGCAGGGCTGGGTGTCTCTGGGAGGCAGATGTGTCAGTGGGCAGCTCAGAACTGGGGGGTGTGTGTAGGGGTGTTACTCCTGTAGACATCTTGAGAACCATTTGCAGAAGGGCTGGAAATTCTGGGCAGTGGCTTGAGCAAGGGTTGCTGTATCCAGGGGTTGGGTGGCAGGCTGGTGCCTTGCTTTCATTTTGTGCTCCCCCCGTGCCACCATGCTGGTGGGTGGGGTTTCTTGGCACCACCAAAGCAGCTTGTGGCAGACACCCAGGACTCGCCCCACCTGCTGCAGGGTGGGTGTCCCAAGAGCAGGACTTGGATTGGGTCCACGAGGCAGACTGGGAGCTGGTTGCTCCTGGAGGTTGGATTTGCTTTGTGCCCAAGGTGGGCGGCCAGCAGAGCCGAGCTGGGGGTCCTGTCCTGTTTTGGGCCAGGATGAAGCCAACGTTAAGCCATGACAGGTCCAGCACAGCACTGGGCTCCAGAGCTGCTCCCTGCTCCTTCACCCTGCACAGGCTGTAGCAGGGTGGGACTTTCAGTCCTGCAACTGAGGGTTTTGTGTTTTGTTTTGAACTGTAAATTTAACACAATTGTGTTTATATAATGCAATGATGTGAGATGCTCCATATGGGTTTAAAATAGAATAAGGGTTAAATTTAGCCTCTTTTTCTTTTTTTTTTCTCTTCCTCCTGTTGATTTTGCAGAGATAGACTTGTGTTTGAAAGACTTCTCACCCTGGAGTTGACCAGACTCTGGACTGCATGATCTCATTGCTAGTATCTCCCTCTTTCTCCACCCTTCCCTCCCGTTGTTTGCTCTTCTGACTGAAGATGAGACACAAAAAGTTAAACAAACTTTTGGAAGACAGGGGACACATCATCCAACGTGTTTATGCAGTATTCACCACAACAAGATCATTATCTGGAGACACTGGAGACCGGATTCACATTGGACACCAAAAGAGCAGAGTTCCCATCAAGTACATGATTTACACCAGCCAAGGCTTTGGCGCCAGGGTGTATAAAGATGAGCAAGGAAAAAGAAATTCAGTTTTGCAGACTTCTAGTTTTTAAGCCTCTCAGCACTTCATACTAATCCTCCAAGGAGAAAGTGGAAAAAAATGCTAGGAAAAAGAAATAGAATCAGAAACTTGCAAGTTACGAACTCATTTGCATTTTTAAACCTGACTAGGGCTCAGCCAGCAGCAAAGTGACAGGCCCAGCAATTGGGTCTGAATTTTGTCACTGGTTAGAGGACAACACTAGGAGTTTGTCTCCTGAAAAGAGCTGAAATGTTATCTGGGATTCAGGTCCCACAGCCTGTGATGCAGGGGGGTATGCAGATCTCACTGGCTTTGTCTTACAGGATTTTAGGAGATGCTTTTCCTCAGCTTCGGTCTCTGCTGAGGTTATTTTGAAGTTTCAGTTGGGACCCACAGGGCCTGGGCTCTCTGCAGTGAATGGTTGTTGTTCTGTGCTTGGAGGCAAATCCTTGGGTCAGCCAAGCCAGCTCTGCCAGAAACAGCAGTTCACGTTTTCCGGGCTCTCAACCAGCAGCATCCCCTCAAAAGTTTGTGATATAAAGTGATTTTAGGTTTGCAGACAAGGTCTCTGAGGACGAAATTCCTAATCTACCCCAAACCATGCAGAAAGAGCAGGATCCCAGCCTAGGGCTGTTGCTTCTGCTCTTCCCATTAGGGTGGTACTTCTAGCCTTCTTCTGGGACACCACAGCCATGCTTGTAAGGAATTCCCTTCTTTTCTAGCATATAAAGAAATATCTTCCCTAATTAACAGCTGAGGAAACAGGAGAGTCAAGGTTGAGCTTCGGAAGAGGAGGAGGAGGGATGACACAACCTCCTGCCTGTCCCTGTGTGCAGGACCTGGAGCAGATCTCAAGGGTGCTGCTGCTCAAGTTGAGTTGACACAAAGGGAGACAGCAGGACGTGTCCCAGCATCTGGGCCCATAATTTAGTGCCTGCAGTGTGGTGGACTAACCTGGCCACAGGGAGGGAGGGACTCTGCTCCTGCTGAGCTTTCCTTGGTGTTTTCCTAGGTGGCTTCAATGAAAATTGTTTGGTAAAAGATAGAATGAAAAAAAAAAAAATCTAGTTAAGAGTTAAAACACTGGCCTTGATTAAAAACAGTTATTTCTCACCTCAGGTAATTAATATCGATGTTGAAAACTTTAATAAAGACATTACCAGCCTATGTAAGTCACTGAGTTTGATTTCCAGGTGAAAGTCAAGGCAGAGGGAGGTTTTTTTGAAAGCTGGCAGGTCTTTCTGCAAAAAAAAATAAAAATAAAGTCTTAATGCTGAGTTTTATTCTCTTAGGAAGGAAAAAAACCATGATCCAAAAACGACCCTTTGGGAGGAAAAAATTGACCCATCAGCCAAAAAAGTTTTGGTTATTTCTTATCCACAGTTCCCTACAGCCTGGAAGAGTCTTCTGTTTTGTCACTGGTCCTTCACTCATGTTTGTGAACTAAGTATGAACTTCTCCTGACTCTAGGATGGGGTCTCCATGGGGAACTGGAGCAGGCAACAGGCAGAACTAGGGCTTTTTCCTAGCAGGGATCCAAGACTTAAAATAATCTCTACACCCTGAGGACCTCTCCTTTATCTTGCTGTCCCTTCAGGAGAGGATTGTCATTGCTTCCTGGCAGCAAGGATTTGATGCACAAGGGAAATATGTGTGGTTTCCCACGTTGTGAGGTCTGGAGTGGTTGTCTCCCAGTCCTTGTAAGGCTTACACTGGTGGATGGACAGGCACTCACATTGTTCTCTAGGCCTACTGGTGACATCCCATGTGTACGTGACATTTGTTGGGTTTAAGTTTGGCCCAGTGCTGGGTTTGAAGCCCAGGTTTGTTTGGGAAGATGAGGTGATGCTGTGGTTGAATGGCACGTAAGGCCATGGCCACTTCTGCCCTTTGGTCTCTTCTGTTCCTGCCTTCCAGGGCTCCCTTACTCCATGCTAATTGGGTGCTGGCTCCAGGCTTTCTATTTTAATACTGTTTGATGATAATAATCATTCCCTCAGGATGAATGGCTGAGAACAAAGACAGGAAACGTCCCCCTGATTAGATAGAGGCAGGGGAGCCATCGGAGGAAAAAAAACAAATGACAAAAATGACAAATGAGGGTCCTGTAACTTCTGCCATCCTTCTGGGGCATGTGGAAGGACCTGGAAGGATACATGAAAAAGACCATAATTTACTGGTTTGGCAAACTGTATGTTGGAAGTCTTCAAGTATCATCTCCATCTGCAGGCCAGCAGGAGAGATAAGGCCAGGCAGCTACCAGAGCTGAGCTGTTTTGGGCACACGAAGTCTCCTTCTTTCCAGTCGTGCTGATATTAATGGTGACCTTTCCTGTGGCATTGATGCTGTTCCCGGATCAGAGGGGAGGAAGCAATGCTCAGATCTAGGTTTAGGTGATGAGCAGGCTACGAGCAGTATCTACAACATAGTCTGAGCACAGACCAGAGCAGAGCACCAGTTGGAGTCTGACCTTGTTTCACATTCATTTGTGTAGAGGGAAGGCCATGCCCAGGCTAAGCTTGGTGTGTTCCTTGAGAAACACCAGAGAAATGGACCATGCTGTTCCTCAACAGTGACCCAAGTATGTACAATTATGGATGTGGTCTATCTGGCTTCTCCGCTTCTGGGTAAATCTTACCTATACCTCGGGATTACTGGATACTTCCAAGATCCTGAAAGAGCTTGTGTGTCTCTTTCTGGAAGGTCTGGAAGGTTCTGCAGGAGCCTGTGCTTGGCTTTTAGGTGTCAATCCACACGTAGAAACATGAACTCATGGAGCTTGGACCAAGTAGTGCTCAATCCTACTTCCTGGCTATGTACCAGAGGTGCTGTTAGGATCTAGTTTTACCTGGGCCTTTCTATTTCTCCAAATCCAGAAGTGCTCTGTAAACCAGTCAAGAGCAGTCTAGTGTTTTTGGTTGTTTTTTTTTTGGGGGGGGGGGGGGAATAATCAACAAAAGCAAATTCTCTGGCTTGAGTCAAATTGTTGTGAGAATATTATAGCTTCTTGAGGATGGGAAGGTTTTCATTTCCAGTGGTTGAAAACTGAGTGGGAGCTGGAAGTAGAGGGGAGCTGGTTCTGATTAGCCCCAAGTCCCCACATGCTGTTGTGCATTTAGGTTGTATTTTTGGTTCTTAAACTTTGTTATAACTGATTTTATTTAGTGCTGGCATTGAGTGTTGCCTTGGTCTTGTTTATGATCATTGCACACTGGGGAGATCAACAGAGTATGGGCATCCCTGTGAAGCCCCCAAAACTGGAGAACCTTGGCTTTGGGGGTCTCCGAGATGTCCAGCATGTTTTGACACCTCCATGGCTTGGTAAAAGCTCAAAGAAGGTTTTCTGGAGCTGAATGGAAGATCTAACTCTTCCTTTATCAGTTTAGACTGTAATAAAGGCAAAAACCTGACCTGGAGAACAGCACCTAGGTCTTGTTATCTCTGGTGTTGCTTGGCCTACTCCTTTCAGGAGCTGTTGAAGAAAGGGTTCCTGTGGTTCTCAGTGATGTCTGGCTTTGAAGCCAGTAGAAATCTGCTGAATGGAAATGGAAATATTCTGACTTGAGTACCTTTCACTTAAGCTCTGGGATAAAGTACATTTTCTAATGCTGCATCGTTATTGCTGATGACATTTTTGAAAGAGAGAACAACTTATTGGGTGTGTTCTTATAAAAACAAGCCTTCCATTTGTATTTAGTGATGGTTTGTAACTGGTTTCTTAGACCTGTGCTGTGAAATAAATGAGGGACATGCCTGGAAAATCCTGGGTTGGCTGAAATGTGCTGCAGAGCCTTTTTAGTGTGTGTTATCCTGCATTTTTAAATTAAAGAAATGTGATTATTTCAGGCATTTGATCCCTGAATGTTGCCATTTTTATTAGCATTTGTTTCCAGTTGTGTGTTTTCCTGGTGATCAGTTTATGGAACCTTTCACCTCTAGATCTCCACCTCCAGTGTCACATGTCTTGCTCAGGTCCAGCCATCTGGCTCTTCTCTCCCACCACTGAACAACTGGGGGGTCACTTTATTTTTCTGAAGAGGGAGAAGAACTAATGCCTCTGCAACCATGACTCCTTGGCAGCTCTGTTGGATGGCCTCAGCAGGGTCAAGGACTGAAAAACCCTAGAGTGACCTACTGGTCCCTTTCTAGATGGGGTGTTTCAGGCTGAGATGTACTGAGTTGCTGGAAGTTCTGCCAAACAAACCAACCTAAAGGGTGATTCCAGTTCTGAATAGGATATTTTCAGCTTCCCCCTCTTTGGAGGGTCTAGTGATTTGAGATTTGGCTTCAAACCACTTATTTCAAAATGGGGCAGATCGGTCTTCCACATCTTGAGACCAAGTCCCTAATATTCACAGGCAACAGTCCAGCAGTTGGTCTGGAGCAATATTGTCTGAAGAGCTGGTCTAACTTCAGGGAGAAGGTTTTTTAAATGGTCACTGAAGTTGAAAATCCTGTAATAATTTATTCTTATCCTTTATTTCCAGTAGCAACACTTCCAAAAATGTTCCAGTGTCACTCCCATTCCTTTGTACCTTCATGTATGTACAAGAAGGACACTGGTTCTGGGTCCCAGCAGACCTCACCACTTCATTGCTCCCGGATGTGCCAAACCTTCTGGTGTGTCCCCTTCTTGCGTATCCCAGATGAGCTCCCACTTCAGCCACGTGCCATTCCCTTTTGCAAAGAGGAAAAAAAACCCAAAACCCTACCATTTGGGTTAAGCAGAGGCAGCTCTGGGGCTTGGATTGCTCTCCAAAAGCAGGGTCTATGACGCTGACCTTAAATAGGCCCCGTAACATGTCGTTCCAGCCGCTGCGCGCGCCGTTAACTGCTTCCATGTTTTTGACAGATGGCTTGGTGTACCTCACAGCAAAGCCAACATCCTGTTGAACAAACAATGAGGAAAGAGGAGGGAGGAAGAATGGGGTGTGGGAGAGAACGCAGGATGACGTTTAGATTTGTATTTATGCAAGTGGTGGGTTTTAATTTTGTTTATATTTATTTGTTTAATGTTGTGGATGCGGCAGGCTTGAGAATTGGGGAGAAAATGGAACGTTGAGGCTTCACTTATGAGGAAACTTCAAAAAGAAGGGTTCTAAAGCTCCCTCCAGAGACTGTGAGACTTGTCATTGCTCTCATGAATGGTTGGGAGTTACTGGCACTCTGTCCACCAGGCCCTGGCAGTGATGTTTCTCTGTGAGAACCTCTCCAGGTTCAGGCTGTACAATAGTTTGCTTTCAAGGTTTAAGCACATGTCTGAAATGTCAGGAGCACTCATCAGGCTTCATCTTTCCATGAATTCCTTTGCTAAGTGACCCCTTATTCCCCACCCCAGAGTTGCCATTTGTGGTCCAGCATAAGTTTTACCAAGAGCAGACTGCCTCATGCAAGGTCAGGGTGATGTTCCCTTTGGTCAGGGCACTGGATTAGGACTTGGACTTAGGGAGGTCAACTTGGAGGAACCAGGGCAGAGTCTGGTTGTGTAAACAGGAACATTAGGTTGCTTTTGCAAAGTATTTTTGAGATCTAGTGCTTCAGATGCTGTAGGCTTGGAAATATCTCCAGGCAGCTGGTACCTGTCAGTTATTATGATGGCCAGAAGAAGACTTTCTCAGTCCTGTAGACAAGCTGTATTGGTGGCTTCGGTGCCCAGTCTTGACAGCAATCCCAGGTCAGCCAGAGCAGGGCCCAAGTGATGAAAACGTGTTTGATGAACAGCTTGAGAAGCTGTGCAGCTTCTTCTCTATGATGGTTGAAGCCCTCATTGGGCCTTAACTCCTGTTCAGGCTCTGTAGCAGAGCACCCAGCAATTCCCAGTGATTTCTCATGGCTCTTGCAGGAGCAGCTCCTGTCTCAGGTGGACAGGCCAGGGTCTCACCACCCTCACACTAAAGCATTTCTTCCTAATGTCCCACCTAAATCTCCCCTCTTCCAGTTTTAATCTATTCCCCCTTGTCCTCTCCCTCCCTGCCCTTGTCCCAAGTCCCTCCCCATCTTTCCTGGAGCCCCTTCAGGCACTGGAAGGTGCTCTAAGGTCTCCCTGGAGCCTTCTCTTCTTTAGGCTGAACACCCCAACTCTCCCAGCCTGTCTTTCCTAGGAAAGCTGCACCAGTCCTCAGATCATCTTTGTGGCCTCCTCTCCAGGAGCTCCATGTCCTTCTTATGTCAGGGGGCTCCAGAATTGGAGACCTTTGTCCTATCACTTCATACCCTTGTAAAAAGTTTCTCTCCAGTTCCCACAGAAGCTGCTGATTCTGATCCCTCTCTCCTTCCATGCATCCATCCCCCCCTTCCCTTTCCACAAATTTTCCAGGCATTGGGGATGTTTTTTCCATCCCTCCCTGCTAGTAATGAAATAAAGTATAAAGTGAGTTCTAAAGATGTTTAAAGGAGCTTTTGCCCTGGCCTGGCCTGGAAGATCTGAGGTCATTCACAGTGCACATTAGTAAATATGTGTAGGGCCTTTAGAGCTTTCTTCCAGAGAAACAGCTAATAAAGCTTGCTGCCTGTGTTTGTTGTTCATGCCAAGACACATTCCAGCATCTGATTATTTTATGTCATTACTTTAATGTGGAAAAGAAAGAGAAAAGCATTCATTTTTCCAGGTGGATTGGCCTGTTTTTTTGGGGAGGTCACAGCTTACGGGAGGTGGATTGGATTAAAACTGACCCAAACTACTAGGTCAGTCATAAACTTGGTGTAACTGAACTTGACTTTTTATTGAAACTAAAGCTGAAGAGGGAAGGGAATGGCAGCTGTATTGCTGCCTTCTCTGTTCTGAGGAATTTCTGCTCTGCAGATTTGACGTGGGGTTGGAAAAAGAAGAAAAAAAAAAAGGGCAAGAAAAAGAGACAATAGCTTGGTAATTGCTTGAGTGGCTCAAACTGCAAAGGAAACGTTAGAAATGCATCTAAAAGACCTCCTTGTAGCCACATGCAGTCCAGAAGATACCAAAGAGGAGGAGGAATTTCTGCTCCCTCAAACATTCTCTAGTTTGAGAGGGAGGAAGAGATTATTCCCATTTGGAAGAAAATGCCCAACTTCCCATGTCCTGCGGGCCAGCTTGGAAAATGGATTGAAGATTTCCCAAAGCACTTTGTCAGGGGGATTAGTCACTTGAACTTTTTTTTTTTTGTGGTAAATAATGCAGAAATGTAACAAACATTCTGACATTTCCACCCCCTCAAACAAAAAAACAAGTCATCAGAATCAATATTTCTCTTTAGATCTCTGCTCTTTTAGGATAATTGCTGCTCCAGCCCTTATAAACCAGCTGTGCTCTCAGTCTGAGGCCTTGGTCCTCAGATATGTGACCCGCCTTTCCTCGTGGGAATAGGGAATAATGAATTTTGTGAAACTGGATACATGAGTATGGACTCTCTAAGGCAGCAAAAGTCATAGATGCATGGTCTGTAGGTCTGGCTTAATTTTTCACTTTGGTGTCACTTCACTGTCATTTCTCTTAATTCTCCCCAACGCAGCCAGAATTGGAAACAGGACATCTGAAGTCTGGGAATTTGTGGCCAGCTTCTTATCTCTCATTGGTTTTCCACTATTAGAACTGGAATGATGGATCATCTATTTTTGTTTAAACATTCTGGTGTGAGAGAAACGAAGACCAAAGGACCCTGGATAGTTTATGATGGGTTACTGGATATAAGTGGAAAATGAGAAGTGATCCCATCCGGTAGATTCAGCTCGGTTATCCATTCAATCATTGCAGTTCCAGGCACTGGGAGTTTCTCGATGTTATTGGAAAATGAAGTGGCTCATTACAACTGATGCTGCTAATCCTTCTGCTGGCAGTAGCTCCACTGCTGAAATGACATGATTTGTGACTTGCAGTGATCAATGGTGGTGTCTGTGGGTTAAATCTAACCCCCAGTTTTCACTGGGTTTGCTCGTATCTCACAACACGACAGTGAACTCCTCCATGGGGCTGTTCTGTCTGACGTTGGAGGGTGAAGAAGTGAAAATAAATATTTAAATCCCATTTATGTGTGGTCCTGCCAAAGGGAATAGAGATTGCAGGCTGGTGGCCAATACTCTTAACTGGAACTACATGGCTTTTGATTCTGACTGAACATGGAAATTCCCGGGTTATGCTGTGCATTGTGAAGACTTTCTGGCTTGTAAATGGTATTGTAAAGAGAATAGTCATTAATTTTCCAGGTCTGAGGACAGACAAGAATTAATAGGCCTCATTTTCAAGATACTAGGGGAAAGTTTTCTGTATAAGCACCAGAAGAAGACTGGCCGTTCCTGACAGCTAAGGCCAGTCTAAATCATAATACAGGATTCATAGAATCATAGGTTTGGGTTGGAAGGGACGTTAAAGATCATCCAGTTCCAACCCCCCTGCATGGGCAGGGACACCTCCCACCAGCCCAGGTTGCTCCAAGCCCCATCCAACCTGCCCTTCAACACTGCCAGGGATGGGGCAGCCACAGCTTCCCTGGGCAACCTGGGCCAGGCTCTCACCACCCTCAGACTAAATAATTTCTTCCTAATGTCTCACCTAAATCTCCCCTCTTCTAGTTTTAATCCATTTCCCCTTGTCCTCTCACTTCCTGCCCTTGTCCCAGGTCCCTCCCCATCTTTCCTGGAGCCCCTTCAGGCCCTGGAAGGTGCTCTCAGGTCTCCCTGGAACCTTCTCTTCTCCAGGCTGAACACCCCCAGCTCTTTTAGCCCGTCTCCAGAGCAGAGCTGCTCCAGCCTTCTGATGAGCACATGTGATGAGCTCAGTGCTGAGTCTGACCTTGGCTGGGTCTCCTACAGCACAGGTGACCAGGACAGTGTCCAGATGGTGAGACCCTGGCCCAGGTTGCCCAGGGAAGTTGTGGCTGCCCCATTCCCCCTTCTCTTCTCACTACAAGCCCTTGTCCAAGGTCCCTCCCAGCTTTCCTGTAGGCCCCGTTTCCTGTCCAGATGTTATCTCTGAATAAGTTTTCATTCAAAACTCCTTCAGATCCCATATTCAGTGTTTTCTAAACTTCTGCTGGAGATACATTTCTTACTGTGGTAACTGCAGCTCTGAAGGTCATGGGAAGCACTTGGCCAGCTTGGGGAAATGGTTTTGTGTGTAGTGGAGTATATTTATGGAGATCATAGAATCATGAAATGGTTTGGGTTGCAAGGGACCTTACAGATCATCTAGATCTAAACTTCCTTTTCAAACTTTGTGTCTAAAATGTAGATTAATTTATTTTAAATCTGAACTGGAATATCTTGACTTCAGCATTTGGTGGGACATTGCAGGGATGAGCCCAAGAAGAGGTCTGCTTTGTATCCTCATCAAAACTTTAGAAGTTAAGAGGTCAGGTTTGTACCAGTTCTGAAAAACTGGGTCTAGTGTAGAAGGTGGAGCACCATTACTGGTTTGTTGGGAGGCTCAGATTATTCAGTCTCACTGTTAGTACCTTCTCCAGAAGTGGTGTTTTGGTACAGCTCTTCTCCCTCTAATCCGCATTTTTGGTTCTATTCTGCATTTGTAAGTTTCTTATCAAAGGGGAAAAGTTCAAGGAACTGCACTTAGGTTTGGAAAAGGAAGCTCAGAGCAGTGGCACAGCAAGAGAGGTCTCTCAGGGTGGTTGCTCAGCTTACTTAACAAACTGCTGAAGTTTAAACACGGCCTTCCTCCTTCAGCCCAGCTTCTTTTTCTTCCTGGCTTCAGTTGTGGAAAAAAACCACAACAAAACCAACAATAAAACTTTGTATTGTAATGCAGAATGTAATGTTCACAATGTCAAGATTCATTGCATTCACCCATCACAAGAAAAACATGACCGTGGTCTGAATCTTGGATGGGCTCCAGGGGCTGGATATTGGCAAACCCTATGGGTCTGTTTGGGGTTTGGTTTTGGTTTTTGTTGGTCTCTCATGCAAAGAAATGAAATCTACAAAAAAGAAAGGGTTCTTGGTGTCTCAGAAACTGTTTCACACCCGTCATCAAGCTGTTGGTGCTGTGGCAAAGGGACAGAATGGACACAACAATGTGGGACACACCAGAAAACCACAGCTGACCTGCAGCCATTTCTCTGCTGAGCAGCAAAAGCAGTTGATCAAGGCCCAGGGATACACAGAACATGATGCTGTGCATCTTGGAAACCCTTCAAAACCTCCAGGGTTGGCCAAGCCTCCAGATATTTGGGAAACTGTTAGAAAGCAAGGAAGGATGGAAATATGTGCTGGAAAATGTAAGGCCTTTGGTTCCCCTCAGATTGTTTCAGTGGTATTTTCTTGACTTGTCCCTCAATATTTTGGGGATGAGTGGAGAAGAACCTTTGCAGAATTCAACATTTCAGGAATATTTAGCTTTTTTATCGTGGTATTGGTAGAAAAATGAGATTGTTCAATGAAATCAGCTTGCTCCTGTTTGTAGCCTCAAGCCACTTTTGAGTTACTTTTTCAGCAGCAACACCAATTCCTACCTTCTTACTCAATGTGCTCACACTTAGTGAAGCAGTCACTTCTGAAGAACAGACATTTGACCTAAGTGGTTTCACACAGCATGGAAACATCTCCTCTGTAATAGTTTGCATGGCCAGGGGGAAAAATATCTTTAACTTCCTTATTCCAAAGACATTAAGTTCACAGAACAATTGATTTCCTGGGAGAATTACCTTAAGAGACCAGTTGGGCACTAAGAGATGGTTTGTGCAAAAAGCTAATTCTGAGCAGCCACAGAAGCAGCTGGGAAGTTTAGTGAGCCCATGGTGCTGGACAGTATTGGTTGGGCACCATGAGAGATGTTTTGAGTGGTTTGGAACATGTACCAAGAGTTTAAAATGAACTAACGAAAGGTACCAAGCAGATGATTTTCCCTTGGTTTTCTGATTACTGTTTTTATTGTTGCTGAGATAAAGTTGTCTTCCAGACTTCTTCAGACACTCCCCCCAGTTCTATATCCACCTCCAAAGTTGCCTTCAGTCCAGATAGTGCATCATGGAAAAAGCTGGTCTATTGCAGAGCTGTAGGGATGAGTTGGGGCTTTGAAGTTCTCTGTGATGACTGCTCCGGACTTCTCCTGGGGACCCAGCATGGCCTGCTTGCAGAGCAGTCTACCTTTTGTACAGTCCTAAAGCCTGCTGGCATGTGGGAAGCTGAAGACTGGGCTTCTGAGAAGCTGGGAGGACAAGCTGCCTGGTAATGCAGCAGATATCCGTTGGAAAGCCAGGTGGTTTATGTCAGGATTTTGTTGAAGCCAGTATGCCTCTGAGAAACAGCTCAGTATTTGGAAACACCTTTGGTCTCTGCAGTTTTCTGATGCATTTTCTGGGCCAGTTTTGGTGATGCTTGCATGCCTTTGGTGAAGCTGCAGCAGTGAGTGTGACATGAGAAGAAAGGCTCTTCTATCCACTCAGTATGTCCAAATGGACAGATGATCTCCAGAGGTCCTTTCCAGCCTAAATTATTCAGTGACACTGTCTCTAGCATTCCAGAGGGAGGCTTAGGTGAAACTGGGGCCTTCCCAGATGGGGAGGAGGAGAGAGTTCCATCTGCAAGTCCTGTATCTTGACCCCATTCCCTGCCCTGGCCATCCATCACTGGGCACTGGTATTTTATTCTACCAGGATGTCAATCACCATTTCAATTAGTCAGTGGGAGGAGAGAGTGGGGATGATAGCACCCAATCTTCTGATTGATTTAGGATGAATCACACTTAAGAGGGCATCTGAGGTTAAGGAACACAGGATTCTGGACACATGTATAAATCAACAGGCTTGAGGTTTTCATTATTCACCTTCTAGTGTATGAAGTGATATGACTCATTGGATCATAAAAGAGATCGAATAGCTTTGTTGCTAATAATTCTTTCCTTGACCCATTCCCTGGCACATTAGGTTTGTAAACAGGGTTTTAATGGCATCCCTTGGAAGTAATAACATCACGCCTCTAGAGCACCTTGGCTGACTTGTGTGCTCCTGCCCATAACTGTGCTGGGGTTTCATCCTCAGCCCTTTGTGGGAACTAATGTGCTTTCATAGCTGGAGTTTGCAGTTATGGCCTTTTTGAGATGGACCATCTCCAGTTACTCTGCCTCCCGCCCTCCTCTTCCACAGATGACATTTGAACCCTCCCAGGAGCCCCCAGCTCAGCTCTCCCCAAGTGATAAGCCCTCCCTGTGATATTCTGGTGGAGATAACGTGCTTGAACTTCAGCGGGTTGTTAATGTCTAATGAGCTCCTGGCGCCATTTATTGTTTTATGGCTAAGTCCTGATTGTTCATTAACAAAAATGGTATTAGAACATGTGCCAACTTTGGACAGAGGAAAAGGTGAAGCAGAGTGGGCTGATGGAGGGTAATAAGGGTCTGGTACCTATGGTAGCAAAGACTATAACCTTCCTGCTGGGTCTGTGCGGGTGCTGCTGCCTCTTGAACGTTGCTCCCTGGTACAGGGAGCTATGAAGTGCCAGGGCACAGTGTCAAACAAGTCCCAGACTGTTGTGCTCTGATACTGTGGTGATTTTTGTCCTGCTGGGCATCCCCCTTTGCAGGATACTTTGCTTCATTTGTGGTTGTCTTCTTCTTTGCCACCAGCTCAAGTGGTGCTCCTCTGCACCTTTGCTCTGCCTGCCCCAGGAGGACCTGCTGATGGGGCTGGTGGTTCCCAGGCTGGGGAATCTCATTTTCAAGGGGTAAGGGTGGGAAAAAGAAGATCCTAGTCTCTGTTAGAGAGTTGGACTTCTTGAAACTGGTCCCAGCCCTTCTTTTGACTGATGGGAGACTGTCTGGTGATGGAGAGCCATGACCCATCTGTCCAGAAGAAGTTCCTGTCATGGGAAATCTTCTGGTATTGGTGAAGGGAAAGGTTCAGATGACATTTGCAGACTGCAGCCTTCAGGACCTGGGTCTTGGTCCCAGGTAGCTGTGGGCTGAGAAAATGCAAGAGGGTGGTAAAGAAGCTCTGGGGATGACCAGGCAGTGCTGCCTGTCCTGCTTGAGGCTTCTGCAAATCTCATGGACCTTTTTTGCCTCTTATTGGCTTGTGGGCTCATCTGCCCTCAGTTATCTAACAGGAAGTTTGCTGCTTTAAAAAATGGTCAGTTGGGGCTGTTGGGAGAAGAGAATAGGTAAATGTAAGACTTTTTATTAGCCTTCCAGAGGTACAATCAGATACCAGAAACAGACAGACCTTGGGGGTGGGAAGGGAAGTGGTTTCCTACATGCCCATCCCTTTTATTTCTATCCTATTCCATCAAGCAGAGATATCTGGCCTAGGGAGACAAGGAAGGGGGTAAAAGGACAGGAAGGAAAGTCAAGAAGGTTGGGAACTGTCAGTGTAGAGCTGTGCTGCTTCGTCGCTGCTTCTGAGGTAATTTCTGAGCCTTCAGCAGATCAGAAATCTTTGCAGAGAGAACTCCTGAGAGTTGGTTTCAGTTTTTATTTGAGAACGTTTTTTTCATGGGAGCTAATTTATTGGTGGGGTGGCAGACACCCAAAGGCAGCAAGGAACTCTGTAGCTGTGATGATCAGAAAAGAGGGGTTTAGCTGCACTGCAGTTGAAAGTCTGTAATTAAAGCCTGGAATCTTGACTGTTGCAGAATAATGGACCAAGGAGCTTCAGATTTGTGCTAGAGAGGGTGTGGTGTGAAGGGTGAGCAGAGTGGAGGTGTCTGGGAGAATCAGGGTTGCTCCACCTCATCTGAAAGATGTTCTGTATCAGAGTTTGCAGGTTAGAACTGTTTTGGTCAGTTCCTATACTTAATACAGAAGGTCTTGAAGAAGACCTAACAAAAAACTGCCAAGGACCTGCATACAAATAGCCTGTGGACTGCCTTAGATTTCTCTGTATTGGTTAAGCAAACTGAAATGAAGAAACACTAGCAATAAAACAACCTTTTTATAGATATTGCTCTGCAGATGCAACAGAGCTCTCTGGTCTCTTTATTCCAGCTTGTAAAGCCTGTGTGTTTGGTACAGGATGTGTGCTCCTCACCATTGACAGTTGTTTAAATGGAGCTTTTTGTGGTGGGGCAAGAAAATACCATCAGCCTGGGGCAAAAAGTATTAGGTGTCAGGGGGTGGATGTATTAAGCAGGAGATTTAATTAAAGGACTGTCATGATACCTTGTAGCTAAAGAGGATATTCAGTTAAAAGTTGATTAGAGCTGAATCACCATCTGAGATTCATGAAAAGCTTTAGGGTGGAGGCTGGGATAGTTAGATACCCAGTACCTGTGGGATTTTGTAGAATGGGGTTATTTAACTCCCATTAAAGTCTCTGGAGTGGTTAGTAATGACCTGAGGGCTGAAATCATCTCTGATCTTGTGAAATCACTGCCCTTTGCCAGGAACGGACTTGTCTTGGGCAGTTCAAACTGCTCTCTGACCTATACTAGAAAGCCAACACTGACTTTGGGATGCACACTTGAGTCCCTGCCAGCTCCCTGAAGAGCAAATTGCAGCCCTTGCAGGACTAACAGGGCTAAGGGGGGGAATTTTGTCCCGAATCTTGTAAAGCTCTTGAAAAGACAGACTGTGTCTCGTTCTCCTCTCTGTGCCCTTCCCTGTGAGTACGAACAGGAACTGCAAAAGCATCTCCTGTATTTAGGAACACAGAGACCTCGTGTGTGAGGACAGATGGTTAACTTGTTTATGCTGAGGGATTTTCCCCATGGGTGGTTTATTCTAGAACTGCACATCCATGCTGACCCATCTCTTCCCAGCCACTGGACACAAGATCTTCCCAGAGGAGCAGTTGCCTCCATTTTTCCCAATAAGGGAAACCAAAGCAAAGCAAAGCAGTTGATTTACCCAGGCTAGAAGTGAACATCAGGCTCCAGAACCCAATAGGGTGTTAAGTTATGGTGATGTTTCTCTTAAGTGCCTACTAACTTGGAGGAACCTCACCTTCTGCTCTGGTAAGGTCATCTCTGGACCTTCCACGTAGGTGGACACTCTGGAGCTGCCATAGGTTCAGCCATCAGCACTTTGGTGCCTGGTTGATGCCTGCTGAGAAAACACAGCCTTGGTTTTCTGAACTTTCCTCCTGCTCCGTGGTGTTTCTCCATCACAACACTTTGTCTTCCCTCTTCTCTGGATCCTTACACAGTGCCTAGGACAGCTGCCTCCACAGCCCAGACCAGAAAGGCCCATTACAGCATGATTAGCTTCTTCTTTTCTACCCTGTGGAGTGAGAGCTGAGCCCACTTTGCCTTCAAATGTTTAACAGATTGGCCCACATCTCCTTTCTGCTGCTGTGTTTACAGAAGGTGGAGGACGGAGGGAGAGGGGGGCTGCTGTGTGAGGGAGGAAGGCACCGAGGAAAAAAGAAATTGCTAACCCTCCATCAAAGAGCTGCTTTCCTACTTGTGGTTTCAAAATGCTTCCTTCTTCCCCAGCTATCCTGTAATCACTCTCCAACATTCACCAGAGCAGTGTTTACATCCAGCCCTATTACCGGCAGGGGAGACAGGAGAAATTAAGGGCTCCCAAGCCCCATTATCTCCCCCTCTTCCTCCTCCTCTCCCCCTCCCACAAGCAGACACACTTCTCTCCCCTTGCCCCCCTTTTCATCAAACCAATCCAATTCATGAAGGAGTAAAAAAGCCCTTTAATGGGATTCTGCAGATTTAAAATCCAGGTGATTTGTTTAAAAAAAGGGAAAAAAAGGAAAAGAAGCGGGTGGGGGGAGAAACCAACAACCCAAATCTTGGAGAAAAATACCACCAGCTCACTCTTTTGGCTTCTTTGTTTCTTTTCCACGTTTCCTTGAACCTTTTTCTCCTCCACAACTCGGCTTGGCAGCCGGGGTGAAGTGAAGTTTGACTTGGATGGCTAGTGAGACCACACAGAGTTCCCCCTGGCTGGAATTAATTTCCGATGTACAGCTGAAGAATCCCATGCGCACACACCAACCCAGCTGAGCCCTTGAGTTTCCTTTTGATTTCCTTCTTGGGCTTCCTTCCCCAGATCCCCTTCTTTATCAGCAGCAGCTCGAGCTGCAGTGGCTGCAGAGGCTGTGGAGACAAGAAGCTCAGCCCCGACGTGGCCACGGAGGGCGGAGGCTCTTCGATGTTGGGCGGACGTGTGAAAAATGGCCAACGTTGGGACAAAAATAAATGAGGATTATGCCTTATTTTTTTATATTTCTTTTTAATTATTTAATTTTTTTTAGCAAGGAGTAAAAAAAGGATAGTCATCTGGTACTGGCACTTGACGGGGACTTGAGGTCTGATTCCAATTCCTTGTTTAACCGCAGATTTCCTCTAAATAATTCTCGTAATCTCTTGATTCCCCGGTTGAGGTCAGGGGCCCATTGTTCTACACCCTGTAACAACACAATGGGACACAGTTCCTGCCCCAAAGAGCTTACAGTGAAAACAATCAAAGAATGAAAAAGAAACCCAGGCTTGCCTGGAGTTACACCCTGGTGTTACATTGAAGATTAGAACCAGACCTCCTGACTCTCTAGGTTTCGAGTCTTCTGCAATTGTAACGTTTTCCTGGCTCTTCTCTTTAGGTTCACACTGCAGTGGTAAAGACCATCAAAACAGAAAATCTTGAATCTCTTCCCCCTCGGAGGAGAGGTCTGGGAGCTGTTTGTGACAGGCAGCTTTGCTTCTCTAGGAAGGACAGGCTTTGTGTTACGCTGGTGGTTGGTTCGTACTCTGTGCTACGGGCGGATAGAGAGAGGTTGGGAAGTTTGGGAAATCGGTTAACCTTGGAGGTTACTGGATTTTATAAGAACCAGGGTGACAAACCAGTCCTGTACTGGGCTTGGTGGCTGGTAAGGATGTTGCATCAGGCTTTGTTGGAGTCCCTCAATGGGAAGGGAGACGGCCGGGGGCGTATGGGGATATTGAAGTGGAGAATATTCCCTCCCACATGTTGGAGTAGTTAGAACAGCTCTGAGCCCGGAACTTGCTCCCCTCCCAGGACACGGATGGGTTGGACACGTGGAGCGACGCACACGCGCGTGAGCTGGTCCCAAGTTCCCTCAGTGCTGGCACCACAGCGCCCATGCCGCGGGAGCTGTCGTCCCACAGCGGTCCTGGTGAGAGCTGACAAACAGGAATGAGGTTCTGGTCGTACCAGTCACGCTCTGAAGCCCCCACATGCTCTTCAAGGCTGGAAGAGGCAAACTAAGGCAGGCTTGGCAGATACCGCCCTCGGTATGGCACCGTAGAGAGAGGCTCTCACCATAAATGTTGCTGGAAACCTTGTGAGGTGGTTGCTCTGTTTAAAGTCTCAGCATCTGGAGAGACCTGATATGATGGGAAGTGATAACCTGTGTGTGGCAGCCAGGTGTGTGCATCCAGACACACACCCTACGCTCTCCCTTGTTTTCCATACACAGATTTTCTACCTCGGGTGTATTTCAGCGGCACTACTTGAGCTTTGAATAGTGAAAGTTCTTAGTGGGGAAAACCCGGGTGCTCCTATCCTGGGTTTTCCCTGCTTGTCAGTTTATATGAAACTAGTGTCACTCTGAGATCTTAACTTTCATCCAGATGCAGGAAGGAGTAGTCAGCAGTTTCCAGACTAACCACAGAGATGGACAGACACACATCTCTAGGGACAGCAGGATTCATCATCCCTAACTTTGGGCATCAGGGATTTCCTTTCCATGTACGTAAGCACAGAGGTGACACCTTGAATGTTGTTGTACATCTGCTCAAAGATGTTGAGATCGACATTGTAGCCTGTCTTTTATTGTCAAGGGCTTTACTTTCAGGGCCTGATCCAGTTGCTCTATTTCAGATGACTTCGTTAGGTTGAGAAGAATCACAGAGCTGAGCTGCCTGTTTCCTCTGGCTGCAAATGGAGTCGCTTGGCAGGCAGAAAAGGGGATTCCTGCAGGGTGCTGCTGCCTCAACCCATGCTTGCGTGGGTCACCAGAGCTGCTAGGTTCTTTGTCAGGGAGGTCCCATGTGGTCACTATCCTGTGGGAAGTGCAGACCTTGGTTTCAGACATAGAATAATGGAATAATTTTGGTTGGAAAGGACCTTATAGGTAGATCATCCAGCTCCAACCCCCTGCATGGGCAGGAACACCTCCCACCAGACCAGGTTGCTCCAAGCCCCATCCAACCTGCCCTTCAACACTGCCAGGGATGGGGCAGCCACAGCCTCCCTGGGCAACCTGGGCCAGGGTCTCACCATTCTCATAGCAAAGAATTTCTTCCTAACATCTCACCTAAATCTCCCCTCTTCCAGCTTAAAACCATTCCCCCTTGTCCTCTCTTTAAAAGCCCATGTCCCAAGTCCCTCCCCAGCTTTCCTGGAGCCCCTTCAGGCCCTGGAAGGTGCTCTAAGGTCTCCCTGGAGCCTTCTCTTCTCCAGGCTGAACACCCCAACTCTCCCAGCCTGTCTCCATAGCAGAGCTGCTCCAGCCCTCAGATCATCTCTGTGGCCTCCTCAGGACTCTCTCCAGGAGCTCCATGTCCTTCTTATGTTGGAAATTCCAGAACTGGACACAGTTTTCCAGGTGGAGTCTCATGAGAGCCGAGTAAAGGGCTCACCTCCTGGACCTGCTGGCCACCCTGCTTTTGATTTCCAAACATACCTTTAAAGAGAACTGTATTTTAGACCTCAGTTTCTGTAAAACTGCTGTTGAAAGGTGAGGGAACAGGAAAATTACCTAAAGGGTCATCTTGAGATTCAGTGGTCATTTCTGCTAACACATAATGCTCAAGAATCAGGAGGTGGGCATCAGAAGTTTTAATACGTAAGAAGTCCATTTATTTGGCCTTGGGATTTTGTGCACTGGGGATGTATTTGGGTCATAGTTTCAAGATTTTCTTGGCAACAGCAAGAAAAATTGCTTCTTTTAGTTTATTTTTTATTTTCTTTTCATGAGAGCTGAGACTTTAATGTAATTGCTTGTTTCCTGGGATTGGGGTCTTTAGGTAAACATGAAATACCTAAAGATTGGTGTTAAAGTTGTGAGTTGGCAATTCTGTTATGTTCTCCTGTAGAGAAGACTTCATTCATGGAGGAGACCTGGATAGCTTTGCCTTTGCCATACAAAAAGAATTATCATTAGTGTTTGTTAGTTCTACTAATAACTGTTATAGCAGCAGTTGAGTTTTTTATTTCCTATGAGAATTTATTCTACTGGGGACAAATTTGGAGCGTATCAGAATGTTCCTTTTTGGCCAAGTTGAAAAGCTTCCTCTTGACTTAATTCTGCCTTCTATTGTACCACACATTATTTATAATAGAAAGGATGAAAGAGCTGAGCCTTATTTGAAATGCTGGAGTGGAAATTAGACCATCAGTTCTTGTTGAAAAGAAGTATAAGGGGATCACAACAAACTATTTTCATTTGTTTTCGTCTCCCAGCAGAGTCTGAGGGTTTGGGCTTTTCGTGCCAGTCTGAAACCAAGGCAGTTATTTGAAGTGTTGGTATCTCAGAAACTATTGCCAGGCAAACGTTCACCTCCTGACCAGCCCTTTCTGTTACTTGAGGTTAAAACAAAGGTCGGAATAGAAACAACATGATGCAATTCTGTTGGTGATAAATGTATCTCTTGTTTTCCTGTCCTTTGCTTTTCACTACTTTTGGCGACCTATTTCAAAAGCAACTGTTGCAGGCCAGTGGAGAGCATGCCTTGATGCAACATTAATAAGAACAAAGAGGCTTAAATTATCAAAATAGCTCTGTGTGTCACACATCAGTAGCTTTACTCTCCATTTGGCAGATCTGTGGTGGATAAAATTGTGTGTGAAGGGATGAATTGGGAGAGACTTGGATAAGAGTGGTAGGATCTGATCCAGGATAATGAAGAAGACAGATCCATGCAGAGATGTATTTTATTTGCTTTTGGCAATTAGCATTAGTAATACTGTATCTGGGAAGCTGGAGCTGCCACATATAATAACCTTCTTGCTTTTGAGATGGTTTCTCCAGGTCTAATAACAAGGGCTTGATTCAACAGAGGCTGAGGGACTCGGCACCTCTGGAGGTGCTCTCATGTGTGCATCTCATCAAAAATCAACTTTTAGGCATCTCGTGTAGAGCCCAGGGCAAGAGAAGTTTGCTTTCATGCTGCAAGGTGAAAGCCAACCTGCTCTGAATGTTTCATTGCTGCATTGCTCAATCTGTCTGTGCCTAGGTGGGACCGCCAAACCATATCACATGTTCCTGAGGAATTCCAACTTGTCTGGCATTGCCTCTCGCCTTCCTCTGTGAACCAGTAATTGGGATGGGATCCTGGGACAACAGTCAGTTGTGACCAGACCCTCTTTTTGCTTTTGGACTAAACAGTCCAGGCATTGCTCATGGGCTGAAAAGCTCTTACCAGTTCAGATAGCCACCCGTTGCCCCAGCCCACACTTGCCTGCCTGCTTTGTGTGAGGTCAGTGGAAGGGACCACACTGCTTCTGTTGCTTCAAGTCCTAGCTCAGGTTTGAAGCTCAGACTTGTCTGCCTGCTGAAAGGGCTGATGGAGGACTTCTTGGCCTGTTCTGCCTACCCTTCAGGAGAAGGAAGAGGACTATCGAGGGCTACAGTGCCTTGAATCACTTAAAGCATCAACTTGCAATGCAAAACAAGATGGTTTGTCTTAAACTTGTCCTAAATATCCATCACTCTGTACAACAGCCTGTGTATTTACACCAGGGTTTCATGCAGACAGGGTTTGGTGTGTTGGTTACCATGGAGCAGCTGAGACATGGTAGCTCACAACATTCCCATCTTCTTTACCTGACTTACATAATCCCAACTAGGTCTTGCTTTGATCTGAGACGGAGAACTTGTTTCTGGTCTTCCTGGAATTCAAACAGTTCTGCTCTGATGTAAATTCACTGGCTCTCAGCGAGTTGCCCTGGTTTGATGTCATGCAAATGACACAAGAGATGGGGCTGAAAGGGAGAAGGAGCCTCAAGGAGGATGTTTGGCCAGCGTGACTGTGGTGAGCTGGCCCTTGGCTCAGCCTGTCACAGCCACGGTGCAACCCCACCGAGGTTGGTCTCCTCCCATGGCCTGTTTTATGCTTTTCACAGTGCTTTGCTCGTGGTAATAGGCCTGGTGACAACTTTGCAAGTATTTCCCACTCTTTTTCAGAAATTCTGTAGTGTGAGGCTGGTGAGACCCTGGCCCAGGTTGCCCAGGGAAGCTGTGGCTGCCCCATCCCTGGCAGTGTTGAAGGGCAGGTTGGATGGGGCTTGGAGCAACCTGGGCTGGTGGGAGGTGGTTGGAACTAGATGATCTTAAAGTGCCAGGAAGGTGACCGTGTGGGAGTGTTGAGCAAGATCCTGGAGCCCAGGGGAATGTAAGATCCTCTCCCATCCTGTCTGTGCTCTTTTTTTGTTCTGGAAAGGAGGAACGAGCCGGTGCTGCCTCCCTTCCCTATCTCCTCGGGAAGGTGAGGGGAGCAGGGAGCCAGGGCCTCACACGCCCCGTTCTGTCGCAACATCCCAACATCAACACCCTCTGATCTATGGTATCTGGAGAGTTTGCAGCTCTTGTGTGGAGATGGAGTATGAATAAGGGCCCCCCAGTGTATTGGGAATCAGGCCTGTGGGTCTCCCGTGTCAAGTGAGTCATAATGTATTAGATCCGAGGACTTCCCCCACGGGTGTTTAGTCTCAACAAACCCAGCTAATTCAGATTTAACTTAGCTCTTAATATGCTACATTGCTGAGTCTTCTAATTAATGCCACATGTTGCAGTCAGCTGTCATACTGAATAAATGTTTACAAAGCTATTAATGTACTGTATTTGTAAACCAGACCAGCTCCTTTTTGGAAATCATGTGGTATGTGTTTTCCCCTCAAAGATGAAAAAAGTTTCTGAGCAATAATGGATACTTTATTTTTGCAGCAACAGCCACTTCCCAAGAATTCATTGCTAACTTTCTTGGGCCGCAGCCATGATCCTGGGGAAGGGCCATAGGGAAGAGCTCTGGCTTTTGGACTGGAGATGTTGAGCTGCTCAGTGGGCTTGAGGGGCTGGGGGGGGGAACCAGCCAGCCCCGTGCTGGGTGGGGATGGTGGGGAGGAGGTCTGTGTGTGGGTTGGTGGCTCTCCTGTCCCCGGCTGCTGCCAACCCCAAGCACGCGAGGACCCGCCGCGCTCCCTCCCCTGCGCTGCCACGTGAGCGGGGACGCCCGGCCACGACTGAGGAAAGGGGGAAGGAGATGAGGGAAGGCGGGATGGAGAGATGTCTCCAAGCAGTCTGCAGGCCAGCTGCCTCCTGCTCAGGGGCCCTCTCAGGGCTGGCATCACGGGGCTGGTCACCGCCATCCCCATGTGGCCAGCACTTGCCTGGCACTGGGATGGAGTGTCTGGATCAGCGGGATCATGAGGGTGGGAGATCCCCTCTTGTCCCTGGAGCTGCTGCCAAACAGCTTGCTCTGCACAAATTATCTGTTTTCTTCAGGTTTTGGTTTTTTTTGCTTGTGTGTTTAATTCCTTCCCGGGGCTCCAGGGAAACACTTTTCTTCTGCTGGGAGTCGTGGGCTTCATCTTGAATCTGCTGCAGGAGCCAGAGGAGCTGCCAAAGCAGTTTGAAAGCTCAGGGAGGGTGAGGCTGGGATCTGTGCACTGCCACCAGCTCCTGGGTTCATCTAGGCAAGACATCTGGCTCAGGGATTTAAGCACATTGTCCTAATTGAAGTCAGTGGGAAGAAAATACCTAACCCTGTGCTGGGGCTCCAAAATAAAAAAGCACTTTGTGAGACTCTTTGCACCTCCAGGCTCTAAAACAGGGCTCATGGCAGAGCCTCCATCACAGGGGTTGTGAGGGTGATAGATCCCAACGGTGTAGAGGAGCAGGACAGCTATGATGGATCCAGGTGGATCCTGCCCCTTGGCACATGGCTGAAGATGTAGGGAGGTGGCCAGGCCAGCTGCCAGGCCCTCAGCTCATTTTGTCTGCAAGAAGGTTTGGGGATGAAGGCTTTCCTTCAGCTCAAGGAAGCAGGGAGCTGGGATTTGGTGTCTCCAAGAAATTTCACTAAAAACAGAGTGGAGGAGGAAATATTTTCTCTTCTTTCCTTAGCTTTAGTGGCTCTACAACTGAAAAAATGAACCAAAGTCACTCTGCCCTTCTTCCGTGGCCTTTGCAAATACAACCCTTCAGCCTACAGTCAACAAGCAGGAAAAGAACTGATGCTCCCAATGCCTTCAGAAGAAGGTGAATGTCTCTCAGAGGAGCTTATTGGGAAAGTTTTAATTCCAGTGATAAGTAAGCAAACATAAATGGTGGTTTTTTTCTGCTTTTAACTAGCTGCAATACAAGAGAACACACTTTGTTTTGGAAGAGTGAATAGTGAAGCCAATTCAGGTACAGTGAAGCAAAGCAGTTAAGTGATTTCACTAGTGGGGCCCAACCTTTTCTCCTCTTGCTATGCCAGCTTCAGGTGACTTCACCAACACAGGGATTAGCTGCAGACCTGGACATCTAAGCAGGGCAAATTGAGCCTTCTCCCAGTCACTGTGCCTGGTTTAAGAGCTTATTCCAATCACAATGGAAGAATGGGTCTAGAAAAGAAAATAATATTATTCCTTTAAGTACTTTCTTTATCCTTCTCTCTCTTTCTGTATGTCCTGCAGCCATCTAGGAATACTGAGCTACAGCCTGCCTATGAGTTGTGTTTTTGACCCAAAAGGGAAGGTGGTCCTTTCAGCAGGAAAATGTTTAAGTGCTTTATCAGGGAATGACGTTGCATAAGTTCAGAACTGCACCTTGCAGCCTTCCTGTTTCCTGAAGTCTCTATTTATGAGCAGACTGGGAGACCTTTGCTTCCCTGGGGCCAGGAGCAGGTGGAAGGTCCTGCTGTGCCACGGCAGCCATGGGCTGTCAGCAGGTGTGGGCTCACTTTGTGGCACTGAATATGCTGTCAGAAATCACCAAGCAGTGGAGCTAAACATACACCGTGGTGAGGACTGTGTTACAGGAAACTGCTTCCAGGCTTACAGGTGTTTCTGTAGGGATGGCTTTCATCCTCTCTCACATCGTAGAATGGTTTGGATTGGAGGGGACCTTAAAGACCATCAGGTTTCAACCTCCCTGCTGTGAGCAGGGACACCTCCCACCAGACCAGGCTGCACAAGCCTCATCCAACCTGACCTTGAACACCTCCCAGGGAGGGGGCTTCCACAACCTCCCTGGACAACCTATTCCACTGCCTTCCTAGCCTCATGGTGAAGAATTTCTTCCAGATGCCTAACCTGAATCTCCCCTCTTTCAGTTTAAAACCATCACGCCTTGTCCTATTGCTACCCTCTCTGGTGGGAAGTCCTTTCCCATCTTTCCTGTAGGCTCCCTTTAGGTATTGGAAGGCCACTATAAGGTCTCCCCAGGGCCTTCTCTTCTCCAGGCTGAACAACCCTAACTGTCTCAGCCTGTCTTCATAGCAGAGGTGCTGCAGCCCTTTGGTGGCCCTTCTCTGCACCCTTTCCTAGGTGCTTGCCTGGTGCTCATCTCCTCCACCCAGTGGGATTTCTTTTCCATTCACCCCACAAGATCACTCTGTCTCCTTCCCTCACCTACTGCAGCCCAGCCCCATGGGCTGTGTCTGCAGACAGAGTCTGTGGAATCACAGAATCATTCTGGTTATAAAATAAGGTCATTGAGTCCAACCATTGACCTAAATCTACTGAATCCAGAGCTAAACCACTGACAGAGTGTGCTGCTGTCCTGGTGCCCTGACCATGCAGATGGAGGGACCTGCTGGTTCCCTCCCTGCCTTCACGGGTGGTGGGAAGGAGAAGGCATTTGGGGTAGAAGATGGAGCATCCCCATGGTAGGGAACATAGCCAAGTTGTGGCTCACTCCTGCCTTCCAGTGCTGTGACCCTCAGTCCAGACTCAGCTGCTGTGTGCTCCAGCTTGTGCGCTGTTAACTAAGAGCTGAAATATTTCCCCTGTTACCTCTCCTTAGCAGCATCAGTCCTTCTAGAGGAGTTGGTGCTGTGTTGCTTAGGTGTTTGGTTTGTTTCCCAGCTTGGTGGCTTCCAGTAGAGGCAGCAAGGGGCCAATGGGGCCAGTCTGGCACAGCCACCTATCAGATCCTCACACTTGGAAGGGAGAAGGGAAATAAGGCAAGCTGGCTTTTAATTGAGGACAATTGCTTCAGTGCAGGCTCCCTTCAGGACCTTGTTTTGAGCTGCTGCCCTGAGTTGTAAACCCAAAACATCTTCTCATTGCTGAAGCCAAGCATGCACCTGCTCTTGCTGTGGAGCAACGTCTTCCATGTCTTTAATCCCCTTCTTCCCAGCCTGCCTCACCAGTGGGAAGTGTGCTCACAATGTTAAACTTCCCTCATTAGGCAGAACATTCCTCTTTTTAACCTCTTTAACCTGCAGCATTCCCGTTGGGAGGACCCTGTCTCCATACTTCTCAGCTGCTCTTAATTAGATTGGGCATTTCTTGCCTCCACTGTATATTTACAATTTAGGAACAGGAAAAAATACAGCCTGCACTTCAGGGCTTTCTTCCCTTCGTTTGCTTCCCGTGCTTGATACGTTGGACGGCAGGAGGTGGAAATTTTAAAGCCCAGGGGAGCCGAACTTGACTGGGAGGAGAATCTGAGGCAGTTGGGATGATTCTTTAGGCAGGACTGATTTCATCTCTTGATGGATTTTTACATCAGCTCTCACTTCTCTTTACTTGCCCGCTGCCTGCGCGGGCGCACGCACACGACCCCATTGTCTGTCTTTTGCTCTTATTCTGCCATCAGCCTTTTAATATTATTATTGTTGATGTCTTTTCATTCCTGATGCCAAACCTGATTTGGACTTCACAGGACTGAGGGTTTCATCTGGAGCACTGTAGACAGAAAACTGAAGTCCTAAGTGACTGGAGCCCTGGGCCAATCTAATTGTTATTGACATTTGTGTCTGATTGTTCATCAAGGGGGATTTGACTTGCAGGCCAAATCATTCTATTACCAGGGTTCCTTTCAGCCTTTTCTCTAAGAAAAGAAAAAAAATCTACAAAACCCACCCCAGTCAGCAGCAGAAGAATCAATGGCAATATCTCTGGATGCCCAGGCCTAAGAGGGGGGAGCCAAGATGAAGGAGATCTTGTATGTCCCGTTGGAAATGCGTGAGCAAAAAAGCTTGTTGAAGGGGCAGTGTTGCATTACAGGGGGAAAAAAGGGTCTCATGAAAAGGCTGCCATTTGCATGGCAAGGTGAAGGAGGCAGGGGAAGGAGGGGCTGGCAGGGCTAATTATATTAAGGTCATTTCACCTGTCAAAACTTTCCCTTTAGTGGTGTCCCTGGTGCCCTGGGATAACATCCAGATTTGGCCTGAATGGCGTCTCTGTTCCTGCTTAGGAGCCTTGACTGGTGGACGGTGAAGGGAGCTGCATGAAAGGAGCCCTGAAGGCACCTTTTTCCCTTCTTTTCACCTCCCACTCTCCTTTGATTTTTTTTTTTTTTTTTTTTGCTTTTCCCCCCTCTTGAGTTTCAGGGCAGGTAATGATGAAGCCCTGCTGGGCTGCTCACCCCAGCCCTGCTTCTCCCAGGAAGCCACTGAGGCAGCTCCTGATCAGTCAGGCTCCCCTTTCCATGCCATTTACAGCCTTCAATAGCAATTTTAAACACACATCCCCCCACACCCCCTTGAAAGCTGTCCTTGGGATAGAGGCAAGTGGGGGTCTCAGGGGTTCTTCAGTTCTGGAACCCCAACATAAGAAGCACGTGGAGCTCCTGGAGTGAGTCCAGAGGAGGCCACAAAGATGATCAGAGGGCTGGAGCAGCTCTGCTCTGGAGCCAGGCTGGGAGAGTTGGGGTGTTGAGCCTGGAGAAGAGAAGGCTCCAGGGAGACCTCAGAGCACCTTCCAGAGCCTGAAGGGGCTCCAGGAAAGCTGGGGAGGGACTTGGGACAATGACAGGGAGAGAGAGGACAAGGGATAACGGATGAAAACTGGAAAAGTGAAGATTTAGGTTGGACATGAGGAGGAAATGCTTCAGCGTGAGGGTGGTGAGAGCCTGGCCCAGGTTGCCCAGGGAAGCTGTGGCTGCCCCATCCCTGGCAGTGTTGAAGGGCAGGTTGGATGGGGCTTGGAGCAACCTGGGCTGGTGGGAGGTGTCCCTGCCCATGCAGGGGTTTGGGACTAGATGATCTTTAGGTCCCTTCCAACCCAAACCAGTCTGTGACTCTATGAGGCGAGGCTGAATTTGCTCATTAAACTAATAGTAGAAACCAGAATGCTGCAGATGGATCAAAACAGAAACAAGAGAAATATTCTGTTTATTCATCAGAGAGAGGCAGGAGAGCGTGGGTGGCTGCTAAACCAGGGAATCCTCATCCCCTTGGTGAACCCTGGAATTACCTGCCCTCCTTCAGGGGATCGTTCCGAGTCATTAAGTTGTTTCATTTTCCAAGAGTTGGGAGGGAAGGCAAATTTCTACAGTTAATGCTTCTCTCCGGGTAGGTGGAAGCTGTGCAGATGGCCTCACTTTGCTAACGTTAGCAGGTAGAAGTAATTTGGGGAAAAAATGGGAGGAACACAATGGGGTTCATTCCCCAGCAGGTGGGATGTACTTGTCACCGCAGAAACGTAGCAGAAGTTTCAGAGATCAAAGCCTTCACCACCCAAACTTGCTACCTACATGTGTTGGGTGGAATAAGAGAGAGCTGTGGATGAGGAGGAAGGGCACCAAATCCATGTGGCCCTTGGCAGCTGGCTCAGTGAGTCAGATTCAACCTGCTGAAGTAGCATCCTTGGAGTTAAGATGGGTTTGGCTTAACATGCCCTGTCTTTGAGTGGTACTTTGGAGCAGCACTGAGTCATGGACACTTGTGACATAGGCTAGAGTTTGATGAGTTTCCTTAAATGGGGACATACCTGGCTTTCATGTAGGTAAGTAAGCAGAAACACTTAGTTACCTTTTTAACTAATTATTTCATTGGAGAGATGAGCAAGAGGCCTTGACCTGTGGATGCAGAGTGAAACTGCACGATGGGAAGTTGCTGTTAAGGTTGAGCAAGGCATGTAGTGATAGGTCAAGGGGGAACAGTTTCAAGGTGAAAAGAGGGGAGCTGTAGGTTAGGCACTAGGAGGAAATTCTTTGCTGTGAGGGTGGTGAGAACCTGTAACAGGTTGCCCAGGGAAGCTGTGGCTGCCCCATCCCTGGCAGTGTTGAAGGGCAGGTTGGATGGGGCTTGGAGCAGCCTGGGCTGGTGGGAGGTGTCCCTGCCCATGCAGGGGGGTGGAACTCAATGGTCCTTAAGGTCCTTCCCAGCCCAAACCATTCTATGAACTGTTTGACATCTGTCTTTGGTCCTGTCAAACATGTTAAATAGCCCTTAATGTTAAAAAAAAATATTCTTAGGAGGAAGAAACCCTGCAGTTTGAAGTTCTGAGAGTTCCAGAGGCTAGTGTTCAAATGTGAGATGTGTGTGACTGTCACACCAGCCTCTGCCCTTCTGGTCTTCTCCCATAGCTTCTAGCATCTGCACAACAACAGTGGCAGCAGCCTGTGTCCTGCTTCTGTTTGGTGAAGTGTTCTCCTTCCACCCTCCTGTCTACTGGGCCAGCACAGTTCAGCAGGAGCATCACTGACCAGCCTTCTCTTGGACTTTCTGATTGCATTACATTTTTGAGGAAGTCTTTTGGGAAGTGGTTCTCCAGAAGGACTGCTTTCCCTTTGGAGAGGCAGATAGCAGTGTAGGGGCACTAGATGATGCTTTGGCCCTAAAGAAAGAGGGAAAATACCCAAGTGAGGAGGGTGCTGTGCATCCCTGTGCTTGCTAAGATACAGCCTTGAAGCCAGCCTGGGTTACTAGACCAAAAATCTTGCAAAAAACCTTGGAGATACCTTCCTTCTTCGTAGTATGATTTGCAACTTAGGTCTTGAGGAGGATGAATGAATGATTTGAAATGTTCCTGCTCTTTCAGAAAAGGCTATGCCAGAGTTTTGATCAGCAGGAAGCAAAAATATGTGCTAGGGCTGGCATAGTATCCACCCTCAGTGTCCCTTCTGCCAGGTGTTCCTGCTGTCCTGGCAAAGCAGGGATGGAGACAAACCTCCTGGGGCAGCCCCATTTCCAGTGCAGTAACTTGAATCATTTTAAAGAGCAGGAATCAGAGACAAAGCACAGCATTGTAGACAGCAAAGGTTGAATAAGAAGACCCTTGGGAGCCCTGCCACTTCTCCCTTTAATCTGATCAGCAAGCAGCATTCTTGTAATTCCCTCCAGGTCACTCAGAATTCCTGCAGTTTCTCTGCCAGGTTGAAGCCTTCCCCTTCCCTATTAAATAATTTGCAGGCTTAGATAAAACAGCAGAGCAGGAGCAACACAAGACTTTGTTTCTATCAGAAACCAACAGGAAATTTCTGCATCCTTCTCCCAACACCTCTGAGAGTCAGTAATTTAAGAGTTACCTTGTTTGTGCTCTCTGCCTTTGCAAAGTCATCCTGAGAGGATGTGTTGTCAGAGGCTGAGTGCACCACCCTGATTATATATCTGTGAACTTTAATTGTTCCTGGCTTAGTTCAGGTGAAGCAGCCATTCCAGTTGTAACTCAGAGGCCACAGCACTTCTCTCTTTTCCAAAGGGATGGGAATTACACAGCCTGAGGCAGCTTGGAAAATCTTGATGTCTCAGTTTGGTCAGGGAGGGAAGGCTGATGTGCCTGCTGCTGGCTGATCCCAGCCTCCTCTCTGCTGGGTGCTGTAGGGGCTGGCTAGAGCTGGCTGGCTTGTGAAAGGACCTGTCAAGAGAAGAAAGTGGCTTTATTTGTGTCTTGATCCCAGGCATTTCTGCCTTTGGAGCAATGCAGCCTGAAAGCGTCCGTGTGAGAGCTGGCACTGGAGTCTAAGGCTGTATTTCATAGAGTCATAGAGTGGTTTGTGTTGCAAGGGACCTTAAAGATCATCTAGATCCAACCCCCTGCATGGGCAGGGACACCTCCCAGCAGCCCAGGTTGCTCCAAGCCCCATCCAACCTGCCCTTCAACACTGCCAGGGGTGGGGCAGCCACAGCTTCCCTGGGCAGCCTGGGCCAGGGTCTCACCACCCTCACAGCAAAGAATTTCCTCCTCATGTCCAACCAAAATCTTCACTCTTCCGGTTTTCATCCATTATCCCTTGTCCTCTCCCTCCCTGCCCTTGTCCCAAGTCCCTCCCCAGCTTTCCTGGAGCCCCTTCAGGCACTGGAAGGTGCTCTAAGTTCTCCCTGGAGCCTTCTCTTCTCCAGGCAAATTTTCCTGAAAATTCCCAGGCTACATTTCCTAAAAGAGCTGAAGGCAAGTCAATACCAGCTACAAATCTACATTCTGTATCTCGCTACAGGAAGGACCTGGTGCTACACATTTTGGAGTGACCTGCTGGCTTGTAGTGCTCCCATCCAAGCCCTGCACCACCAATTCTTTGCTGCCATCCCTCAGTGGGAATTCATCGTGTTGCCAGAATTCCTTGTTCTGGCTGCCCCAGGAAGACCTTTCCATTGACATCAGTGGTTGGTAACTCCAGCCTGATATGAAACTCAGAAGATTTTAAATTATGCTGCAGAGATGAGATTGTTTTGAGAAGTGTTACTATTCTTCTGAGGACTTTATTTAGCAAAAGAACAAGTTTTCTTCCAAAATATACAAAAGAAATGTTCTTACCATGGAAATGCATTGCCTGAAAACTCAAGTGACATTAAGTCACTGGTTTCCTTTTATCGATAACTTTGAAGTCTTGTCCTAGTTTTCTAATTTAGATTCTTGTGATAAGAGGTTCTCAGTGAGCCTGGGCAGAGGCCAGGGCCCTCTCCCTCTAATAGGTTGGGAACACAACTACCAGTAGCAGTTCCAGTTTGGAAGATGGGGCAGGTCTTAAAAGCTGCTGCAGGGTCTCTGCAGGGACAAACCCTGAGACTTGATCTTTCAGCCAGCTTGAATTTGGTCTTCAAAAGCATGGTCTGTTCCTGGACAGTGTGCACCAGGCAGATTTTGCTGTGGCTGGCAGAGCTCTCTGCAGGCTTGCTCTTTAAATTCCCTCCCGCTGTGGTCAGGTATCAGTTCCCACCTCATCTGTTCACAAAAGCTTGTAAAAGTTTCCAAAAATAAGGTGGAGAATTAAATGAAGAGCTTCCAGTTCAGCCTATTTTTGAGCAGGTGCTCTTGGGGATGAGCCAGCCCTGGGAAGACCCCCAACGTGTCTCCTTTGAGTCTGAAGAACATGGATATCAGTGGCAGGGAATAGGAAACCATACATTGCTGGAGTAGACAGTGTCTGATTTCTGCCAGTGCCAGAGTCCAACTCTTTCTGCCACTCAAGAGTAGGTAGTCCTGAAGAAGGTGGGTAGATGTAAAGGCTACCAGCCCCTAGAATTCATTTGCTCCACCATAGTGCTGGGAATGTTCTGGGACATTGGACAGAAGCTTCCCCTGCTCTGAGAACCAAGGGAGGCTGCCAGCTGAGCACAGGGCATCCCCAAAGTTTGCCACATGTTCCAGCAAGAAGAAAAAAATGGATCTTTATGTTGAGGGGAGCTCTCCAGTGGCCTTGGCCACCCCACCTTGCAAGGACTGGTCACTGCAGGTGGATTGAGTGGCTGGGCCTGCCCTGGAGAGTGAAGGTGCTGGGTTTTGGTTGTGCCGGTGCCATGGATTGAGTGAGCCATCTCCTCTCTCACATGCTGTGTGTGCAGAGCAGGACCTGAGCCCCCAAAGCTCCATGTCATTTAGTAATTAATTAGTGATTCTTGACCCCAGGCAGCTTCAGCCCACTGACAATAACAAGATTGCAGCCTGTGTATGAGCTCGCCTCCCTGCCCTCTCCACTCTCATTACATTAGCTGAAATCCTTTGCAACAAAGACCCAGGCTGGCTGGCAGGGGAGGGATCAAACCTCTTTCTCTCCATGGTTTGGGTCCTTTTCCCTGCAGACTTAGCACTCAGGTGTTTCCCCCCAACCACAGCATTGAATTCGTAGAATGGTTTGAGTTGGAAGGGATGCTAAAGATCATCTAGTTCCAAGCCCCCTGCATGGGCAGGGACACCTCCCACCAGATCAGCTCCATAGCAAGGAGGTGAGCTGGGAGCTGCCACTGCAGAGCTTTCCATCTCAGACAAGGCTGCTTTCAGGCTCAGAATGTTTTTAATTATTTGTTGGAAGATTCGGAGAGCTCCTAGGGGTAATGGAGAGGCCTCGATCAGTGTTTCCTAGCTGAAGGCATCTATGGATGTGCATTCCCTTGCCTTAGTCATGCTGAACCTTGCATCAAGAGCAGAGCTTGTGCCAAGTGCCTGGGTGACTCCTTGGTGGCTCTGGTAGCGGGTCCCAGTGGCTGGCAGCTCTGGGCATGTTGGAATTTGCAGCAAGAGCTATGGAATTTGCACTGAAGTGACTGTTGATCCTAAATTATCACTTATTATTTTGCCTTGCAACAATGCAGTGCACTTAGCCTCTCAGGGAGGGCACAACATCTGGTTTGTGGGAGCAGCAGAGGAGGTCTGAACAAAAGGGGCTTTGGCTCAGCCAGGTTGGTGGCTGTGGCTGCAGCCCTGGGCTCTTGTTCTTTGTTACACTGCAACCAGTAATGCTCTGAATCATAGAATCATAGAGTGGTTTGGTTTGGAAAGGACCTTAAAGACCATCTAGTTCCAACCCCCCTGCATGGGCAGGGACACCTCCCAGCAGCCCAGGTTGCTCCAAGCCCCATCCAACCTGCCCTTCAACACTGCCAGGGGTGAGGCTTCCACAACTTCCCTGGGTAACCTGAATCTTTCAGTGTCAATACTTGAGCAAGGAATGAATCTCCACCACTTTTCTTCTCCCGGAAGAAAATGTCTACAGGTGACCCTGACAAACCAAACTCATGCTTCCAAGTAGGTAAAAGAACCAAAAGGAAAAGATTCACTTCCCTCCTTAGCCTCAGACCTTAGCCTTCTCTACACAAACTATGTAAGGAGCCAGTCCAGATTTATTTTAAAATTCTGATTGCCTCTGTGGGAGAAAGGGTGAAAAATGGGTGATATGGAGGAGATGGGTCTGGCTGAGGGTGTCTCAGCTCCAGCGTGGTCCATGCAGCACAGGGTGCTGCACTGCCACATTGCTGCTGAGTAGCCTTTGCATGCACCCATGAGGCTTTGGAGTTCAGGTCTGAGGTCCACCTCCGTCCCTGTGGCCCACCAGCACAATCCTGAAGACCTCAGGGAACATCTCCTCAGAGCTCTGATGCTGTGGTGCTCCTCAGCAGCTGGGAGAGCGCGGGGGAGTGCCGGGCGCTGCAGTCTGGTACAGCCCAAAAGCAGAACACAATAGAGCAGGGCCAGATGTTGCCACATCAGCAGGGAGGCAGAGTGGCTGAGAGCTGTCTCCAGGACAAACAGAGCATTGACGTATCCCTCCAACCCTGTCCCCTGCTCTCTGCAGCTGCCTTCCCACCATCACACCACCCCCGGCCCTCCCGTGGCCTCTCTCAGCCAGCCTTACATCTTGAGCTACAGCCTGAAGGGGCTGCACCAGCCCTAATATTTCTCTGCTGCCCCCTGTTAATCACTGCAGGGGGATGTTCCCAGTTCTCTCCAACATCCCTGGATGTTATATGGGGAAGAGATGGAGAAGATCACGTTGTTGGGTGGCTTGGGAGCACGTATGGGCAGTGCTGATGGGCTCTGCTTCTCTTTCCTCACCCCCAACCCTGCAAATCCTCCCCCCACAGCCTGGCACTTCAAGAAAGTGTATCCAATGCTGTAGTATCCTTGGAGGGAGGGGGAAAAAAAGTGTACTGAGTGATTTCTTTTGTTTGAAGCAGTGTAATTGCTAGGGAAACAAATCCTCTTCTAGTGGCTTTTCTTTTATTGTCGTGTTTAGGAAGTTTTTTCGCATGTCATAACATTTTGTCTGGTTTTCCTGAAATCCTTCCATGAAGGAATGATTGTTTGCACAAACAGACTGACATGTTGATACAGGCTGACAACTGCATGGCTCAGACCAAAATAAAATGTAAAGTAAACACATTTGCATAAGTTTATAATATGACCCAGTTCTTAGGAAACGGAGGAAATGGGGAGATGTGAATCTAAGCAGCTTATCTTGCATCTCCCCTTTCTGCTGTGCCCCTTGTTCTTAACCTCTGCTCGGGGAGTGCCATGGGAGAGTTGTCTGGATTTTTCCATTCAGATTTGAAACAACAGGTCCCTCTTGTCGTTGACTTCTGGTTTTGTTTGCTTAGAAGGGAGGGCACGGAGGAGGGAGCATTCCCGGCTTTCCCCTCATGTGAAACTGGTTGGTCTTTCCATCCTTTTTCTTCTCGGTTACACTTTCAAAGGCTTCTGTCAATGTGATTTTCATCAGTTTAAAATTGCATGGACATCCTGGTGCTTTGTGTCATAACTCTGGAGCATCTCGACATGCTGATCTGGTACTAACTGTTTCTGGAGCTGCTTTTGGCAACGTTTCCTTAAGGATTTTTCCGGATGAGGAAACCAGCACATAGAGCAGTGGTTTCCTTTCGGGAGAGCCAAAATGCAGGGCCCAGATCACAAGTGTCCTGGCTAACTGCAGGAAGGTTTGTTAGTGCTCAGCTCCCTCATCTAGAGATGTGATCAGCTGGAAGCAAGAGCCCTTGCCCAGAAGCCCAGGGTTGGTCGTTCTAGAGTTCGTGGTGTGTAGCTTGGCCTTGGTCAGGTCTACCTTGTTGGTTGGTTTTCACAAAGCAATTCCCAAAAAACCTGTGTGAATCCTGAAAGTACCTTTAGAAGGGCCTCCTCTGAACCTGACTGCCTCAGCAGGAGCTGAAGGAGACCTTGGAACCAAAACTGCCACGAACCCAGTGAAGGAATGAAGGAGGTCTGGTAAAAATGTTAGGTCCTTGTTGCAGAAAGATTCTTAAACCCAACTGTCAGATAGTAAAGAAGGGCTCCAGGTCCAGACCTTCAGAGGATGTTTCTGTCATTTGCACAATTTGTGACCCCAACTAAACATCCCTTTGGCTCTTGGGTCTCCTGCAGCCAACGGATGGTGGAGGAGTTGCTAAACTGAGCGCAGTGGTGTTCCCTGAACCCCAGAAGGCCTTCAGCCCTCTGCAAGGCTGTCCCATCTGATGCTCCTTGCCCTGGCCATTAAAGCTGATAATAGAAGAGGCAAAGTGAAGCTTTCTAGTAGCTTTGAACTTAGACACTTCATTTTTGATAAGCAGGACCCAGCTGGTGCCGAATTCTCCAGCTAACGGGGCCCTTGTGAGCAATTCTTGCTGTGCACAGAACACAATCAGAGTTTCCAAAATTCCCTGAAGGGAGCTTAAAGCCCTGGTCTCCCAGGCCATGAGCAATTCACATGCACAGTCATTTGGTGTGTGAATTTCTGGAGGAGGACAGTGTTGTTGAAGTGAATATTTATTTCTGTGTTTCCTTTTGCCTATTTTAGGCAGTTTCTAGCTCGGTGCTAACGTTAGCTCCTGTGCCTTGCTTGGATGTTCCTTATTTTGGGAGCTGACATTCAGTCCTTGGAGCTGGGAGGTCTCAGAGTGACCCTCATGTCACCCTTCTTTGTGGGTCCAGCTCTCCATCCCCCAGGCCTGAAGCATTCCCTGCATCTTGCTGAGCAGCCCCAGCTCCCTTCAGAGCCGTGGAGCCAACAGGGAAAGCAGCTGCTTTCCTGCTATCCCTCTGGCTCTGGGTATGTACTGTGGGGAAACAGGGTCAGAGCTCAGTTTGTTACACATCTGCCCCCGTGGTCACCTGGGGGGACTTCCTGGTGACATTGCAAATGAGTAGAGTGGCACAGGGGTGCTCTGTCATGGCCACATCCTCCTGGAGTAACTTTGTGGAGCGTTATTTAGGGTTATTTCCTATGTCATTACAGATGCTGGTAAGAGCGTAACAAGAAAAATGTGTGTTTATGACAAACCTAGACACAGTGTCCCCACAGCCAGACCCTTCACGTGTCTTGATTTTGTTGGATTTGGGGTGTGTCTCTCACTCTTCATGGGAATTGCACACCCGACTTTAAAGACATAGGATTATGAGCCCTCCTTTTGATTTCCAAAAGGCAGCAATGGGGCTGTGACATCAAAAGCTGCAATATGCTTGTCCCATCACTAGCTTTGGATCTTCTCAACCACTGAGGCTTGGGTAAGTGCTCTAGAATAGTAAAAACAATACTGGGGTTGTAGAGGTGGAAGAAGGGCTAAGAAGGGTTTGATTTACATTTGCATTCTCATTCTGGGCATTTTTCTGTACCACGCTCCCCCTTTAGGACACTGGTAATGGTGGTTGAGCTCTGCTGTGGTCATGTTGCAGGTTTTGTGGCTTTTACAGTTTTCTTAGAAGGGCTGGGAAGAGTTTTGGTGTATGTGGTGAAGACACCTGGCAGTGATCACTGGAATTGGGTTTGTGAACGTGTGAGTTCCAACCAACATGTTTCTATGTCCAGGATGCTCAAAGAGGAGCAGAACTGAATGTGGCTCAGGATTTTTAACTGTATTCTCACTCACTCTCCAGTGGTAGCTTCATCTTAACCAAAATTATAGAATCATAGAATGGTTTGGGTTGGAAAGGACCTTAAAGATCATCTAGTTCCAACCCATCTGCATGGGCAGGGACACCTCCCACCAGCCCAGGTTGCTCCAAGCCCCATCCAACCTGCCCTTCAACACTGCCAGGGATGGGGCAGCCACAGCTTCTCTGGGCAACCTGGGCCAGGCTCTCACCCCTCACACTAAAGCATTTCTTCTTAATGTCCAACCTAAATCTGCCCTCTTCCAGTTTTAATCTATTCCCCCTTGTTCCCTCACTCCCTGCCCTTGTCCCAAGCCCCTCCCCAGCTTTCCTGGAGCCCCTTCAGGCACTGGAAGGTGCTCTGAGGTCTCCCTGGAGCCTTCTCTTCTCCAGGCTGAACACCCCAACTCTCCCAGCCCTCGGATCATCTTCGTAGCCACCTCTGGACTCTCTCCAGGAGTTCCATGTCCTTAAAATGGGAAGCCTAGATACATATTTCCAGGATGTTGTAGGTGATTTGGAGTGGAGGGGAAAATGTCACGGCTGGAGCTGCTTGTGGAAGCACCAGATTCTCTTCTTGGCCTCGCTGCAAGTTTTCTGAGAAACTATAGACCAGTCACATATTTCCCTCCTCTGCCTTGGTATTGTTCTTTGTGAGTTGGGAATAATTAGCTGTTTTTTGACTGTTGCATCTGTTCAGACCACAAGTAACTGGAACTTGACTTTAAACTATGTGGCCAGATGCAATAGCAAGATGTTAGTCTGGACGTTTGGCTTGTCTGATAATTTTCATAGTTAATGTATCAGATAAAACTGAGCACACGATGAACGTTTCTTGTTCCTGACTCTAGATGAAATGGTAGCTTCTCAGTCATGTGTATTTCTGCAGCAGAGGAAGCTCTGGGTTTTTTAAGCTGCTGCACATGTGGGTGGCACTGATTTGGGGCTGGAGATGGTAATAGCTCAGAAGTGATGTAGGTATTCAAAAGCAAAGAACATTGACAGCTTGACTCCCAGAAGCAGGAGATGATAAGGATCTTATTTGAGTCCTCTGGATATCATATGATATAGATCAGATCATGAGTCTCCTGATGAAGGGGATGACTAAGAAATCCAGCCAGTGGCTATTCTACCACCACAGCTTTCACTTGTACATGCTCCTAGCGAAAAAGATATTGAAAAGGTGTTTGCTGCTTCTTTCTTAAAAATCCCTGCTCACTGCCCTGTGCCACAGGTCAACTGCACTGGTTTTTTATGTCGTCATGTTGGGAAAAGATGGCTTGAGCTGTCATCTGCTGTGGGGAATTGCTGGGAAGCATCACCCTGCTCATGCTGACACTTCAGATGGCTGACACAAGCTTCATAACTCCAGAGCTTTGGGAATATGGTTGTCCTTGCTGGGGTATGCTAGAATAAATGAAGCTGACTACTTCCACGAAGCGTGGGAGCAATGAGTCACGTTGCACAGATTGACTTACGTAGGAAAATCAAAATCCCTGCTAGGTGTCAGAAGAGAATGTGCTTTCTGCCTGTAGCCTCTGCGGTCGGGCAACACATGCTGGAAAAATGTTCTGGATGTGCGGCAAACCAGCTAGAGCTGGGAGCTCAGACCAGATCACAGGAGCACACAAATCCTCCCCAAATGTCCACACATTTTGCAGTGGGAAAAGAGGACGGGAAAGAAACTGCTGGCAGCATTTGGCAGGGCTGGGGTTTGTCCCTTCCAAAGAGCACATTTGTTGATACACCCTGATGCACGTTGGTCGCACCGCAGGCTGGGATGGAGTTCCTGCTGCTCATGGCAGAACATCCCAGCTCACGCACTCCCTCCTTCCCCATTCCCAGCACAGAAACCCTTGAGGAAGAAAGGAATAGGCCGTTATTGGAGTTGTCTGTAAGCTAGTTAGATCAGTCTGCCTAAAGTGCTGCAAGGGCTGTTGGATAATGTATGTTTTGGGGGTTTGTGTTGTTTTTTTTTTTTAATGGCTTTTTATGAAAAAGGAAGTCAGGCCTGGGCTGGTGAGACTGAAAGAGCAGGGAGTGGATTGGCTGTCAAGGGTCAGCCTCCCAACAGCCCTGTGATCAAAGGCTGCTCTCAGCAGCATGAGTTTATAGGCAGCCAAGACAAACAATGAACAACTTTATCTCCTTTCAGGAAAAAAAAAAAAAAAGAAGAAGAAAAAAAAAGTACTTAAGTTCCAGGAAACCGTTCCTGGACCGGACAAATTTGGGTTGTTATTCCTTCTCTCTCTCTCCTATAATGCAGCTTTTTCCAGATGGAGGATGATAACAAGGGAGACAGCAGAGCAAAAGCCAAACATGAGCCAGGTTGTGCCGCAGTCTTGGGTGGTGTAAACTGGTGCAGGCTGGGGGAAATCAAAGCAGCACGACCAGTTTACTCCTGCTGAGAATCTGGCCTTCACCAGCAGCTGTCACTGGAAAAGCAGCAGGGAAGCTCAGAATTGAATCGTGGCCATTTCCCTGTGTTCAATCCCTCCTCCAAAGGTGTTGCCTCTTTTTTTGTTCAGTTGGAATCTTGCCTTGTTGGCTGTCCCAGCTGTGGCCTCCAGTGTCAGCTGGTCAGAACACAGCTGGGCAGTTTGAAATGCTCTGGCTTCAGTGTCAACTTGCTGAATAAAGTGAACAGAGGGGGGAAAATATTTTGGGCTCCTGTGTACTTGATTGTTTGTTTGGGAGGAGAGGAAGATATGAGAAGAAAGCCTCTTATTCCTAAAATGGAAAAAGTTGCAAAACTCCTAGTTGGGTTTGGATCTGAGGGAGAGGAATCTTCTCAAAATGCAGAGTGTTCTTGATTTAGGATTTCCTGTTGGATACATTTCAGAAAACTATTTAAGTCCTAAGTGGCCGGATTCTCAGCGAGAATAAATCTCTGAAGCTCCACTGATAGGAATCCATACAGCACGTTGACCCTAGCTGAAGACCTTGGGCTGGGGGCTGGTGGTGGAAACCCAACTATCTGTCCTTGTTCAGGGGTTCAGAGCAGCACTGAATCAAAAGAGAAATGGTCATCCCGAGGTTCAGAGCTGCACGTGGGGGTTTCATCCAATGTTGTTGTGGGGTTTATTCAAAATGAGCCTGGTTAAATCAGCCTGGGAGGAGGCAGGAAGCCCCCCAGCCCTTCAGCTAAACAGCCTTGAGGGTTCTTGTGGACATCACTGCTCTCTGTGCTACATATTTCTACCCTTCTAAACACTGAACATGGAAAATATTGTGAGAAAAGCTATTTGAGGCAGGGTTTGGTGCTGAGAATAGAGGCAAAAAGCCCCTGGGGGCTGAAGGGAACACATGTCCATAGTCTTTCCAGATGTCCCTACAAAAAAAGTAGTAGAGAGTTGGGAGGGCATGGCTGGTTCCTGATGAGTACTCCTGAAATTATAAAAGGGATTTGTTGTCTTGAGGTGTAGGGACAGAGCCATGGGAAGGGCATTGAGTTGCTGGAGCATGTCCAGAGAACAATGAAGGTGGTGAAGGGCCTGGAGCACAAGTCTTACAAAGAGCAGCTGAGGGATTTGGGCTTCTTTAATCTAGATAATAGGAGGCTGACATTAAGACCTTATTGCTCTCTACAGCTTCCTGAAAGGAGGTTGTAGTGAGGTGGGGTCAACCTCTTCTCCCACGGAACTGGTGATAGGACGAAAGAAAATGGCTTCAAATTGTGCCAGGGAAGGTTCAGATTGGATATTGGGAAAAATTTCTTTATTAAGAGTGGTCAGACATTGGAACAGGCTGCCCAGGGAAGTGGTGGAATCACCATCCCTGGAGGTGTTAAAAAATGTGTGGATATAGCACTTCAGGACATGGTTTAGTGGGCATGGTGGAGTTGGGTTGACAGTTGGACTTGATGATCTTAGAGGTCTTTTCCAACCTTAATGAGTCTATGATTCTATGAATGGAGCTGCTGTCAACAAAAAGGCTGAAATACCTTGGAGTCCTTCACCTTGTCTTCTTGCCATCCACCCCAGTGGTCTTGAAGGGATAAATCTAGTCTCCTGTGATGGATTTAGGGATGGAAAGAAGAAGTGGAAGGAAAAGTTGGGTCCAGGCCTGCATATCAGAGGCCAGTGCCACAATGAACAGAAGGACAGGTCTTCTGATCCTCTGTTCTGGGGTCTTACTATGGGAAGTTACTAAAGCTGTGAAAATGCAGCCAGCCTAGGGAAGGAAGAGGTTCATAAGTAATGGCTTCTCCAGCAGAGAGGCCTGTTGATGGTGTGGGTTTGTTTTGAGTACCTTTTGATTTTGGTTTCCTTCTCTTACCCTTTGTCCCACCATGAGAAGGAGCAGCTGCTGGAGACCTGCATAGATCTCTCCATAGGAGAGGATTTCCAGAGCTGGGACTGGAGGACAGCAAGTCCTAGATCTTCTTTCCCTGGCTGACATTGCTGGTTCAGGAAATATTCCCAAATCTCTGGCCTTCATTTCATACCCATCAGCATGGGCTGGGCTGTGTTCACTGCTGCTGTCCCCCCTTGATCTCTCATCCTGTCTGTTCATGTACTTTCTGTTCCTCTTCCCTTCTCCCACCCTTCAAAGTCAACACTGCAGCAGCCTGTGATTGACAGCAAAAGAAGGAGCAATTTCATTTTGTTGAATTTTCTTGACTTTACAGCCTTTGTTTGAAGCCCATAGCTTGCTGCCTGCTGCTCCTGCCCTGTAGGAGCTGTTGACCTCCCAGAAGTGCAGGAGTTGACAGTCTGGTACTAATGTGCCTGGCACCTTCAGAAGGTCTAAGAGGATGAGGTGCCCACTTCCTCACGGATTTTCATGGAGTTCAAATCACCAGTTCCTAGAAGGTGCCCAGCCTAAACGAGCTGCATTTCCATAACGTGTTTCATTATTTATATAGTATTTCTGCATAATTACCAGCCTCGTGTGAAGGTCTCAAGGTGCTCTGCAGCTGCCAAGGGATGACCTCATCTCTAGCTAATTAAACTCTGGTGACCGATAGACCTGGGACTGGCTCAGAGCACAAAGCTCTGGGCAACATGAGCCAGCTCCATACCTCCACCCTGATGAGTTTACCCCCGTTCTGCTCCTGCAGAGAAGCTGGAAATCCAGTTTAACCATCTGCTTGGGAATTCCCCAGTAGCTGGAGGGGATGGAACATTCTCACACCCCAGCATCAAGGGTGCGGTTAAGGCGAAGGACGCATGCGTGGGATTCGGGTAGGCTGCCAAAGCCAGGCTGACCCCCAAAATTGGGACCCCTTTGGAGTTGGGATGAGTGGTCAGGAGCCAGCACTTGGGACTGCCTAGGATTTCCTGGGGTTGGACAGTGTGTCCTCAGCATCATCCTGAGCCCTTGGAAACCGGGTTTGACTGTGCTGGGGATGTAGCAGACAGAGGAGTGGCTGATGTGGGGAGTCTTCCTCAGCTTGCAGAGTTAGAGGACCTGCAGAAACCTGGGTGGTTTTTGCTCTGAAAGCAAATCATGGAGCCAGAATGTCCTCGAGCAGAGCAGACTTTATGGGGGGACACTCTCAAAAAGGGTAAGAGCTCCCCCTGCAAGTAAGGGTCTTTCTAAAAGATCTGTAAGCACCCTCAAGCATTTCAAACATAGTCTGCAGCATAGCAGTGTTAGGATCTGGTCCTCCAAACTCATGTTGGAGGTCACGTCAGCTTCCACTAGCAAACAAGTTGGAAAGCCCCAGCTGGTGAACACCATGTGGCAGCAGCATGTGCTCCAAAGTCAGGGAGAAACCTGTACTGCAGTGACTACCACCATCGGTCTTCAGGGCTGGAGATTTTTAGCCCCTGTTATTGGTTTTTTTTCATTTATTCTAATTTCTTCACAGAAGGAGATTTTGTTAAGTCCAATGGGAAATGAGTTGTTGATGGAGGAGGTCATGGTTCTCTATGGACTGTGAGTTTAGGAAGGCCTGTTGGTGGGACAGGAGAGCTGCTGCGGTCATTGGTGGTACAGCATGAGCTGAGAACATCACCTGGAGAGAGGTGACTTACTCTGCAGTGTGAGGTGCAGGGGTAGTTTAATGCCAAAACCTGTAGATACTGTATCAGAGGACTTTGGGAGGCCAATACTAAGGTTCAATATTGGGGCAAGGGGTTTTTTTATTTATTTCTCTGATAAAGCTGCTGATGACCCAACTGGATCTCAGTGGGATGTGGCCAGATGGAGAGGCCAGTGGTTGGAAACTTGCTCTGTGCTGGGTGTGAAGGGCTGTTCTTACATCCCAGTGGTCAATATATTGGATAAATCTGTCTCCCACAGTCAAGCCTGGATGGAGTTAGAATTGCCCAATGAACTATTAGTGATTCAATAGGCTTTTTTTTTTGCCTGGCGTGCTCGGATTGTTCTCTACCCCAAAAGTTCATTAGTGGCTTTTTTCTCCAGTTCACAGATAGTCGGGCAAAATGTGCTGCCTTCATTTTCTGCATGGAAGAAAATATCTTCGTCTTCTTCAGCTGTCTTTTTATTTTTTTCAGCTTAATTAACAAAGAAAAATTGCTTTCAGACTCTGTTTTTCAGCAGTCAAAACATCAACTGTTGGTTTTGCTTTGGGGTTGTTTTTTTTTAATGGCTGAATTTTGGGAAAGAGGGGATAGAGGAATGAATATTACCTGCCTTTCTCTGTAATGCGGGAGAACATCAACCTTTTCATGAGAATTGACTTGATGCTGGGATATTTTTTTTAGGGAACTGGGGGGAGAAGGGGCAGAATTAGGGTAAAGAGCAGAAAGAATAGCTCTGATTAAAACTCTTTTTGGCAAGTAAATGCATCTCAGCACACTCCACAAAATTCCACCCTGCCTCTGTTCTTGCTGGGTTTATTCAGACGCCGTCAACCTCCCTGCTGCAGTTTCTGCTACAAATATGGTTTTCATTTTGCACGTTTTGCTGCTGTTTAGGACCTTATCAGTTCCTTGCTTGACAAGAGATGCTCCTGCTTTTTCTTCTTAGTCATACTCGCTTTCCCCAGGCAAACTTGAGCATTTCGACCACTATTGTTGGGTTGTTTTGTTGCGAACAAAATAGTTTTCTTCCCTGACCCCCCCCCTCCCCTGCTGTTGAGCTCCACAATGGGGAGCGTGGAAGAAGGAAAATATAGAGCTCATTTATTTTTAAGTAACTGTAACTAATGGCTTGATCAGCTAACGTAGTGGAAAATATGCAAACTGCTTGGAGGAGAGTGGATGTTAAAAATGTAACTTCAACATTATTGAGACATCTTTCAGCTCTAATGACAGCCTGAATAACAAACATGTCAGAAACTTTGTTGCTTCTCTAAGCAAAACCGAATAATTGAATTTATTTTCAGTGATGGTTTTGCCTTTTACATATTCAGCTCCTCATCCATTTTGCTGTAGCTCTTGTCAGATCTATTTGTATAAACAGATTTTTTTCTAAAATGGTAGAGTGAGCAGAGTAGCAGGATTTCTTTATCCCTCCCTCTCTTCGTTGTCACACACCTTTTTCTCTTTTTTTTTTTGGCTTATTATCATAAGATTCATTCTCAAGTACTTCTTTTGTGGCTCCAGCAGGTGCCTGTGTTTGGTTTAGTCACCTTGTGCTCCTTGAGCAGATCTTTGGTTGACAAGGACCTGCACCAATTTCTCAACTTTTCGGAAATGATGTTACTGAGCATTTGCTGTTGATCTGGTCCCCGTCGTCTGGAGTTGTGAAACATCTTGCCCAGGCCTTTGTATTAATTAGGAGCTGCTCATTATGCCATGGACAGTGGCACTGGCCTCGTCTCCCCAAAACTCCCTCAATGCAAAGAGCACAGTAGACTCTATGATGGGATCCTTTTTCACAGCTCTCACGGGGGAAATGGGGAATCAAGTCCATTTGTCCAACGGGACAAAGGTTGAGGAAGTGTGTGTTCTCTTTTTAAGGTCTCCTCCCCATGCTAGTGGGAGGCAGGTTAGTCCCATTTCTTTCCTTCCCTGATGGAGGGGCTGGAAAGGACCGTGGTGGCACCCTGCCATGCCTGCCAGGGCTCTCTTCCCAATTGCTCCTTGCCCTTCTTGGCACAAGGAGCTATATCTGCATTTCTCCCTCTCTGGCAGGGAAATTGGACCAGGGAGCTGGCCTGCAGCTTCTCCCCCCCCACCCTGTGCTACCACGGGGACACAGCAGTTCAGACACACGGGGTAGGGTTTTTTGTGTGTGTGTGCTTTTCTTTTTAATTGAAGGCAGAGCTGCAACAAACCATTCCACCCACAGGTGAGAGCTTTGGAAAACCAACTGCCCAGAGCTCTGCAGCTTTCAGCCTTCACGCTAACGCACGGGCCCAGCTGGCTGGAGATTAAAGAGAACAGTCGAAAACCAAAAAAAAAAGGGGGGAGAAAAAAAAAAAAAGCATTTGAAATTGCACGGCTGAGCTGGCAGGAAATTCCAGCTTTTTTTGTAGCTGTCGGAGGCGTTGGAACGGCGAGGAAGCAGGAGGTAATGTTCAGAGGTGAATCGCACCATCAGCGTTTCGGCAGGGAGGTTCACCCCACCCTGAGCTCAGCCTGAGCTCCAGCTCTTGCGTGGAGGGGGGGACACCCCATCCCAGCCCTCCCAAATTTGGGGGGAGAGGAGGGAAGAGCATCTTGGCTTGCAGCCTGGCTCATGCTTCAGCTATCTTTATCTGCAGAAGAGGCCTCTCAGGCTTGGTGTGAATCCCAGCGCGCTGCTCGGCACTTGCTTTGTGGATGGAGCTTCAGCGAACCCCGGGTGTGCCAGAGATCTCCAGGGCAGATTGGACATTCTTGTTGTGCCCAAGATAAAGGCTTCCCTTGGCTTCTGGGACTGGATTGCTCCCAGCCTTGGAAGGTAACTCGCAGATTAGCGGGTTTTTTAACTGCTCTGAAAGGAGTCAGGGGTTTGTGTGGATTGATCGTGGAGAAGATTCGCCTGGGAGGAACAAGGATAGGAGACCACGAGGACTAGATGGTTTTCTGGACCTTTATCCTTTATTAGTGCAGACGTGTGTGGGCCTGAAATGAGACCGTTGGTGAACATCAATTCTGAAATCACATTGAAAATGAGTGTGACCGCTCACTCCCTTCCTCTCCTAAATGGGCTGCCGAAGATTATCACTCTGGCAACAATGCTCAGAGGCATCTGAAGAACTTGAGGCCTCCTGTGAAGCCATTGGCACCAATGGGAGACTTTTGCTTCCTCTTCTTTCGTCCCCTTTCCTCCCCCCCCATGGAGAGAGCAGCAGAGCTGGGATCAAGCCCTGCCAACACGAGCGGTGAAGAACAGAATCTGCATTGACGACAGATGGAACGAATGTTATGGATGCATCCCAGGCCCGGAGCTGTTGTGCCACATAAATCAGTAGCAAAACTTTGCCAACTCAGAATGCTTCACAGGACTGGACTTTCAGCCAGCTTAATGGCTGGCTTTGCAACCCCAAAATTGTATGGTCAAAAAAAACCCAAACACAACAAAATAGCGAATGCGCGTGCCCTCGCTTGAACTTCCAGCCAGTGGAGCTGGTTTTGGTCCAGCTTGTGGAGATGAATGTGTCTCCGTGATAAGCCACTTCTGAAAGATAATTTACTGTTCCAAACCCTGTCGTCGTGCCGTACCGACAGGCCGTGGAGGCTGCACATGAAGTGTGAGGTTCCAGATGCTATCGGAGCTGCGCGGGCGGTGGCTGGATGAGTGTGATGTGGCCAAACCACCACCCCCCCCGGTCAAACGAGATTAGATCCCCATAATTAGGGGACCAAAAATGCTTCATCTCCCTCTTTTCACTCATGTGCTGGTTGCCGGACCTCTCCTTCCCAGGGAAAAGCTGCAACCACACCAACAGCGCGTGTGAAAACTCGCTCCCCTCGTGAAAGCTGCTTCCCGTACACCGCAGAAATCCCCAGTGCTTGGGATTTAAGACCCAGGAAAAAAAAAAAAAAAGAGTCAAATTGTTGTTAAAACGATGACTTGGCAGCCCCAGAGATGTGCGGGGGGTAGGGGGGGAAGTGCCTGCAACCTTTTTAGAGGCATACTTGGCCTTTGGAAAATGAACTTCCATTAAAGTAAAAAGGCTTCACCCTTCTTGGTGGGTTTTTTGGCAGCGTGAGGGGGAGAGGAAAAGCTAAACTGATCCCTTCAGCTTTCTCACTCCGTTTCAGCCATGATAAAATGAAACATTTTAATGCAGCACTTTATATCTCTGACAGCTGTGGTAGCCTCATGTTTACAGAAGACATCCTGTTGTTCAAGGGAACCGCTTCTGCCTTGCTTTTTTTTCCTTCACCCCCCAACTGCCGTTTGATGCCATTTCCACCGCGAGCAGCCGTTACAACAACAACTCTCTGCAAAATCTGGGGTCTGGAACAGTGGGTTGTCCATCGAAAAGCAGCTCCAGCTTGTGGAAAAAGTGCTCCTGGATCCACACAGGGTTGGACATCACTTGGAAGGGGGAAAAAAAAAACAACAACCCTTGATGGTCGTGGAAACTCTCGCTGCGGTGCTCAGACCAGCACGTGAGTGTAACCTTGTGGTATTAGCATCCCAGCCTGAGTGCCTGTGGCAGAGGGGGATGAATCATAAGGAAATGCCACCCCGGGGAACAAATTGGTCATTGTTTGAAAGAGCTGATGGCTTTTGGACAAGCAATGGGATAACTCTGGAAGAATCTGCAGGGAGGGAGGCTGCGTCCAGCGCGTTACGCACACGGCAGCGCCGGGCAGACACACCAGCGAGGCTGGGCATGCTCTGCTGCCTTACCAGGACAAGAGCCTCTGGTTTGGGTTCCTTGATCTTTCTAAATACACGGTTTCTTTGTACTGAGTAAACAAAACAACAACAAGGGAAAAAAACACAAATTTGCAGCCGTTGCTGTGCAGCAAAGCTTTGTGAGGGGAGAAGTAGGGGCATGGTAGGGACCTCCACCTGCTGGCAGCCCCTCTGGGGCTCTGCAGGGGCTGTTGGAGCCTTCTCCCCTGGGCAGGGTGATGGGAAGCATTGCTTAAATGAGCCTTAAATAGCTCTGTGGGCTTTGGATCTCCAGGCCTACTGCATGTTAGGATTTTCCCTGGCTTCATGGGGCTTTATGGCCTTGTTTGGTTGTTGCTTTGCCTCTGGAAAGGTTTGATGGGATTCAGTGGGATGCTCAGGGTCACCAGGCTAATCGGTGGAGCCAGTTAGTAGCTCGCAGTCTGGCTACCATGGGCCGTGGAGGAGCTGGAGAAGGGTGAACTCTGGTGTTTTGGTGCTGGTTTGCTTGGCAAGGGGTTGTGGTCTGGTTTAAGATCCAAGGGTGAAACCTCGTTTCCTTCTATGGGGTCGTGGGCGTGAAATCGGCTGAAGAGCCCAGGTCTTTCTGTGGTAAGACACCAAATAGGAAAGCCTATGAACCCCACCTCTGGCCCCTGAGAGCTGTTTGCTGCATGTTCCCACACATGACATCATGGCAGCTGTGACATCAGAGGCCCATGACATCACTAAGGGGCGTTCAATTGTGGGGGTGGTGAGACCCTGGCCCAGGTTGCCCAGGGAAGCTGTGGCTGCCCCATCCCTGGCAGTGTTGAAGGGCAGGTTGGATGGGGCTTGGAGCAGCCTGGAATGGTGGGAGGTGTCCCTGCCCATGCAGGGAGGTTGGAATGGGATGAGCTTCAAAATCCCTCCCAACCCAAACCATTCAATGAATCTTTGTGGGTGCCAGGGCTGATGCTTGTTTGTGTTGGATGGGGCTTGGTGGAATAGAGGGTGAGGTGAGTCACACCTGGTGATGGATTTCTCACACCTCCAGCCACCAGTTGATGGAGAAATGTGTCACTGTCCTCCTGGCTTCCCACAAAAGGCCTTAGATGGAAGAAACTGAGAGATCTTATAAGATCTCTATCAATGGACTTGCTTTCAAGTGACAGCCATGTCTTTAATCCAGCAAAATCTTTCTGTTTCTACTGATGCCCTACAATAAAAACAAAAGTAAAGAGAGAGGAGAACTAAGAACGGGGAGACTTGGCTTTAAAAGCCTTATAAAAATACATATAAAGCAAGAGACGAAGAGAACAAAGGGGTAATGGAAGCTGACAGACAGTTCTCATGCCATTAAAACTGCATCTCAGGAAAAAAAACCCTCTCAAAAAGAAAAAAAAAAACCCTCTCAAAAAAATATCCTCTCAAGAAAAAAATGTTGCTCGTTATTTGAGGGGGGGGGGGGGGGGAGTGTTTTTATTGTGAACATGTGCGAATGGAGGCTTCAGCCGTATAAAACCCATGCCCACAATAAGTATATTTGTGTAGCAATTAATGTGAGATCACAGGCTCGGCTTTTGCCAAATAGTCGTGTCAGCATGGGGTGTATTATGTGTGTCAAGAATCCAGTTTCCAAATGTGGAAGCCATTGGGCTCGTGGTAATTAAATGTTTTGTCAGCGCAGGGCAACGCCGCGTGCGCCCGAGCCGAGCCCGGAGCTGCACCTCCCCACCATCTCCCCGGGTTTGCTGCTTTGGCAGCTCTTTAAGGAAACTTTATGCAGCAAGAATTTCAAGATACTTGTAATTAGATCTCATCTCTTCTCCCCCCCCCCCCCCCCCCCCTTCCTCTCCCCTGAAATGCAGAGGGTGATTTTTCTCTCTCAAGTGAAGGAAACCTCGTTGAAATCTCTCTTTCTTGCAGCAGGGCTGATCTCCCCGCCTCGCTGCGTTCATATATCATTGCCATTAGGATTCTGTTTGGGTTTCTAGTAACACTTCTGTGAATCCAATACTTTCTGGGAAGTTTATTACAGCAGCTGCTGAAGGCAAAACAGAGGCATCCGAAATAGTGCAGGAACACACATTTACCACACTTAAAACTCCAACAGATTTAGTTACCAGAATTGTTGCGATTTTTCCTTCTTTTCTTATTTTCTTTTTCCCCTTTTTTTTTGTTTTTCATGCCTTTCGTATTCCTTGTGGTCTCATTAAGCTTCAGCAAAGGCTGTGGTCCCTGGTCCTGGGTCTCTGAATTAATTTTAAGTAAAGCAGAGGCTGGAGTAGAGTGTGGGAAGGTTCTTGGCATGGATGGACTTGGCTGAAGTTTGCAGAAAAGACACATGGAAGGGAGGAGGGAAGAGGAGCTGCATGTGTGTGTGTATGGGGGGGCAATATCTTCTCTATCTTGTATTTTATGTATTTTATATTACATACTCCCTCCTCACATAAAAAAATTATCTGCAGATCCACTGGGCTTTCAGCACCCTAGTCCCATCCAAGGGTGTTCAAAAAGTGCAACACGTCATAAATCTGGAGGGCTGGTTGGAACTTGGGAATTTTGTAAAGGCAACGGGGGGGTGGTGGGAACATCCCAGCAGGAATGGGCTGGTCAGGGCAGCCTGTGGGGAGGGAAGCACCTTTGCACAGCTTCCAGCACCTAGGCTGGGATTTTACCTTCATGCTAAGTGGATATCCCAATTATTCCCCTCTCCTCCCTTCCAGGGAGATGGGAACAGGTGTGCCCCACTGTAGGATTGCTGACCAGCTGAGAAAGGAGCTTGGAGAGTTTATGGAGAGTTGTTTTTTTTTAATTCCTCGATGGTTTTCTTGGTGATGATGTGACTGTCACTTGAATGATGATTGCACAAGTCTGTCTTCATGTCACCTTCCCCAGTGCTGCTGCTTCAGGTGGTGTTCCAGTTGGTAGGAACTGGGAGAACAGCATATAAGATTAATATTAGAGGATGCAGTGTTGCTTCCCCACCCTCAGTGCCTGTTTCTGCGTGAAGTGAAGTGCAGGGAGATGGAGTGAGATGGGCAGTGCTGGGTTTGGGTGCTTTTCTCCCTCCTCCATCTTCCTGCTGAAATGAAGAGTGCCCATCACTGCTCCCCAGCTGCCATCATTCCTCCTGTGTGCAGGTCCCCTGGGACAGGCTGGGAAGGACAGCTGGCCTGTACCAAAGCTTATTTCAGGACTTTTACCTACCATTTCCAGGCCTTGTTCTTTTCATATACAATAGAAAGGTTTGCCATGGTTGGATTTTACTTTAAATTAGCAAAATACTCTTTGTTTCCATTTTTGCCTTTTACTGGCTTTCACCACAACTCTTCAGGAACTGACCGCAAAGAAAACTTATAACTGGTATCAACAGCATTTTTTAAAGGCACCTGCTAATTTATTATAGCCAATATCTTAGGAAAGCACTAACTGAGAGGGGTTCTCACCACTGAATCAGTGTTTGACAAGAGCAGGTAGCGTGCGAGTACACGGTGAGCCGAGCTCATGGATGGTTTGGTCTGTTTGCTTGTCTTGTAGGTGTTGCAGCGGGATGTACATTTTTGTTGTTGTTAATATTGTTTAAAATAAATAAATAAAAATCCCCCTCTCTGCAAATGATTCATCAAGCACCTCGTCCTCGTTGCATGTAACATCTTGTTGCTGCTGGAAGCGCTCGCAGCGCGGCGAAGGCGCCGGGTTCGATGGGAGCCGGGGCGCTCGCACCAGGAACCTTTGCTCAGTCTGTGCTTGCCTGCCATGGCTGCATCCCGGAGAAGCTGTCTAGAAGGGCAGAGGCCAAGAGGGGTTGGTTTCAACTTGTTTTGTGGAGGCAAAACCCTTCTTTCCTCTCCGTCTCACCAGTGACGCCGGGTATTCCCACGTTCCCTGCGAGAGCGGTGCAGACTTTGTCCCTGCTTGGGAAGTCCATGGAAAGAGAAGAAAGCAGAGTCAGGCAGCCCATCCTCTTCCCAAGAGGGAGGCAAATGATTTGGAATGAGTGATGGGGACCACCTAATCCTATTAGAGCTCCTCCTGGAAGCTGAAATTTCAATGAGTAATTTTGCAAACTGCTCCAGTATGAACCATGAGGCTGGGGGGTGGGGAGGAGAGAGTGGCAGTGGTGATTTTGACTGTGGCATGTTGCTGGAGAGATCAGGGTACCCTTCCCACCCCTGCTGGAGGGGCTTGCATGTTCTTCTGTGCACTTGTGGTGCCTTCCATTGTACACTGGAAGTGGTCTCTCTGGATGGAAGGGCTGAGGGGGATGATAGTGCTGCAGGTGCTCAGCATCCAAAAAAGCAAAGCTGCAGGATGGGGGATACCCTCTGTGGCTCTGAGACTCACCCAGGGGTAAGATGGCACTGAGCATCTGTGCAGGAGGTGTTTGTGGTCCTGCTGCTCCACAGACAGTGACCCCACAAATCTGCCAACCCCCTTTAAGCCAAAAAAGTTTTTGGAGCTGGGAGCTTTGGAGCTCCAACGTGTCACACGGAGTCATAGTGAAGCACCTGAGGCTGGGCTTGGGGGTTGAGATGAGGCAAGTGCATCCAGGCAGCCAAAGCAGTGGCATCTGCAGACCCCCATGGTCTGCACTCTCCATACATTATCCAGGGCAGGAAAATCACCCACAAGGGGATTTAAGGCTGCATTTGGTTTCTCCAGCTTGATGGAGTGACTCTATTTGTAACAGGGAGAGGTTCTCTGAGTCTCTTCTGAAAAGACAGGTGAAGGGTCTGAGCCACTCCAAGAGGTGGCTGCTGGCTCCCCTAATCAGGGAGTTTATTGTGGTGCTTTAATCTGTGCTTCCCAGAGGTGACACTGCTCTTTTTCCTCATGCTGGGGGCAGGGGTTGCTTTCTGTGCCCCAGAAATCCCTTTGGACTGAGGAGGCTACTGCAAGGGCTGCCCAGAGCAGCCCAGCAAGAACCATCTCCTTTTCCTTCACTCCCTGCCGAGACAAAGCTCCCACTGTCTGAGGGCAGTGGAGCTGGGAACCAGGCTGCATCCTCCCCCCTGAATCTTGGCTCTGCCACTCACAGCTCAGTCCCACCTGGACAGAACTTTCTACCAGCATCCCCAGCCAGCCCTTCCTGCCAGCAAGAGCATTTTCCCCCTGCCCTTCCCCTTGCTCATGCTTCCCTTCTCCACTCAGAAGTCCCCGCTCTCCACTTTCATCCTGAACTCTTGAACCTTCCTCCTCCAGGTCGTTATTTTTGACACTCTTTACCTACCTCCTGCACAGCTGAACAAGAGATTGGTGGCTCCAGGGTCCCCAACACACACTGCTCCCTGCCAGCTGCTGCCACCCGTTCAGGTGAGCTCAGGGTGAGCTCACCTTGTGCCAGCCTGATGGACAAGTGCCATCAGTGGGGCAAGCAGCCTGTCATCTGCTCTTGCTACTTGAATGACCTACCCCAGCTTCATTTTCTTGGATTTGTCCCCCTTGTCCACACACCTCGGGGCTGGTGAGGAGGGGCTGGGCTGGTGGCTGCAGTCAGAACCAAGGTCTGTGGACCAGACCAGCATCTCCACAGCTGCTTGTGTCCACTGGTGGCATCCCCATGGCACAGCATTGCAGCACTGCCGTGTCCTCCCTGTTGCTGAGTCAGGAGTAGGTGGATGAAAATTAGCTCTGATATATCCACGGGAGAGGGAGGAAAAAAGAGGCACAGTGGAAAATTTAATGAGAGGAGCTGGGGATGTGGCACGTGGCCAGGTGAGGGAGGGAGCAGGCAGTGTCCCCTTGCTGTGGAGCACTGGGACAGGCTGCCCAGAGAGGTTGTGGAGTCTCCTTCTCTGGAGACTTTCAAGACCCATCGGGATGCAATTCTGTGTGACCTTTCTTAGGTGGTCCTGCTCTGGCAGGGGGTTGGACTCCAGGGGTCCCTTCCAACCCCCACCATCCTGTGATTCTGTGATTCTATGATTCTAGGTAGGACTGGGTGTAGGTGCTAATTTTAAGGCTACCAAATGACTCAAGAAGTCAGAGAGGTACTTCCTGAGACCTGTGAGATGTTTGTAATTTAACAGCTCCTCTCGAGTGGTAAGATTCCCAGTTGCCTACCAATCAAAGCCCCAAACTGCCCAGATTCCCAGCACGTTGAGGGCTCAGCTCTGCCCTCCTGGTGGGACAACTGCAGTCGAGCCCTGTCACAACTCTCAGCTAAACAGGAGCTTAACTGTGTCCTACTGCTGGCCAAGAGCTTTGCATCTGACAGAGCGAAACATGACTTGAAGATGATTAAGCATCTGCCCACGCTGTCTATTATTGGAACTGCTTTGGAGCTGAGGCTGGGGAACCATTTTCCAAGCAGCCTTCCCGGCTCCCTGAAATCGATGAGGGAAGAAAGCAAAACAACACGTTTACATTCCACTGCGCTGAAAGCTGAGCAGGTTCTCAGGTGCCACCTCCTCATTTATCTTCCCCTTCTCCCCCCAAGGACTGCAGGAACCCCTAGACGATCATTTTCACTCTCATTCAGAGGGATTTCCCCAGGTTTTTCCTTGCTGGTTGCAAACAAACAAACAAAAACCCCTTTCTTGGGCAAACATGCATCATTTTGGACCCGAATACTTGCTTGTTCCCCTGATTTTGGAGAGTGGTGGTTTAGTTTCTTCTAGCTCTATGAATCTACTTTTTTAATCTATTGTGCAGAAATATAAATACTGACTTAAAGGAAAGAGAAAATTCTGGTTTGGTGTTTGGCAATGATGGATTTTTAGCTAAATCCTTAATTTTCTGCCTATCCAGACCCAGGCTTCAGCAACGAGCCTTCAAACCAGAGCTGAGCTCAGACCAGGAGTTATTTTTCTACTTCAGGGAAAGCAAAGTTACATCTGAAAGACAGGGCTAAAACTTTGCAGGCTTGAGATTTACAATTGTCAGGACTTCCTGGCTTAGGAACATTTCTGCAGTGGGTTGATGAGCATTTCTTCCTTTTATGCTTTTATTGTTTGTATTTGCATCATTATGATGTGTTTTGGTTTTTTTTTTTTGAGCCATGCTGCTGTAGCTGATTTCACCCATATGAAATAATTTCATCCATATGAGCTGCAGCTTCAGCTGTTAGAACAAACTGCAACAAAGGTCTCTTTAAACCTATTATTTTTGTTTCTGTAACAGCCCATAATATTAGCAAATGAAGAAGTGCTGTACAGCATCACACAGAGCAGCCTTTGCCTCTTGCTAGCTGGAATAAATCAGAAATAAGAAGCTCAGCTAAAGTCGGGGAGGGGGGGGGAAAAACCAACCCAAAAAACCAAGAGCAGGAACTTAGTTGTTAAGTGGAAAGGGCTGCAGGTCCCATGTGGATGTTCTGCTAGAGGTCCTTGCTCCAGGAGGCAAGTCCCCCACATCAACCCCACCCTGGGTGTTCCCCATGGGGATGGGGATGAGTTCTTTGGCTTTTTCTGAATCATAACAGCAGAAACACTTTGCAGAGCAGCTGAGCAGGGCTGTGAAGTTCAGCTGACAGGAATGCCAAAGCCTCCAGAGTAAATCAGAGTTTCACCTTTAATTTTAAGAGTAGAGGGGGGGGAAAAAAAGCTGATTTGCAGAAAAAGATGTGGGGGTGATCTTGAAGCCATACTTAATGATATTCCCCAGTGAGTGATAACTGGAAATACAGATGCTGGATTTGCCTTTCATGTTTTGGTGGTAAAAATCTGGATAAATATTTATCAGTAAACAGAGCAGATGTGTTTCTAAAATGGGGTTGGCTGCCTTTGTGCATAGTTCTTGGAGAGGGGGTTTTGGGAGTGGTGGAGGGATGCTCAGTCCCAGGGTCTGACCTCTGCAGAGAGGGGAAATGCAGTAGAAGTGGGTTTTCATCAGAAAATGAGATTTTAGGGGAATCAGGGTGGGGTTTTTTTCCTCACAAAATGTCACTGGTGCTGGCAAAACTTTGTATAACGATTACAATAAACCAAACCACCATCACAAGAAAAAATAAGTCTACAGGATAGGGAGGGTTTTTAGGCAAAATATCATATTAGAATGTTTTCAGACTGATAAAGGTATTTTTTTTGTTGTTGTTTCATTTTTTAACTCAATTCAGGGGGAATTTGTAGAGAAATAATTGAACAAGAGGCTCTGAAACCAAATGAGAGAATTTGCCCTGAAATGAAGGAGTTTGCTCTTACTGAAACAAAATCTTCTGCTGAACTCAAAAGTATTTGTGTGCTTGGAAAGCAGCTCGTGGTGTGTGTGCTGGGTTTGTTTTGGTGTTCCATGGAATATTTTTCAGATTTATGGGACCTAATGGTGAGTTGGAAGACACAAAGTGCCTTCTTTGAAAAAGCTGCAGCCAGTCGTGTCTGCGTCCAGCACGGGCACGGAAGGGTTATTAAAACAGTTAATTAAAGTTAATTCATTAAAAACAGGAGGTTTTTGGTGGGAAGGGAGTGTGTGTTGGTGCTTCCCACACTCAGTTGAGGAGGGATTTAAGCGCAGTGAGTGGTGGGGAAGGGGATGGGATGAACTTGTTTCCATCATCTGCATTTTACCTTTTGGAGGAAGGTGCCCCGACTCCTCCATCCCATTTTCACCTCCCCAAGTTGGATACCAGCCTGACCAGTCCCCCCAGGAGGCCCTTACCTTCTTGAAATAGCTGTGTTCCCCTGGGAATACAAAGCAAAGGGGGAAAACTTCAGCCCTCAGCTTGCATTTTGAGGGAAGAGAAGGCACCAGGACAAAGCAGAGCATGATATTTATAGTTTGGTGCAGGATCCTCTGTCCCAGGAATGTGGTGGGACTGAACCAGATTGAATGATTCAACCAAAGTGAGTCATGGGGTTGTTCAGCATGGAGAAGAGAAGGCCCTGGGGAGACTTTATACTGACCTTTTGTTACCTAAAGAGCCTCCAAGAAGATTGGGGAGGGACTTTTGACAGGGGAGTGTAGTGATAGGATGAGAGGTAGTGGCTTTAAACTGGAAGAGGGGAGGTTTAGGTAAGATATTAGGAAAAAATTCTTTGCTGTGAGGGTGGTGAGAACCTGTAACAGGTTTCCCAGAGAAGCTGTGGCTGCCCCATCCCTGGCAGTGTTGAAGGGCAGGTTGGATGGGGCTTGGAGCAACCTGGGCTGGTGGGAGGTGTCCCTGCCCATGCAGGGGGTTGGGAATGGATGATCTTTAAGGTCCCTTCCCACTCAAAGCATTCTATGATTCTGTGAATCTTGAAGAGGAGGGAGCTTCTGCTTTCCTGGCTTTTGGAGTCATGTTGACCCTTCTGCAGGCCAGGCTGGAGAAGCCATGCCAGGTAGATGTGTGGGCAAGGAGGGCACAGGAAATACCTACTTTTATGGGAGCATTTATCTTGGAGCTCTTGTGTGCCCAGCTGGCATGTCAAAGACACACTTATCTCTGCACAGGTTTAGACCTTCCAACCACAGGGGCTGTGCAGGTAACAACTGAGACCCATGGGCTGACTTGCACCCTGTGTTTAAGGCAAACTGTTTCCCACCTCAGTAAGGAAAATGTTGGGCAGAACCATTTAGAAGAAATCCAGTATTGCCACTTTTTTTAGCACTTCCAGGGAGTGACAAGGAGAAAAATGCTTGGGGGGAGAGGAAGAGCTCTGGGCTGAGCCTTGAAATGAGTTGCCTTGAAATGAGTTGCCTTGAAATGAGTTGCCTTGAAATAAGGGCAATGAAATATGCACAGAAATAGGAGGGGGCTTGTGTCCAAATGTGACACAGTCCTGTCCCTTCCCTCTCTCTCTGGGGAGCAGCAGGTCCCTGGCTGTGTGGCAAGGGCCAAGGAGCACTGTTGGTGCTGTCTGGTAGCTTCTGAGGAGCTGGTGGAAAACGTGTGACCTGGGATTCACATTCACTGCTGTTGATGATCAGAAGGAACTTCTCTGACCCTGGGCTTTCGTGCAGCGCCTGCCCAACACAAACAGAAGGATTCAAAGCTACTGGATTAGGAGCTGGTGTGGCTTCCATTAACCCAAGGGTTTTGCTGAGTTGACTCCTGGAGGAGCCCTGCATCAAACGTAATGAATCAGGAGGGAAGCCCATACATCAGAAGAGCCCGATGACCTCTGGAGTTAGATAGCATTACTGACAATCAGGGGGGACTGCAGAGAAAACCAAGCTGGCCTCCTATTTAATAATCATTTCTTTGAAAGTCTTGGTGCACTTTCAGGTTCAAACTTGTTCATTTTCCCTCGTTCCATCTCTCCCTGTGTATAAATATGGTTTTGTCAGTGGTGGGGGCTGGGTGTCTGCAAGTATTAAAAGAAGAAAAGAGGCAGGGAAGAAGTGCAGGGAAGACTTGACTGTGTTACAACCCTCCAGAAATGCTGGGCTTTTCCAGGGACTTCGCCTGCTCTTTGTTTTCACTTTGCACGCTGCAAATATATAAAAATATTGATACATTCCTTGAGCATCCATCTGAGCCTGGCAATGCATTAGGGAGCCCCAGAGCAACCCCCATCCTCGTGTGTGTGTGTGTAAATAGATATTGTTACACTGAGACCAAGAGGCAGAATCTCTCCTCAGTGGAACCAGATTAGTTTCATACACTGATTGAGTTCATTCCCCGGCCAAGCGTCGTAGAAACTACAGGAGGCATTTCTTTTTTTAACCTTAAAACACAGGAAAAAAAGGAAAAAAAAAGAGGAGGAAAATCCCTGAACTAACTCCAGGACTAGTTAGGTGAGCCCCTTGCCAGCTAGGATGTGCGTGCACACACAGACACACAATAACTTTGTCATAAAACTGAAGGCACTTATATGAGGGTGAGAGGTCAGGGGAGGCCTTGATTTAATAACAGGGGAAACATTATTTTTCTGTTATTAATTACACATTATCCATAGTACATTTGCTGCACTCAGTTTAGATAAGGTTACATCTATATTTTTATTAGGGAAACTTCTCAGGTCACGTAGGGGAAGTTGGCTGGAAGGCAGGGAGAAGAAATCTGCTTGAAAAAGCTGGGGGAAATACCTTGCTGTTCACCCCCTCCCAAGCCCCCCCTTCTCAATCTGCTCTTCTGGGGACTGATCCTTGCACATTCCTGGCATAGTTCACTCAGCGAATGCTACAGGAATTGAGGCTCAGAAGAAGCTTGGGGCAGCACCAGCTTGGAGTTCCCAGAAAGTCCAGAGGGATGGATAGATCCCTCCATATGTGTTCTTTCTCCATAGCTTATAGCTACTGGATCAGTCAAATTCAAAGTGAAAAGTTATGCTTAGCAAGAGGGAGACTTAAAAGTTCAAATCCAGGTCTGGTTCAGTACATTCTTTCTCTCATTTCCTTGAGTTCAGCTGCTTTGGAGGAGTCTACTGTGAGTACTTATTCCATTCCTGCTGGGACTGAAGGGGGAACTTGTAGCCTACAGAGATGATGGACAGTGGGTATCATTACAGGGAGAAACGTGAGGGTCATCTCCAAGACTCAGCCCATCCTGAGAGGTGCAGGTGCCTCCTCCCAGCACAAAGTAGGATATATGGACGTTGCTCTCAGGGATGCATCCATCTCCACTTTCCCACCTGAGGCTTGTTATAAGAGCTGGGGGAAGGGACAGGGCAGCTGATGGGAAAGAAGGAAAAAGAAGTGAGAGAGAATAAACAACCCTCAAGGAATCCACTCCACACAGATGGATGGTTTGTATTACAGGGAGATGAAGAACCTCTTGACGTGGTGTCAGGGCTTGGGAAATCTTTCCTCTGTAAGTCAAGTTAGGGGTTGGGGAAAAGGAGGTGGGGGGGGAAAGAGGTTTTGCTTTTTCAGCATAGCAAGCCTCAGTATTTGGATTTATCCACTCAGCACATGAATGAGATCTCCATCCCAGAGGGCTGGGGAAAAATCTCACTTCTCCAGAACAGCAGACCATTCTCCAGGTGTTTATTCCTGTAGGAAATGCTGCTGCTGCTCCACTGCAACCCTGGAACAGACTTGTTAAGGCTGCCAGGCCAGGCAATGCCTGTACTGGGTTACTGGTGACTCCAGTAACTGGTGCTGGGTTACTGGTCCCTCTCTTGTGGGTGATGTACAGTTCAGTCTCTAATGCCCAGCTCTGTCCCCAGCCCTGCCTCCTTGAGCACAGGAGGGAAATGTGACTCAGCAGCCTTTTGCTGTCTCATGGTCCCCATCCTCCTCACTCCTGCCAGGCTGGATGCAAAGGCTGAAATGGGAATCTCCAGTTGTTTTTTCTCTTCTGTCCAAATGCACCTCAAATGATGATGTTTCTTCCCTCAACTCAGGACATACAGGGATGCTACTCTGGGTCTGTCTAGTGAGAAAGAAAAACTGAAAGTGTCTGCTAGTTCAGGATATATAAACCCATGTGAAATGATTGGGGCTGATGCATTTTTAGCAGTAGTTCCTTTATTTTTTTTATGGTCTTTTACTACTCCAGCATTGCAGTAGTAGTCACTGACTGAGGGCAAGGAGGCATCTGTGCCAGGTTTGCCCCGTGGGGTGGGATCACAACATGTCCCACAGGTCTCACACACGTTCAGTGATGGACACTGGCTGCTGCTCTGCCCCAGCTGCAGGTCCTGGCCTCAAAATTAAGATTTTTCCAGATTTCTGTACTCATCTGTTTATACCATGGCTCTCAAATGTGGCTTCAGGTATTTGTGAGGTGTGTTTGTCCCCCTGGCTTAGATGTGTGAAAGGAACAAGTGGAATTGTCTTTTTTTGGGTTGTGGAAGCCAGAGACAGCAACACTCTGGTTCTGCCTCAGTGCAAGTAAAACGCCTGCAGACCTGGTTAAGTGTCTGGACAACAGTTTCTGTTATTTGACCAAGTTAATTTCGTATCCTGCCTGAAGTCAGCACAGCAAGTTGCTTAATTAATTCACTTAATTAATTTATGTGAACACAGAGACAGTTCCCTACTGCAGAGTCCTGGTCCCAAAGCTGAATATCAGTTGGCTGTCCCTGCAGAGTGTTTGCTGCCATCTCTCACCGTTGCTTGTGCTTTTCAGTACTGCACTTAATGTTATCACTTCTTTGGGGTTGGTTTCATTCCCCACTGCACTGGTTTTAGTGGTAAAGTCAGTCAAAACTAGAAACCAGCTATACAGCTCAAGAGGATGGGCTTGGGTTGGCAACGTGACCATTTGGTGCTTTGGAGGACAAGGTGCTGCTCTGCCTGGCAAGGCCCTACTCTGCTGCCCGTGTTTTGCTCCAGGATATCCATTTATATAACATGAAAATAATCTGCTTTCCTCACTGCCATGCTCGTAGCAGGACAGTTTGTGCAGATAAAGCTTTAAATTCAACTGATCCAAATTCCCCTACAAGCCTGGTTGTGGAATTTCCCTACGTGAAAATCCTCGTGCCTTAAATCAGGGGGTTGATTTAAGCCCAGTTCTTAGCTTGCCTGTCCCCCACTAGGAGGATCATCCATACAACTCTCAGCTCTCTCCCAACCAGAGCCTCCAAGCTTTTCTTAAGAAGCAAAGAGAAAAAAGCAGCAAACAATCCCTGAGTGGAATTACGATGATCTCGCTCCCACGCAAAGTGGAACAATTAAAAGAAAAAAGAGAGATGCTTTTGTTTTAAGTGTAGAACCAGCCATAATAGGCACAACAGGGAAGTACTTAATAGGGTTTCAGCTTGCAGAGCAGTAATTAGAAATGATATTCCTCTGATTGCTCAAGGCTGTGTTTGTGATAGGTCATTCCTCAATTGGGGCTGAAGAGATGTGATGTGGAGGCCCATACTTGCAACATTACAAGGCAGGCATGCTTTGCTTTAATCATTATTATTTCAGTTACAACCCGGATGAGTGATCCCAGCTGGTAGATAAGAATCAAACACACACAAATATGTCTCATCTTTCTTAACATATGGAAACCTGAATTGCAGAAGTAGTCTTCATCTCCAACCCCGATCACCCCCTGTCTGTCCAAACGGTGTTTCTGTCCTGTTTTAGCTGTAGTTAATTGAGGAGCAACTATCTAACAACTTCTTAGTGGGTGTCTGGGCAGGGATGACTTCATTTCTAAGGGTCTGGAGTCCTGCTTGGCTCTTCCCTTCTTCTGAGCTCAAGGTACAATCTTCTCCTGGTCAACTCAGGAACATGAAGTCTTCTCTCTGCTCCTTCTTCCTCTTGGTAACAACTTCACACCCCAACTCTCAGGGATCCAAAGAGTTTTTCTTTAAATCAAGGTCAAGCTCTGGTGAGATATTTCCTATGCAAGTCTTAGAAGGGATTTTCTCTCATTTAAGCAGGTTGCCTGCATGGTCAGAGGAGCAGCAGGACAGGCCCAGGGTGCACATGCATCTTCCATATGTCAAAATGCTTTGCCCTTTCTATTAAAAAGTAGAGGGGGTAGAAAAACCCCTGATGAAGGGGAAGAGCTAACAATGTCTAATCACTGCAGAACCATCTTGAGCTAATTGAGTTTGTCTAAAATTCATCCAGCCTTTAAGGTTTAATAGAAGATGATGGTCCTAATGCATCACATGCCTTGGAGTAAATGGATACTCTGCTTTAAAGGCCCTGTTGATGTTATGTGAAGGGGAACAACAGTTGTTATGATTCTGAAACTCAGATTGAACCCAATTAATCAATGCTGAGATGATTTGAATCATGTGGCATGCATGGTCACCTCTCTGATATTCTATCCTTATCCCTCCCTAGACTGAGACATGATTGATGTCAACTGTACACCGAATTTTCAGGGGGAAGGCTGAGCCAAGTCATTTGGACAGAGAAACAAATTAGATCAAAAGTGTGATCCAGGGGAAAGGAGATCAGTTTCAGAGCAGAAGCTTGAATTTCTTTTTATACCTTGGGTGCTCTGTTCGGGTACACATGCCTTGGGGATTGCACTGGGTGGGTGGGTGTGAGCACAGTCCCAGGGTTGGGACGTGGGGCAGGAGATGACTACACATGCCTGGGTCAAAACCCAAAGTGCAAAACTCATCAGAAGGCACGTTTGCGTCTTCAGGCAGCTCTTAATGTAAAAATAATCTCCCAGCCATCCTCAGGTCTTAGGTTACAGCCAGTCGTGGTTACCTTGTGACTTGCCTTGGAGAAAACAGAGCTGGAGGAGGGAAGGAGGGGGGGAGATCTCTGGGATTAGGTGCCCAGGGCTGGGGGGGCAGCTCCCCTGGCCCCCCCACTTCACTTGACACCCACTGCCCACCTCAGCTCATGGCTTCTACACCTTCCCCAGCCTGCCAAGCCTTGGCTGGGGGCTCCGGGGGGGTGGGGTTTGAGGGTTGTCTTTTATTTGCCTTTTATTTCCTTGGACTTCTCTTCTGGATTACAGAGTGGTGGGAGGACTGGGTGGCTGGATCCAGGCACTTCTAAGGACTAGAGTTGGGGTTCAGTTGGTTTGGTTTTGTATTTTTTAATCTCTTTTTTTTTTTTTTCTTTTTTCCTTTTTCCCCTCTTTTTTCCTTTTCCTTTTATTCCCTCTTTTTTATTTTTCCTATTTTCTTTTTCCTTGTTTTCTTCTTTTTTCTTTTTCCCTTTCCCTTTTTCTCTTCTTTCTTTTATTTTTTTCTCTTTCCTTTCTTATTTTTAACTCTATTTTTCCTTCTTTTTTTTTCCCTCTTTTTTTAAATTTTTTTTCCTCTTTTTAATTTTTTTTTTGTTACTCTTTTTTTTTTTTTTTTCGTTTCTTTGGGGTTTTCTTCATTGTTCCCCAACAAGAAAAGTTCCCACTGTTTCTCTTCCCCACCCCCCCCCACACACACCCTTAAATCTGACTCCACCGAGCTGCGGGTGGGCGGGCTGTCCTTGCCACGCGTGGGCACCCACTTGTGCCTGCAGATGAGGGGCTGGGTGGACCCTCCCGGGACATAGTGTGGGGGTGTCCCGGCGGCTGCAGGAGCACAACCCCCACCCCATCTGGTTCCAACGCTTTGCTGGGTGGTTTTATTCCCACTGGGCGCTGCAACATCAACTCAACTCCCACCCTCTGCTCCAGCCCCAGCTCCCCTGGCAGCTCCACAAAACACTTGAGGTTGGAAGAAAATTTGCCCGAATTGCTATGATCTGAGCCGAGAGGGGGGGTTGTGCTCCAGCTCCCCTCTCCCAGGTCCTCCTGGGGAGGGACAAGCTGTTGACATGACTCCCCGGGATGCTGTGACACTCCCTTATCTTGTCCGAGTCACGTTTCTTTTCCTACAAGGACCTAAAGACACTTTTCGCTTCAGCCCAGGTTTCCTCTGGGAAGTGGGGGGGACCGGTCTGGGAAGGGGGGAACCGACCTGGGAAGGGGGGACACCGGCCTGGGAAGGGGCTGCCACCCCCCTCCTCGGGACCGAGCAGCGGCTCCGCACCCTGCGGAAGGTGCGCGAGGTCCCCGGTGTGTTCTTATTCAAGAGGTTTTAAAGGAGATTTTTTTTTTTAAGCCTTTTTGCGTCCTCCAAATTTTCGGGCTCTATCAGCGGGCTGGTAATGCTGAAGTTTGCTGATGTTAGGAACTAATTCATTTAATTTATATATATATATATATATATTTAATTGGAGCTTTCCCGTATCATTATTTTAAGCGCCTTCCGTCTCATTCTGATGAAAGTGAGCGTTGTAGCAGTTCCGTACAGCCTCGTCTCATCTCTTTAATAGCATTCAGAGCATCTGCGGGGGAAAGATACCTTCAGGAAGTTAAAGGATGTCAAGATTATTTTTCATTACTGGCAGTTCCGTGTCGTTAAAAAAAAAAAAAAAGGATCCAATACTCTTAATCTGGTTCAGCGAAGGGGCAAAGCCTTTAACTACAGATTATTATTACTATTATTTTACTCATTAAGTTCATTTGTGCAGTAACTCCCGACATATAATTGCGTGTTTATACTACTTTTCTTCCTTTTTTTTTTTTTTTTTAAACCCCTAATCGAAAAAAACCAACAAAACCAAACACTGCTGATTATCCTGACACGTTTACCCCCCCCCCCCCCCGCCAATGGAAAGGATGATGAGTTTGAAGCAGTAGGAAGTTCTGACGGGAGATGTATTGTTTTTAAGCAAGGTCTGAACAATAAATGTCATGGAAGGCTCTGCCCGCCTGCATGTGTGTTCATTAGAGGCTGTATAAACAGTTGCACGAAGGTGTAGAAGGAGTTTCCTTAAGTGTTCAGAGCTGGGCTGTAGGTTTTACGACGAGCAAAAGGAAAATTCGTGGGATTTGCGGGGTTTGGGGTTGATTTTTTTTTAGATAACGGCACAGAAAAGCTCCTTTTTCTCAGTACCGTCCGTCCAGCCCTTCCTGTCTCCCGTCCCGAAAAAAAGAATAAATCAAGAACAGGGGAAAGGGGGGTAATCGTTGTCTGGAGAGTTTGGGATCGTTTTAGTTCTTCCTCGCTTCTTTTCGAACCGAAATCCCCGCTCCGGTGCGAGGAGCAGCGGGGAGGAGGGCTTGGGGCAAAGCTCTCGCTTTTCCCTGCTACCTGCGGGAAGAGGAGGGAGAGGGATCCCTGGTCAAAGGGATTACGGGGTGGAAAGGCTGGATTTTAGGTTGCCAGGGTGGCGTTTTTCTCCCTTTCCTTCCCCGGGGTGGGGGGAGATAGCGCTGAGCGGCACCGGTGGGGGGTGCTGAGCGGGGTGCGGGGCTCTGTGTTCTTGTGTCCCCTGTGTCCTTGTGTCCCGTGTCCCCTGTCCCCGTGTCCCCTGTCCCTGTATCCCCTGTCCCCATATCCCCTGTCCCCGTGTCCCCTGTCCCCGTGTCCCCTGTCCCTGTATCCCATGTCCCCTGTCCCTGTATCCCCTGTCCCTGTATCCCCTGCCCCCGTGTCCCCAGGGCTGTCCCGCTGCCCACAGTTTCCACCCGCCTCGTCGGCATCACCCACTCCCCCCAAAAAAAGAAAAGCTGATTTTTGTCTTAGAAACCGGACCGCCTGCCAAGATAGAAATAAATAGATAGATGATTTAAAAAAAAAACAACAACAAAACAACCACCACAACAAAAGGTTTAAGAAGCAGCCCTCGGGATGGGGGGGGGGGCCGTGGCGGTGCCTTTCCCACCTCCCGCCAGCCCCGCTTTGCCTTCCCATCGATTTTCCTCCTCGCCCAGAGCCTCCCAGCATCAAATCGCGTTTGCTGGGGGGTTTGTCCGCCGCGCAGCCTGCGTATTGTCACTCAGCGGCAGAGCCCCCTCCAGCCTCCCTCCTTTTGTGTCCTTCCAGCCCTCTCTGCCTAATTGTATTCCCAATTGCATTTGCTTTGATGGATTTACTTCCTTTTATAATTTCCCAGTTATGGACCCTGGTTTTGCCTTCCCAACACTTAATGTGGAAAAAAAATGTCTCTTTCTCTGCTCGACTGGAGGGGAAATAGCTCGTTTTGAAGGTCTCTGCTAGGACGTGTGATGGCTTTGTCCCCCTTTTTATCAGGCCTTGATGTTTTCCCCCTCTTTTCAGCGGTTCTCTTGTGTCTCCTCCTTCCCTGGCTGATGTTTTTACACGGTTATCATTCCCCTCTGTCCGCCCCCACCAAAAAATAAAGGATAGGGAGCAAAAGCTGTGAAAGCTTGAAGGAGAAAACATAAGGACTGAGGCAGAGGGCAGGAGCTGGTGGCAAAAGGGACAGTGGCAAAAAGGGGACGAACTGCCAGCCGGGCACTGGCTGCACGTGGAGCTCTCTAGAGCGCTCGGTGCATCAAACATGTGGTTCTGCAGATGTAGATGGGAGGTGGGGGGGAGCCGTGCGTGCTGAAAGGACGCGAAAATGCTGATGTGGATGGAAAGAGTTTGGGAAGCAAAAGGGGAGTGGAGACTGACTAGTCTGGGGGTTGGCAAGGTCCGGGGGCTGCCCGGCTGGGCTTGGCGAGGGGCTCTTCACTCCTGGGGCAGGAAATATCCGGCCCGCAGGGCTCTGGGAATATCTCCGGGGTGAGTCCCTGGGAGAATCCCGAGTCTCCGAGAACACCCAGGCTCCCCGAGAGCATCCCAAGCCCCCGGAGCACCCCGAGTCCCCGAGAGCATCACAAGCCCCCTGAGTCCCTGAGAGCATCCCAAGCCCCCGTAGCACCCTGGTTCCCCGAGAGCATCCCAAGCCCCGCGAGTCCCTGAGAGCATCCCAAGCCCCCGGCCTCTCTCTTCGCGTTGCCAGGAAGAAGCTCCGCACCGCTCCGCAGGGGCGGTATGGAAATAGCTGAGGAGCTTTCGCGGCGGCGGGGAACGGAACAGAGAGATCATCATCCTTTAGGAGACAAGGAATAATCGCCCCTAACGCTGGTGTTTAGGAGCAGCAGGCCCTGCTCGGCGAGGCGCGGAGCCCCGCGGAGTTGGGGCAGCGGGCCAGGAGAAGGAAACTGCTGCATCCCGAGGTGTAAGGGGGTGGTCGACCCTCTTCTTTTAAAGGATTCAATAAGGAAGGGGGGAGTTTAGAGGGAGGAAGGCCCCAGGGAAGGAGCCTTGGCTCTATGGGAGCGAGGGGCCGGGGACGCAGAGCCAGCCCCGGTGCTCAGGCAGCCCCGGGAGGGGGGGACTCTCCTGTCCCCCCTTCCCGGGGGGCGATTTCGTTGATGTCTCTAAGGAAATAAAGGTGGGATGATCCCTAAGGCAGAGACGGCGGATCTTCTGTTGATCTCCCCCTTGTGCTGCAGAGGGAGTTGGGGTGCAGGAGGGGACCCCCGGAGCCCCTTGGCCGGTGGGGGGGGGGGGGATGCTGTGCTTGAGTCTCCTCCGAACGCGGCTTTTTCTCTGCTTTGGGGAAGATGCTGTTTCCTCTGCTTCCAAGCCCGGCGCCGTCCCCGGTTTGAAATATTCGCAGCGTTCTGTGTCCGATACCTTTCGGTTTTGGGGGGGTAGACGGGGGGGGGGGGTTAAACTGAGATGACCGGGGAGGATGGTGAGGTGGGGGTGGGGTCCGGACCCCATTGTCCTGCAGCCCAGCCCGACACCGAGCCCTCTTCTCCCCAGCCCACGGGCGAGACCCCCCCCAGCCCACAGGGGAGACCCCCCCCAGCCCACGGGGGAGCATCCTCTCCCCCTCACAACCCTGGCAGCACCCCGGGGCGTCCCGAGGCTGGAAGGGAAGGCTCAAGGGGATGCTCCAAGTGATACGGGTGGAGGTGACTGGGTTTTGGGACTCAAATCAGGCCAAAGAACAACAAAATAAAAGCGGAGCTGGGGCGGGGGGGGAGGGGAAAGGAAGAAGGATGCGGACCCTTCCGCGGGCGCGGAGCGGGTGGCTGCCCTCAGGTGCGGTTTCCCGCCTTCAGGTGCGGTTTCCCGCGGGGGAAGGACCTGCAGCTTCCCCCGCCTTCTGCAGCCGGAGCAGAAAGAGGGAAAACATTTCCTTCCCCCTCTTTCCTTGCGTTCCCCTCATCTCCCTCACGCTGAGCACGGATGATTTGGGGGCTCAGGAGCGGGGTGCCCCGTTTTGCGGGGGCTGAGTGCTTTATCCATGTTGTGCCCCCTCCCGGTTTCACAGCGGATTTGGAAAAAAAAAAACCAAAATCAACACGTTAAAAACCCCTCTCAGCACCCTTTTCCCCAACCTCTCTCCCTCCCCTCCTGGGTGAGCAACTCCTGGAACCAACCTCCCCGCCCCCCGCCCCCCCCGGTGAGCTCGTAAGGGAGGGAAGGGGTCGGGCAAAGTGGGGGGCGAAAGGTTATTGAGGCAAGAGATAAATCCCAACACCCTGTTCCCCCCCATGTCCTTTTTCCCTCCCCATGTATCAACAACAAACAATAACAGCCGGGCTGACACTCCAAGCGTTTGGGGAACAATCCTTTTAATCGGGGAATAATCCACAGGACACTTTAAAGAAAAGCTGGAGCATTAACCCTGTGCCCCAGTATAATTCTTCCAAGAAGCATCTGGTACTTATATCACAACATGGGATTAGCTTTCTCCTTGCCAGCACAAGAGATCAAAGGGGTTTTCCCGGGCTCTGTGGGGACCTTAGTGAGGTGTCCCTGCTCCTCCTCTGTGCCTAGTGATGTCCCCACGAGCTGCAGGACCTGGGTTCCTGCAGCATTTCTGTGAGGAACAAACTTGGATGGGTCCAGCTGAGCTTCCTACAGGAGCAAAAGGGAAGTTCAGGTCTTGTCTGGGTGGTGAGGGGATGTGGAATATTTATTCCATCCCCTTTCTGTGCTGTCAAGAGTCTTTTCTGGGCATCCCAGCCTCAAACTTGCAGCTCTCCAGCCCAGCAGGGATCAGGAAGGGACACCAGAGCAAGAGCTGCTCTTCCTTAGTCCTCACTCCTTTACTCATCCTTCTCCAGCTCTAGTTTAGGCCTCACTGGTGTTCCTGAGCTGGGTCATAAAAAGATTTACAAGACACTGTTAAACCAGCAATAAAAACAATTAACTTTAATGGCACCTTGGTTGGGTTTTTCTCTCTCCTGTTCCACTGGAGCCTTGGAAGTGTGCAGGAGGTGCTTTCCTGATCCTTCTTGGTCCAGTCCTATCAAGCACCCTGCAGTCCCTGCCTCCCTTTGCAGCCAGAGTATCTTTCTTCCTTTCAAATAGGGGAATTAATTTCTAAGAAACTGGAAATGTCAATGGCAGATATAAATCAGAAGTGGCCAGAGGATGAACATTATCCAAAGTGAAGCAATTTAGTAAAATCATCTCTTCCCCTCCATCTTGCCCCCCTCTCCCCTTAATGACAATTAAATTATTAGCTCAGCAGTATAAATGATAGTGCAGCACCAGTTGGAGATGATGTTTGGGGTGAGTTCATTAGATAGATAGCATAGAGCAAGAGCTACAAAAATACAAATAAAAATGGATGTTTCCTTCTGCTGATCACCAAGAGGAGTTATCTGTCAATAATGTGATAGCAAATATATTTCTTGTCATGACAGAAAAGAGGACTTTACTTTTTTTTTTTGGACTGCTTCTAGATTGGTATTTGAACATCTGGACAGATTGTACAAAACGTTCTCTGAAAACAGCATCACTTTGTTGATCTCAGAAGTTATTAAAAATAAAAGAGCTGGCAACAGAAATGAATCACAAAGTACATTTGGATTTCATATGAAATTTCCACCCTGAAAGAAAACTGTAGTGTTTTACAGAAGATGAGAGATCCCAACTGACTTAGGCTGTGTAAAACAATCAGCAACCCAGAGATCTCAAATACTCCTAAATGATCCAATTCTCTGAAAGCTTTGGTGATTGAAAAAAAAAACCCAGCAAACCCTACTGGTGAAAATAAATCCCTCCTGGCTCGAGCAGCCCTGCTGAAGGTGGCAGCCCCATGTCCAAGCCCTGGTCTTACACCTGAGACCCCCATGCCTGCATGTTGAGGGGCTTCAGCCCCAAGTTCACCTGCAGGAGGTGGAAGGCAGGAAGGCCTTGACAGGGGACAGGTTGACTTGTGTTGAAACCCTTCCTAAGCAGGGACACCCACCCCCTGTGATGAACCAAGGACAGCATTTGTCATCCCTTCACCCTCCTGCTTTTGAAAGCCCAGACAGTTTATTTCTCACGCTTTCTAAGGCATCTTATTAGCACACAGATGCCACCATGCAATTTGCTTTAGGTTTGTGCCTCAAGCTTTGCCTCTGTGCAAATGTCCAGAGAGAGAGAGAGAGAAGTATAATTATCTGGCTACAGCTCTGCTGACACAGGGGCAGGGCCACGCCAACAAGCCACAGCCTGTCAGCTGCTCAGCCCTAACTGTCCGTGGGGCTGCTCTTACCCCATCCCAAGTGGGAAGTCACCCGGAGCAGAACCTCCTCCTTCCCTTTTCAGCCCGTGTCACTTTCTCCGCCTTTTCCCCCCCTTCCTAAAAACATTTGTCACTCTTGAAAAATGCTTTGAAGGCATCGCCGTTTGCAGCATTTTGAAAGAAATAGATTAAAAATAGCTGGAGCACTTGTGTTGTTTTGTTGGGGTTGTTGTGTTGTGTTTTTTTTCTCCAGACTAGGCAAAGCCTCCGACTTTGGCAGTTCCAACGGTGTGGAAACTTTCCTCTGAAATGGGCATATTAATTGCTTGCTTATTTATTTATTCTCCCTTTGGGTGCCCTTGCAAAGCTTGTAGAGCAAAGAGCGGCTGCTGCAATCGGCACCTTCTTGAGGCGCTCCTCACACCCGGGGAATAAAAGCAGGGACAGGTACTCGCATGCAATTAACCATCAGGAGTTACCAGGTATCAGCAGGGCTGCATTAACCAGCCCAGTACCTGCTCTCGGCATGCTCCTGCCCGGTGATTTGCATTCTCTTGCCAGCCCTTTGACACTTCATTCCACCCCCCCTTGCCCCACTGGGTGTGGAGCCCTGAGTTAGTGGTTTAACCCTGGTGACAAAGTGGTTTGCTTTCCGGTGACTTTTGCAAAGCAGCTCTAGGCTCCGAGGTTGGAAAATGCTGTCCTAGCCCCTTCCCGAGGCAAATCAAGTGGAGTTTCCCCCCAGCTCTCCGTAGGGAGCGCGCACGCAGGCAGTTAATGCGGTTCAGCTAACGAGCAGTAACTCGTTAAGTTTCAGTGACTTAGTCCTTTATGTTCGCCTGTCTATAAGGCAGACCACACAGAAGCAGAAAGAGCAGCCAGCTCTCTGTGGCCCTGCTCGCCAGAGTCAAGGGGGAGGTGATAATTATTTGTTTGAGCTCCCCTGGTTTAGGAGAGTCGCCGTTTGTTTATTTTCCAGCGGGTCGGGAGCTGAGGCGGGTTTGCCTTGGGGCTTTTTTTTTTGGCTTGCTTTTTTTTTTTTTGCCCGGTGGCTTTTTTTGCCTGGTGGCTTTTAAGGCAGGCAGGGGAGGGGAGCAGGGACATCCCTGGCAGAGGTTGTGGGCAGCCCCTGAGCTGTGGGTCAGGGCAAGGAGCACGGAGGCAGCGCGGGATGCGCGGGCTCTGGGAGTCATTTGGGAATCGCGGTGAACGCTGCTTGTGTCTCTGAGGTGCAGGCTTGGGAAGACAAGCATTCCTGACAAGTCTCTCTCCAGTGGGAGGGGGATTAGGGGATGGTTTTATGGCATTTCAGCATCCTCCTCCCCTGACTTTACAACAGACAGCTGAAGGGCAAAAGAAAGGCTCTGCTCCGTGCTGCTGCCGCTGGAGCTCTCAGCTCAGGGAGGCTTTGAGTGCTAAGTCCAGGCTTATCTCCAAAGTATTTCCCACCACCTTGCTTAGCTCTTTGGCTCCTCTGGTTCCAGCTGTAGGCCCCCTAATTCTCGTCTGCTGTTGTCGATGGGGCTGGGAACAAGGCTGGGCACTTTGCAGGACCCTCACGCCGAGGGACCCCACAGCTTGAGGTGTAGGGACCTAGGGAGTCACACGCAGCAGGTTAGGAAGGAGCTGAGTGCTGGAGCTGAGGAGCAGGAGCACGGCTGCTCCTGGCTAGCAGGACACTAAAGCTTCTCTGCCACCAGCCCAGTGCTTCTGCTGGTAACTTGAGCCCTAACTTTCTTATCACCTCCCACGGGAAGGCAATAGCAGCGTCACACCTAACTCCTTGGGGCAGGAGAGTAGCAACCTTGAATTGCTACTTGAAAAAGCCAGTCGCAGAGAGGCTTTTTCTGTTTTGCCTTTGCTGGTTATACAAGCACTACTTGGGGTGGGGAGGGTGAAATAAAAACCAACCAAAAAACGTTGGAGGCAGACTTAAAACAACTGCACTCTGCTGGAAGAGTGTGCGTGTGAGATACGGAGCAGATTACAGCTTGACATGGCACGTAAAAACACTCTTTCCTTTTAACACCTTTATTGCAAGTTTTAAAGGGTAATCAAAATATGTTCTTAGCTGTTTGCTTCTATGCTATAAAAGGACACTCATACCTGTGAAATCCTATGACCTGCAAACAGTAAAACTGGTGTGTTTTTTGTGCCCGTGACCTTTTGAGGGAGGCTACATAAATAAAATGTAAGGGAGGTGTTGGAGATGCATTGTATAACAAGAGGATGGTGAGGACAGTGCTGGTTTCCACCCAAATGGGTGAAGAAAGGTGTCACGAGCATCTGCTTCAGGAAAATGAAGGTGGTCTTGAGGTCGTGTGGTTTCTCTGAAGTCAGTGTCTTGGGCCTTGGACAAATGCACAGTCCTGGTCAGAGGAAGGCACATGTGCTTGCTTTTAGGTCCTTCCAGACTCTCAAATCTCCATCCCAAGATTTTCTTATTGCTTTTGGGAGATGTGGATAGCTGCATTCAGGGCTTAGAAAGGAAGGAAAGAATGGGTGGCTATTTCAAACCAAAAGATAAAACCTGATGGCTGCTGCTGAGGCTTCTGCCATCGTGGCCCCCTTGGCTGCGGCCGGAGGGAGGATCCATCTCCCAGTGAGTTGCCGTCACCCCCAGTTTGCCCATTCCTGCTTCCCCCCAGTGCCCCGCAGAGTGCCTGGCTGCCTGGGATAGGCAAGATCCTGCCCTCAAGTCTTTCCATGGCTCACAGTGACAGCTCACAGTGCCTCTGCCACCAGGTCCCTGACAGCCACAGCTCCAGGCAGGAGGGAAGGGCAGCACGATTTCCCTCCTCGCAAACTCCTTTCCCTTTGGGATTATTTTTATATCTGATACTTTGTGGGTTGTTTTTATTTTTATTTATTTATTTCCCCCCCCCCAGTCAAACGCAATAGAAGTCTGAGAATGAAGTCAAACAAGCGAATTTTGTGGCCTTGCCTCCACGAGGTCATGAGATTTTGCAAGAGAGCAGGGGCTGGAACGCCCGGAGCTCTCGACGGCAGCGCCGGGCTTGGATTCCCCAGGGGAATCAACCCAGGGGAGGGTGGTTTTTGGTAAACAGGGCTCCTCCAGGTACCTGGCCCTGCTCTGACGTGGTGTTTGGAAAAAGGTGAGGGAGCAGTGGTAGCACTGGTTCAGCCGGATGGAGTCAGACTCCATCCCTCTGTCTGGAAACGAAGCAAATGCCTCTGCCCCCTCTATCAGCTCTGTGCATCATATGATTCCTGCTCGAGGAGTCCCAGAGTTACAGCTGGGAGGCACATTGTGTTTAGGCTCACAAAAATCATTTTGTCATAAAAGAGGCTGGCGTTGTGGGTGCGCTGGGGAGGAGGGGGGGGGGGGAAAGGGGGGGAGAAAATAGACTCACCAAGCCAAGGCAGGCAATCAGCCATCTTGTGCAATCAATATTCCTGCAACTGTTTCCGTGCTCAAGAGTCCAGTCCTTTTAAAATGCCAGGCACCTTCTTGCTGAGAGCAGCTGCCTGGCTCGTCCCCAGGGCCATGGGGAGGGCACGGACCCACGGTGACCATCCCTGCCTCCTTTCATGCCCATGCAGCAGCCGCCTCCAGCCTTCCCCTCCCCTGCCCTCAGCATGCCTAAAATGTATCCATTTCGTTTGTTTCCAAAGGATCCTGAGCTCGCATGACTTGATTAAAGGCCGGTTGAAAGGTCCGGTGAGATCTGGTTCATCTCCACAATGAGATGAAAACTCTTTGGGGTTTCCCCCCCAGGAGAACAAGGGGCTGGAGTTGGTGCAAAGGACTTTTCCCAACCCTGCAGCTCAGAGCGGAGGTGCTGGGACAGGGGGGCAGCCCGTGTGCAGGAACCAGCCCAGGTAGCTGGTGTTTTCCTGGGTTTGGAAAACAGGAAAAGGGCATTTCAGCCTTGTCTTTTCTGCCCCCTTTTTCTTTGGTAAAAGCTGCCTGGAGTTGGTTGGTGTGCCCGTGCCATGCATGGCACCTGCAGAAGTTTGGCGTTGCTTTCAAACTCAGGCTGATTTAGGGGAGCCCAGTTTAAACTGGTCCCTGCTCAGCTTTATTTGCTGCTCTCCCCCCTTTCTCTATAATACTCCCGGATCCCCCTGGTATTTCCAAGCATTCTCACCTAAGCTCGACTTGACTAACCCATTTTTAGGTGCCAGTGAAGCACAGTGTTTGCTTTCTGCCAGGGTTTTTTTCTCAGCTGGTGGGTCACCGCCTGAACGAGCTCAGGAAAGGCAGTTGGTGAAGGGAGGGAGAAGTGAGGGGGAGGGAATTAAAGCTGAAAACTTTCTTGCAATCAAAAGCCAACAAAATCCTGCTCCTCCACTTTCCCAGTGCCAGGGATTCCTTGTCAGTGCACTCTGGAAATGCCTGCCCATGGAGGGAGGATGGGGACAGAGAGGTGGCACCGAAACATTCCTGTTCTTAATTTTTTGGGGAGTGAATGGGAATAATAACGCTGGTTTGTTGTTTGTTGGGTTTTTTCCCCCTCCTCTGAAATGATCAAAAAAGACCCATGGGTTGTTCTGGATCAGACCCTTCTCTGCAGCACATGCAGGCAATGGGTACAGGAGCCACCTTGTTAGTATGTGTCTGTTTATTATTCTACCAGGTCTAATTGCTATTAGTCATAAAGTCATACTACAGTTAACCACTTTCCAAATTCATCCTGGGGACACCTCTCCTAAATTATTTCCATGCTGGTCATTTGCCATTTATTTCCTTCTCCTCTGTTTTCTGTCTCAACAAGTTTTTAATCTATGACAGCACTTTATCTCCCAACCCCATGATTATAAAATTTCCTTCAGAGACTCTACTGAAGGGCTTTATCAAAAGCCCTTTGAACCTCTCCATAAATTAGAATCTCTGTTCTCCTTTTCCTACTATTTGGTTAACTCTTTCAGGGGTTCATAGGGATAAGGAAGGTTTAATTCACCTTTACCAGCACCGGATTCCTCTCTCTTTTCCTTTACTCACAGTGGTTAATTTCCATCACTGTTTTGGCATTATTTTCTCCTTTTATCACCCCTCCCTCTCCCTGCTGGACACATCCAGCTTACTGGCTTGGGACCACATGTTGGTGCTCTTCTAATTGGGGTATGGCCTTGACTGAGCTCCCAGCTCCCCTCTACTCCAGTAGTGATTGATAACATGGAGCAGACCCTGCTGATGCTTAATGAGCAGAGCCCTGGCTGCTGGGCAACCATCCTGATGTCCTCCAGCCTGCACATGACACCTTCATTGCTTTGTTGGCAACAGACACTTTATTCTCACAAGTATTTGATGTTCTTAGTGGGGTTTTTTTTCTTGGTATTTCTCCATTTGCTGCTCTTTGGCTGCTGCCTAGCTTGGCATTTTGATAGGAGGTGGCCCTTGCTCCCTGGTGCTATGAGCAGATCAAAGGAGTAGGTAGGAATGAGCTTGTCTGAAGGACAGGGTGTTGGACTGGCCCTCTGGAGCCTTGGATTATTTCTTCCTGATTCTGTTCTTGACCAGATCAGTAACTCAGGGTGAGGCAGTTCAATTCGTCTTAACCCTCCCATTTTCCCTCCCACACTCTTTCTGCCTCTGCAGCTTGGATTCCCATCTATCTAGTGCAGGAAATTGTCTCTCCCTGTGTGTCTGCACAGTGCCTATTGCAACGAGATCCTGGAGGAAAAAATCATAAGTCAACTTGGAAATCTCCTTCTTAAATATCTGAAACTCCTTTCTTTGATGGATTCTTTCCTGCAGCTTCTTCTCTGGCTGCATGTGGATAATACACGATTATTCAATTTTTTTTTTCCAGGCAGCTGTTTAAAGAAAAGGAGGTTTCAGTGGCTTTGCCCTTCTCCTCCATTCCCTTCCCCTGGTACCTTTTGAATGCAAATGGTGGTTTCAGTCAAAGTTGCCCAAAGGGTGACTGTTGCCCACAACTTCTGTGAAAATAAAGGAGGAGAGCATTAGTGGTTCCGACTAAAGCAGTGGGTGTTACAGCAAGAACTCATTTCTGGGGAGAGGCCTGAGGAGGATCTGCACTGGGGACAGCTGCTTGCTACCCAGAGTGGGTGATAAAGCTGGTGTCCACATGTCAGTGGACTGTGGAGAACCCCACTCAACAGCAAGACCATCCCTGGTGCAGAACCCTTGAGGACAACCAAGGGTTCATCTCTGAGCCTTGGTGTAGCTTAATTGAAGCAGGTGATCAACACTGGGTGCAGATCTGCTGGAAATCAAGCCACGCTCCTTCTCTTCTGCTCTGGTGGCCCTACATGCTCCTTGTGACAGAGGAGCACTCTGAAGCTGTTTGGAAGTCCTTCCCACCCTTTGCCCACACGGAGCTCTCAGGCAGAAGAAGGGGAAGATATCACCTGCTTTCCTGTTCCTCCCTTAGATATCTCTTCAATTGGAAGTGCAGAAAGGTTGAGATTTGGGGCTCATTAATAACACACCCTATTATCAGCTGAGTGCAACAAACCACCAGCTTTGGATGCCCTGATTTTTCCTGAGTGGGTGGTTTGGGAGATGATGGAGTTGACTTTCTGGAGCACTACAAAATCCTGCCGCCCAAATATCTGGCTGCTCAGCAGCCTGGAATACTGAAGCCTTTAGGACATTTTTGAGTTGGGAGTGCGGAAAAGGAGGAACCTTGAATGAACAGACTCGTGAAAATTAGAGGTTCCTCCCTGCTGTGCCTCAGTTTACTCATAAGTAAATTGGGCAAAATAATCCTTGGGCTTTTTGCCTGGGGGGCCCCCGAGTCAAAATTCTTCATGCTTCAAAGTCCTTGAAGGCACTTGAATGAAAGACTCTGGGTAATTACAGAGCGTGGGGTTTGCATGAGGCTGTGAGATAGGGAAACCTTTGCCAGGCAAGATTTGGAGAAGAAAATCAACCTTGTGCTGCCAAACCCTCCGAGGGGAAAAATGGAAGATCTGCCGTTGCCAGCATCAAAATCAGCTGTTGTCATTTTGAGGCCCTTGCAAATGGCTTCGTGGCCAGGCTGTGTTTGCACAAACCTGGCTGGCAGGAGGGGAAGAGCAGCTGTGCCAAAGCTGGTGGGATTTGCATCCGAGCAGGTTAGGAGACAGCTCCTGCCTGGCAGAAGTCAACTCAGCCCTTCCAACCCAGCCAAGCTCTGCTCGTTTCCCTAAGCTGCATTTTTTGGCTTCTTTCCTCCAAAAACATCTTTTTGGAGCGAGAGAAAGGAGGTCAGCTGTGTCAGAGGATGTTTTGCCTGTCTCCCTTAGGACTCGGTTATGGATTTAACACGAGATTTCCTTAAAGCCCTGGGAAAAAAAGCAGGCTTCAAATTGCAGGTCAAAGCTGTGATTCACCCCTTCGTTTCTGCTTTGCTTTGGGAGGGAGGGGGAGTCATCTGGGGCAGTCCTGCCCCTGTGAGGGGGCATCTCTGTGCCCTGGTGGCTCCCATGTGGTGGTGGGATGTGGGAAGGAGGTGAGAGCCAGGGCTCTCCTGCCCACACCACTGGATCTCATCCCTCTTGCCCTCGCTGAAGAGGGAGATGTGGCCCTCAGGGGTTGATTTTCATCCCTTGTGCTGTCCTGGGTGTTAGAGACAAAGTAGAGAGGAGAGCATAAGGTGTCTGATATTGTCACTCTTTCCTGCACAGAGGCATGAAACACACCTGGGGTCTTCCCTTTGCTTGGCTGTAGGAAAAGCTCTGAGACCCCTCACGGCTCCTCCTGCTGAAGCCTCTTTTACAAGTGCCATTCAGGAGCTTTGTGCATCAAGGAAGATGTCAGCACGAGATGATAAATGATGAGGTGCCTGCATTATTGCTAAGGGCCCATTAAAAACGAGACACCTTTGAATTCACGGGCTAATAACAGGCACGGGGGTAGGAGTTATTGGTCTCTTTTTCAGCAGAGAAATGATAAATGTTCCTGCAGAAAGAAGCACCACACCCCCTCAAACAAGACACCCTTCCCCTCTCCCATCAAAATTCCTCGGTCAAAGGAAAGGCTTTGATTTCACTGTGAACACTCAGCCAGGAGAAGATATGTGCTAGGTGTGAAAACCACCTGTTCTGGGTGCAAAGCTGGCAGGGGAGGTGTGCAAAGAGCCAGGGCTTCAAGGCAATTTGGCTGTCACTCAGCTTCTCAGGAGCTTAGGAGTGATGTGTGTGTGGACGTGTGTGTGTGCAAGGCCTCCAGGAAAACTACCACTTGTGGTGAAAAGGGGCAAACAACTTCTTTCACCGTTTCTTTTCTTTAGACAAGAAAAAAAAAAAAAAGCAAACCCAAGCAAATCAAGAGTTGCCTCTTTGCAAAGGGAAAAAAAAAAAAAATGAAAAAGGGAACTAAAAGATCTTGGGTCAATATTTTTTTGCCCTTCTTCCACTCACTGGGGCTGAGTGTGGCCCTTGGAAATCCCCCCACTGATGACTTTGCTCAATGCTAATCACCAGGTCTTTTGATCTTTATACATTTAGGGCTTGACCTGAAGTCTGGAGGAATTAATGGGAGCCTTTCTCTCTCTCAGTGGGTATTCACTTAGGGACTGATTAATTGATTTTTAGGTTTGTTGACTGTGCCTATATCATGGACTCAAAGTACACCATGAAAGTTTAATGCAATATTAAAATAGGGTATTTGTTGACAAGAGTGACCCTGTGTGTCATGCAAGAAAAACTGCACATTCAGAATTGTCTTCTGAATGTCCCAAACTTCCTCCAAATCTGAGGTTTCCCAGCCATGTGCTCCATCTTCAGGAATTCTTTAGCTGGGCAAACTATCTGATCGTGGCAGGTCTTGAGTAGGCTTAGAAAATGTCTGTGGTTTCTGAGCACACCCTTTTCCATGCCTGGAAATTATGTCTAGGCTGAACGCTTCCAGACTTCCCAGACGTGGTCATTGAATATATGCAGATAGGTTGTGTCTTGGAGGGATGCTGCAAACCCAGAGCTTCTGGGGTGCCTCTGGTGTGTGTGTGTGTGCTCTGTAAAAGGGGAGGAGTAAGCAGGAAAGAAATTCAGCATGTTTGGGACCTGACAGGGCAGAACACTTATGTGTCCCCATCTGGGAAACATGAGTACTGTGTCCAGATCTGGAGCCGCCAACACAAGAAGGACATGGAGCTCCTGGAGAGAGTCCAGAGGAGGCCACAAAGATGATCCCAGGGCTGGAGCAGCTCTGCTCTGGAGACAGGCTGGGAGAGTTGGGGTGTTCAGGCTGGAGAAGTGAAGGCTCCAGGGAGACCTCAGAGCACCTTCCAGTGCCTGAAGGGGCTCCAGGAAAGCTGGGGAGGGGCTTGGGACAAGGGCAGGCAGGGATGGGATGAGGGGGAATGGATGAAAACTGGAAGAGGGAGATTGAGGTTGGACATGAGGAGGAAATTCTGTGCTGTGAGGGTGGTAAGACCCTGGCCCAGGTTGCCCAGGGAAGCTGTGGCTGCCCCATCCCTGGCAGTGTTGAATTGCAGGTTGGATGGGGCTTGGAGCCACCTGGGCTGGTGGGAGGTGTCCCTGCCCATGCAGATGGGTTGGAACTAGATGGTCTTGAAGGTTTCTTCCAACCCAAACCATTCCATGATTCTACGATTCTATTAAATCCTTGATGGAAAAAAACCCAACGTGGATCTCCACCAGGAGGTAACCACATCCAGGCTTTGGTGAGGGGAGGTGAGAAGTGGGTTGTCTTGCTAAGGGTCTCTCACTGGGCAAAGCCTGCTGTCAGCAATCCCCCTTTTCTCTGCCTCCTCCTGGTATAAACTCCAACCCCTCCAGTGGTCTCAGCCTGACAGGGGGAAGTGGTTCCTCTGAGAGGCAGGTCCAGGACATTGAAAGCAATAAGGACAAGACCTTGACCTTGAGTTTGTGGTTGATCCCAGGTGACCAAGCACAAGTGCAGTGGCCCCTCTGTCAGAAATTCTGGCCAGCAGTGGCCATGGAGAGATGCACTGTGGTGTCTGACCCTGCGTGGTGACACACCTGGATCGATGCCTCCCTTGAAATGTCCCCCTGTCAACTGGAAAAGAAACGATTCACCTCAGCATTGTGTTCCCTCCTCTTCTTCCCCCTGCCGATCCCGAAGATCATCTCTGCCCCTTCCCTGGAGGCTTTTGCTGTCCCGAGTAATCATATGCAAATTGCTGAGCTGAAACATTCGCATTGCAGATGAGAAACCAGCAGCATCTCTGCTCTGCCCCTGTTATCTGGGCACTGACTCTTGCCTTGGTTTTGCTCCTTGTGCCCAGCCTGCAAAAAAACGGCATCCAAAAAAAAAACAAACCCCAACGTAATGGAAAAGCAAAAATTACCCCAAACCATTATTTAATGTTAAGTTTCCAAATTATATTCTTGGCCTCGGTGCTTCCTGCAACGTTGGCAGAATCATCCCAGTAAGCCTCAGCCTCCCAGAGGGAACGCAGGAGGAAGTCACCCTTGTTCCTTCCAGGCTAGAGAAGGTTTTGAGTCCTCTCCCCATCCCCTGCACCCCTTGGTGGTATCTTTGTTCATCTTCTTCACTGAAGAAGGTTCTGAGGTTCTGAGCCCTTCACTGAAGGGCTGAGGTTGACCGTGGAAGATGTTATCTCCTGATTACTGCGCAATGATGGTGTGTATCAGAGGTGAAATGGTGAGTGATTAGTCTTAATTAACCCAGAGAGGGTGCTCAGAAGTTGCACAGCCTATTTTTCTGGCCAGCGACTCGAAACTCAGCCAGTAAGAGGAAGCAAGCTGTGAAATCTCTCTCCAGGCATCTGAAGAAGCCCGAAGAGATTTTCAGAAGTGCCGAACCCTCAGATGTTCCCAAAGATTTTAGAGGCATCTCGAGTGCTTGCCCCTGGCTATAACCCCAGCCCAGGGCTTAGGGCTGTCTCCATGAGCAGAGGGACCTGTTTGCAAATCCCCACGCTTGCCTCATTTGGGTCAGGTTCTCTCTACTTTCCTAGCCCCGGGGAGGCAAGAGTCCTCCTGTGAGCCATTCCCTGTCTTTTCTGTTGAAACGGTTTGACTTTTTTGTAATTGGGAAATCATCATTGGAATGAGCCTAAGAAAAGGTACAGGGAAATGAGAAACCTGCTCTGGGTTTTTTTCAGCTTTGGCTCCGTTGCCTGCTGCAGGAAAGGGACTGCAGCTGGAGATCTCATGGCACCTGTCAAACTTGAGGTGAAGATGTTTAGAGCAGCTCAGGACCTGGTGTTGCTTCCATGCGTGGTGTCCTACATCCTACATCTGAGCACTTTGCTGCCCAGGAGCTCTGTACTGGGAACATGGGGACCAAACGTGGGCATGTGGGATCCATCAGGAGATCTCAGTTGGGTGCTGCCATGTCATGGGAGCTTTTATATTTGGCTTTTTGAATATAACTAAAGGCACCCACGCTGACAGGGAGCATCCAGAGGTCCTGTTCAGTGGTGTTTGCATGAGATGTTGGGCTGTGTTGCTTGCTCACAAGATGTTTTTGGCCAGGGGCTACTGAAACCCATTCCACTCCTTTCTACAGAGGGGACAGGACCCTCAGCAACACCCCCATGCCCTCTCAGCCTGAATGGCTGCAGCCAACCCTTCATCCAGGAGTGCTGAAGGTGAGGCTGAGTGGTCCTGGCTCCATCAGACGCCACACTTGAGAGCTGGCTTTGAGGAGGGCTTTCAGCAGGCACTAGGAGGTGGCAACAGGCCCTTGGGTTGGGAGATGGGGAATGCAGCCTTTGTCCTCTCCAGATGAAGATGGCAGCCAGGTCCAGCCAGATTCCAGAGGCATCTGGACAGCCTCTGTCATCGAGGTGGGGTGGTTGGTAGGGGAAGGCAGGACGTAAGGGGGGTTATCTCCTCTCTGCCTTCTTGGCTGGGAGGGGAGAGCTGAAGATTGGGGGAGGCCAGCAATGAAATGGCATTGCCTGGCTGTCCCCACAGGTCCAGCAAGGGACTGTGGTGTGGTGGCTGTGAAGCCTGGGCACCCTGTGGCACCGAGGAGGTGCAGGGAAGGAGCCCCTGGGGTCGGTTGTCTTGTTGGGGCAGGGGGTGGCTGCAGGGAGCCTGTCAGTCGGGGCCATCTCTCTGCGCTTCATGTCCTGCAGTGAGAAAAAGGAGAAAGGGAGTAAGGAGCAGGAGGGGAGGGGGAACAGGGAAGAGGGGGGAAAAAAAACAACAAACCAACAACTACAAAAAAGCCGAGTGAACCTGCTGGCTTCCCCAGACAAGACGGCACCACTGGTCATTTCTGTAGGCTCTAGGGGTTGTCAGAGTAAGCTGTAAGGACAGGTGTAAATCTGGCCTGTCATTCCACCCTGCCAGCATCTTCTCACCTGAAGGGCTCCCATTTAATGGCAGAGAGCAAGCAAATAAAAGCCGAGCATCGCTTTGAATCACAAGGGGCATGAAAAGACACCCCGCGCAGCCTGTTCACCTCCCTCCTCTGCCTCTCCCCTCCCGTGCGGGGCTTTTACAGCCAGCCTGAAAGTACCACCCCCGCAAGCTGTTTGTTAAAGCAAAGCAAACAAGGGCTATTGCGGCTCAGCCCCAAATCCACTTGTTTGCAGCCTGATTTTTAACTGTCATTCCCGGCAGAGAGAGGGCAGGGGGAGGGCTGGAGGCTGGCCCCAGCCCAGGGCAAGAGGGGCCATTTGTCTGCCAAGAGGAGAGGGGTTTCAGCAGCTTCCAGGGCGCTCTGGGGCAGGGGAAGAGGAGGCGGGGGGTGGTGGGGGTGGGATGCTACGGGCCTTTCTGAATCAGGGGAACATCTGCGAAACGACCCCAAAGTGTGTGTCGGGTGGGGACGTGACCTCTGGATGCGGTTTCCCTGCTCAGCCAGGCAAGGCAGGTCCCTTCACCCAACTCCTTCCTCTCCTTCTCCTCTCCCTTTCGCCAGTCGTGCCGCTGATTTTTGTCCTCCAACTCGGAGCGAGGCTTTTTCTCTCCCTCTTTAAGAAGCCGTCCGCAGCATCAGCCTCCCCATGGTTTTCATTAAGAAGGGGATGGTGTGTTTCCCATCAAGAACGACTTTAATCTTGACTGAGTCCTGAAAGCTAAAAGTTTGCAGTTTTCTTCGGCCACCTTTGATTATTACTTCTTGTTTTCCAACTCAATATTATAGATCCTCCCTCCCCGGCTGAAATCTTTAATGGCCCGGTCCTTCCCCACTCCCCCAAGTCCCCATTCTGTGGATGTAGCAAACTCTAATTAATTATAACTTATCTCATGACTTGTCAGCATCACATGTTTGATCCTGTTTAGAAACCATATTCCCAGGGGACGGAAAGACTCAGGAGTAGGTTGATGCTACTCAACAGTGATTTAATGGACGCATTAATGCAGAGACAGATAACTGTGTAGCCATGTTAAGTAATACATCAAGAATCTTTCCAGAGAGGCAACTTTACAGGTCACTGCAGAACTGCTAACTGATATTAACCCGCTTTGCATTGTGCTGTGCATATGGGCGCTGGGAGTTCACACACTTTCTTTTGTTGGTTGTGTTGTTTTTTTTTTTCCGAGCAGCCTCTTCCCATTCCCCCCTGGAAGCGATGGAGATATTAGACGCCTAATGACAATGTTTCACACGCGGGGGTGGGGTGAGGAGGACAACAGGCTTGTTAGCCGGCTTGATTTTAAGCACACCCAATTACTTGGCCTGGAGGAGCTGAGGTCTCGGGGATGCTCCGGGCTGTGCTTGGGTTGTCGCCGGCCCCGGCGGTGGCCGCGGGTGGCTCGGAGCCACCTCTCAGGGGGTGAGGTGTGGGAGATGAAGGGCAGCTCCCGGGCACGGACTGGGATGATGCGATGCCATCTTTTTGCAAAGCTTCTCCTTCCGAAAAAAACAAACAAACGAACAAAACCAACCATTTTCACCTTCCCTCCATCCCGCGAAGGTTCCTCTCTCTGCCCCCGCTCCGGGAGGGATGTCACCCCCCTTGTGCCAAGCTCCGGTTCGGGACTTGGGGGCGGGGGAGAGAGACGGGGTCTGTCCCCGGTGGCCCTGGAGGCCCTGGAGCTGGCAGGGAAGACAGTAGCAACGCTGGGAGCGGCTGCCTTGCTGAGCCCCGGAGGAGGGGTGCGGTGTGCACGGAGGGACGGGGATCACCCTCTGGCCCCGCCGCTGCCTGCAGCAACGGGCTGCAGCGGCTTTTCCCGGTGGGAAAGGTCCGAATGTCCGTCCCTCGGGCTCTTCCAGCCCCACCCCGGTTGGTGGGGGACCTGGCCCCGCCGTCCTACTACAACCATCTCCTCCCTGTCGACTGGACCCCCGCTCTCCTGTGCCTCCCGGCCCCCTCCCGCTGGGTCACCGGAGCCTGAGTCACGGGCTGACCCCCCGACAGATCTTCCGGGAGACCCCTCGCTTTGTCACCCCTCCCAGGGGGATAGCGGGGTCCCCTTCTCCACCTGGGAGCACGGAAGGCGGCTCGGGGAGGGGAACCCACACCCAGCTGTGAGTTCCCTGGGCTGAGGGCTCCCCCTCTCTGCTCCCCTCGCTCCAGCCCGGCCGGGCTCCGCGACGGCCCCGGACAGAACCGGGGGACCCCGGCGTGCGGCTGCTGCCCCCGGAGCCCCCGTGCTCGGGGCACAAGCACGACGTGGAGTAACATTTGCCTTCATTGCCGAAGGTGTTCCCCCCGGAACGACCACCGTCCCGCGGCGGGAGGGAAGGTGTTGCGTCCTCCTTCCCGTCCCTTTTTCCCCTCTTCCCCCTCTTTATGCCGGACCTTTCAGAGCAGACGGCGAAGGTGGGAGGGCGCCTGGGAATTCACCTGGCTGAGAGAGAAGGGAAACGTCCTTCCTCCAGCCGGGATGACACCCTAGCAGGACTCCTCGGGCCGGGGTCCGCGGGGCTCGGAGCCCTGCCCGCCCTGCCTGCCCTGCCCGCCGGCGGGGAGCCCCGCTGTCGCCCGCGGGGACCGAGAAGGCAGCGGGTGACAAACCGGGGCTTCTTTGAGGAAAGCAGGCCGGGAAGGAGGAGAAGGCAGCCGGCGGTGCCAGGCTTTCGGTGGGGAGCGCCGGCCGAGGCTGCTCCACGGGTGGGCAACGGCGACCGCCCCGTCCATCTCCGAGGGGAAGATCTTCCCTCCGGACACGGGTCTGGGTCCTTCCCTGCCCTTTAGGGAAAGGCAGAGGAAGCAAAGGAGCGGGAAGACCCAGCCCTTCAAACACCAGCAGGGTAGAAGCCCCGCGTGTCCTGCTGGGGACCCGCCGCGGGCAGCCCCGGCTTGGGGAGTCCGGGCGGGGGGGAGGCTCTGGAGGCTCCACCGCAGCCTCGTAGGACTTTTTCCACCCACTCGGGAAAAGGGATCTCTTCTTTTGTTCTCTCTCTCTTTCGTCTTGCGGTCACGGACCGTTTGCAGGGCGGAGGGAAGGGAAGGTGGGGTGGTTTGCCCAGGTTGCGAGGGGAGGATTGTGTGCCACTGTTGATTAAACGCTCTCCCCGAAAGATGGTATCCGACATGAGATAATGAGGCTCTGTGACCAGCCCCAGGTTCCCTTTAAGTTTTCCCATGGACTCGAGCTGTCGCCAGTTCACAAAACGACAGTGTAAGACAGCACCACGCTACTCAGATCCAATTTACGGCGCACAAAAGCTGATCCCCAAATCCCCACTAACAAACCGGGACCCGCAGACAATTCCGATAATGTTTAGTTTTTATTCATTTCTCGACTAATTAACTGGAATCCCACCTCCTGTCCCCCCCACCCCCACCCCTCTTGACAGTGCCCAATTAATCCGCAATGTATGTCAAAGGTCTGGAACCCACTGTAAACTGGTGAACCTTTGCAAAGATTTGTGTGTCTCTATATTGATCTGATTAGGACGGGGATACTTTTTCTTCGCTGGTGCTTCGTGCAAAATAAAAAGGTCGCCGTGGGTTTGGTGTTGGTTGGTTGGTGGGTTTTTTTGGGTCCCAAAAGCTTGGCTTTCCCGGAGTGTAATAGGATTTCTCCAAGTCGCCTTCAAACCTCTCCGAGTGTTCATGAAAAGGCTTGGTTTGGGGTTTCGGGGGGGGGTTTATTAGGGGTTCCAAAGGGAAATCAAGCGAAATTAAGTTATCTGCGAGACAGGAGGGGAACGTGTGTGTGTGTTGGGGGGATTAAAGCAAATCTGGATTCGCTGCGAAATGCCCCGTCTTGAAAATTAAACGGGAGAGGAGAGGGATAGGAGTGGGATAAGGCTTTTTTTTTTTTTTTGGGGGGGGGGGGGGAAGGTGGGATATAATTATTTTTTTGGTCTTTTTCGCGGGAGAGGCTCGGTTGGTGCCCGGGCTGGGGAACTCGGTTCCCCGGCAGAGCGATCCCCTCCGGCCGGGGCTGGGGTTGGGGCAGCTCGTTTCTAATCTTCGAAGGGAGCGAATATAAAAGAGGAATTTATTAGCTTTCAGGCCATCAGAGGAATAAACATTGATTTTATTGACCTAATTATGGGCCAAATGACTCCTTCCATCGATCACGTAAAATACTTCATTTGGAGAAAAACAGGCGCGGGCGCCCGGAGGCGGGGAGGTGAGCGAGTGGATGGGCTGCAAAAGGGAAAGAAAAGCAACAGCTAGAAAATGTATGGAAGGGTTTTAATGCAGTTAACGTGCCCGTCGAGCTGGAGCTCAAGCCCTGTCTCCCAGACGTTACAGTGCGGATGTTTTGCAAACTAAAGCTTTTATGTCCAACTCCAATCCGGCCAGTCAATTTGGCTAAAATAGCATTAAACAAATGGACAGCGGTTTATTTATATTCTCCCCCCTTGCCTCCCCACTGTATTTTATAGACAGAGAAGAATTACTTGAAATGTATTTTACAAGCACAAGACAACACGTCGTTTCAGCCCGAGAGCAGCGATTTCTCGTAATTAGAGTAGGCTCGACACTAATAAAGAAGCAAACAGGCTTGCTTTTTTTTTTTTTTTTTCTCTGCTGAAACCCAGCTACCGTCCCCAGCGTTTTCCTGCGGACTGTCGTGACATAGCGAGGAGGGGGCACCTGAAGGCACCTGCCCGGGGGAAGGGGACAGAGATGGGCTCCGGAGCGACCGGCTCCTTTCCTGGTTTTCCCAGGACGAGCAGGGGTCATGAAACGCGATTTCCCCCACCCCCTCATCTGACTTTGGATTTTTTTGCTTGTGATTTTTATATTTTTTCTTGTTGGGGGGGGGGGGGGCTTGGTCACTGTATTTCGGCGGAGGTGACGGGACGAGAGGTGCTTTGGGCAGGGTGTTTACTTATATCACCTGAAATATTCCATCTCTTCCGCTCTCGCCCAGCCTTAAATGTAAGAGGAGGGGGGGTTGGATATTTTTGTCGAGCTGTTTTGCAATACTCGATCTTCCCCTTCCCGCTCCCTAGGCTCGCTTTAGCGCTTCCCTTGCCCCGCCGCCTTATTTCGCCCTTACGACGAGCTTTGCAGCTCGGGGGCTGCCTCCTGCGCTGCTAACTCTGACAGCCAAACTCTCACCGCCTGGAATTGAACGTCCCCGATCCCCCTTTCCTCCCCCCCCTTCCCCACCACCCACCCCCGGGACCGGTTATTCTGCGTGACCCCGCGGAGGAGGCAGAGATGCTCTCGGCCGTGGCACGCATTGTCTCTCAGCCCATAAACGCCTGGCTGTCACTTCTAATAGCTCTTTTATTGCGATCTGTTAAGATGAGCGGGGCCGCTGCTCCAGCCGGGCCTCCCCCAACCCACACATCCCCCCCCCCCCCGTCCCTTCCCCGGGCAAAGCCGGGGCTGGGGGTGCCCGGGCCGCGGCAGCGGGGCCGCCCAGGTGAGCCCGGCTCCGGCAGGTGGGAGCGGGCGGCCGCGGCGCCATCCCGTGGCCGGAGCCCACGGAGCCATCGGCGGGGCCAGCCCGGCCCTTCCCGGGCCCCGGCGGTGGGGACCCCTGAGCCCTCTCCCCGCCCGCGGTGGGAGCGCGGAGCCGGCGTTTGCCCTTTTCCTCCTTCCCCCTCTCCCTCCATCCTTCCCTCCTTCCATTTCTCCCTCTTTCCCTCTCTTCATCCCTGCATTCCTCTCCCCTTCTTTCCCCTCGCCCTCCCTTTTTCCCTCTGTCTCCCATTTTCCCTCTCCCTTTTTCCCTTTCCCTCTTTCCTTCTCTCCCTCCCTGCATTCCTCTCTCCTTCCCTTCTTTCCTCTCTGCCTCCCTCTTTCCCTCTGTCTCCCTTTTTCCCTCTCCCCCTTTTCCCCTCTCTACCCCCCTGCATTCCTCTCTCCTTCCCTTCTTTCCCCTCTCCCTCCCTCTTTGTCTCCCTTCTTCCCTCACTCCCTTTCCCCTCTCTCCCTCTTTCCCTCTCTCCCTCCCTACATTCCTCTCCCCTTCTTTCCCCTCTCCCTCCCTCTTCCCCTCTGCCTCCCTCTTTCCCTCTCTCCCTCCCTGCCTCTCTCATTAAGATAGGGCTTTATGTAGAACATCTGTAAGGGAAGGCAAAATAAATGACAACACTTTTACACCACTTCCTACTTAACTTTTCTTTTTATGTGGCTGCTCTGGATTTTCCGACGCTTTGTACTGCTCGAATCTTGTTTGGATGTTTGTACATGTAATACTCTGCCCACTTCAGCTCTTGGGACGGGCTTGTCTTGTATTTTCTTTTTTTTTGTTGTTGGTTTTGGATGTTTTTTCCCCCTCTCCCACTCCCGTCCCAGCCTGCAGACACAGTCTTTCACAATATTCTTTGCTCACTTCGCTGTCGGGGGACGAGCAGCAGGATTTGTGCTTGCTCTGTACCCTGCACCAGGGCAGGGGCAAACGGCTACACAAGTGGCCAGCATTAATCACGCCTTGTCTTTGCAGAAGGTGATCTCCATGCACGGTGCACCCACATATTCCCTCTTAAAATCCCCCTTTCCCCTTCCAACCCGTCGCCTTCCTGTCTCCACCGAACAGCATTTTTCCCTGACCTGGGAGCCGAACAATTGTCCTAATGGTATTTAAAGAAAACAAGGATTAAACATTCATTAAATGCTTTTCTCCCTTATGTAGACTGTAACCTCAGAAACCAGGGTGCCCCGTGCGCCGAGCGTGTGTCAAGCCTCACTTTAACGAGGAAAAAACTGGTTGGGAGGGAGGGTCCCACGGACCCCGAGGTGATTTGGGCGCCTGGATGCACTTGATGAACCGGGAACCACTTTCTCGGCTGAATTAAAACCTCCATGAACTGGTATCAAAGTGGTGAGAAAGTGGCTCCGCTTGCCCGGAGCGCATTCCCCTTCTTACTCAGAGGATCAGAAATGATATCCCGGCTCCCCTTTTATTTTCTCCCACCCCATCTCCCGTTTAACTGGAATAATTTCCACCGCCGCCGCTTTTCCGAGACCGCCTTGTGAGCGTTTTAGCTTCCCCGTAAAATCCTTCTTGCTATTAAAGAAGCGGCTGCGGCAACAGGTGAGCGGGGATTTTGCAGCGCTCGGAGGTGGCAGCCGGTTACCCGGGACTGGGATTGCAGGTACCGGGCATCGACTGCGGGAAAAGTTGCTCCGCACCGCGGGGAAGGATGCTCCGCACCGCGGGGCAAGGATGCTCCGCACCACGGGGCATGGATGCTCCGCACCGCGACTCACCGACAAAACCTGCTGCGAATAAAAACCCCACAACCCCCTCCCCATCAAAAAAAAACCCAAAACACCCCAAAACAGCCCCCCCCCCCAAAAAAAACAACAACAAACCCAAACCCAAGTTTTCTCCCTCTAATCTCAGACACAGGAGAGGGAAGGATCCGCTTCGGGAAGCGGAGAGAGGAGATGGCAGAAATGTTGTTTACACCTGCGAGGCGAAGCTGGCTGGGTTCTGCTCCGCTCGGCTTTAATTGGAAACCTTTTCCGTCTGCCCCAACTCCCGGCTCATCTGGGTTTGATAAATTTTCACAACACCCCTGCTGCTCCACAGAAACGCTGTGGCAAAAGTCGCCTCTCCCCGTGTTGCTGAATCCCAGCGGAAGAGTAATTACCGTAGGAGCAAAGAGTGGCCTGGGACTTGGTTTTGGTCCAGCAGCAAGGGGGGTGAGGGGGACAAGGAGAGAGGAACCCGACCATGAAGTGGGGGCTGTAACGCTTCTATATGTGCACACACACACACACACACACACGTGTGTAGAACAGCAAGGAGCAAGTGCAAGATCGAAAGCAGAGCCTGTCTTTTCTGCAGCCACGTGTGCCATTAAAAGCGAATAATTCAAAGTGGTTTGAAACGATAAAAAACGTGGGATCTTTCCCCTTCTGTTCGTTTTTGTTGGTTTTTTGGTTTGGGGTTGTTTTTTTTGGGGGGGTGTTGGTATCCAGATCCCGTCTCCCCTTCTCCGATGACCTCGAAGGACCGGTTTTTTCACTTTCCCATGTGTGCGCGTTTGCGCTTTCCGGAAACCCATCTAAAGTTTGTTCAAAATAGTAAGCTAAAATAAAACAGCGCTGCGAAACCTCCCACGCCCTAAAGACAGAGAGAAGCCCCCCCCCCCTCCCCTCCCCTTTTTATTTTTCTTGTCTGCCTTTTAAAAAAAAAATAATAATAATTCCATCTTCTTGTGCTCCCCACGGAAATTCTCTCCAGAGGGTTTTGCTGTATCGTGTGTAGAGAGAGGAGCTTTCTGGTGAAGGGCAAAGGGCTGCTTGCCCGGGTCCGTCCCGGGCAGGGGTGAGGGTCTGGGCTTCTGGCATCCCCCGAGGGGAATTGTCCCCTTGCAGCAGGGAGAACTGGCAGGCGGTGGGGAAGGAGGAGAGAACTTTCTCTCTCCAACACCATCTCCGGGAGCGCCGCTGGGATGGAGTCCGCAACCCCCTCTCCCCTGCCTCTCGGATATCAGCTCGAAGCGGCCAAGTTCTTCAGAGCAACTTGTCGCTACCCTAAAGCTTCCCAGGGCCGAGCTGGGCTATTCCGCCTGCTTTTTTTGCAGCCCCCCCCCCGCCCCCCGGGAGGGCAGGATGGGTGAAGTCCTTCCCTCGCCCTACGCAGGCAGATGCCAGGGGTCAAACGTAGCGAGGAGCTGCAGGGGAGGAAAAATAAACCTGTTCCCAGCCGCCCTCAAACCTCCCAACTGGGGCATTGAGAAGAATAAAGCGATTCCCTCCTTCCCTAGAAAATCGGTGGGGTTTTAAACATGTATTTCTTTGGGCTGGGGATAGTTTGAGTTCAGTGAAATGAAATTATTTGGGACACGGTCACGTCGTGTTCCCTCACCGGAGCTCAAATGCATCTGGAACATCCACTTTGAGCAGTTTTTTTGAAATTCTGGAGCTCATTTCGAGAGCTGCTGCCGGGGAGGGAGCGGTGCCGGGTCCTGCCGGGACCGGCTCTGCCCCGGCCCGAGCTCGGGGTAGATTCGCCTTGGGTATGATAAGGGCTCAGGGCTGGTAACATACGTCGCGTACAGGAGTTGTCCGCTGCCTCCTCTTGTCTTTCATGTGTCTCCTGCCTCGGGGTGTGCGTGTGGGGATTATTGCTCTGTTTAATTGAAACCTAGTAAGGAAAATGGTAATGGATACCAGGCTGCGATGGAGAATACGTGTCCGCGGCTACATGATGAGTGTTAGTTCAGCAGACTTTAAGAAGCCGATTCTTCTTCTCCTGTCATTTCTCTATTGACAGCAGCCCCTATTAGATTTACCATGTCTTTTTGCAACAGCTGGTCTTCCCCCCCACCCCCCCTCTGCCCCCGGGCCGAGGTATCAATCGATGGCCGGGTGACTTGGTGGCATCTTGAAGAAAACTGGAGCAAAGTGTGTGTCAGCGTCGGTGCCAGAGGCTCCCGGATCTCTTCCTTGCTCTGATGCAACCCGGCATTTACCGTGTGCCCGTGGTGCTCAGCACTGCCCGGGCTCCAGCACCGCTGGGATGCTGCTTGCCCACCCCATGGGGCTGGGGGTGCAGAGGAGACCCCAGGGAGAGGAGGGTGGGGGGGAATGGATGGAGGTGGGAAAGGCTCCGGTTCTGGGTTGTTAAAGAACAGGGCTGATGGTCAAAGCAGATAAAATCGGTTCCTTTGCCGGGTGCTCTCGAGTGCCTTGTTCTACTGGTCTGCAGGGAGAAGCGGGGGGGAGTGTGGGAGGTGGGGGGTCAATGCCGCATCTGGAGAGCTGGAGGGCTGCTGCGGGAGGAGCCGTCCCTCCTCGGTCCTGTTGTTGTGTTGTGTGTGTGTGTGTGTTTAAATAATTGAATAAACGTATCCACTCCTTCCCTCTTCACCCCTCGCACGCAGGCACACACACACAAAGGCAGCATTGAAAAGATAGATCTGTTTGACTATAGGAAACGACAATTAGTGCTACTTCCTGAGCTGCAAACTCTATGTATATGCCTGGTGATTTAAAACAACAACAAAACCCCGAACCTTATCCAAATAGTGAACTCTGTTTGCAATTTCTGCTCGGCCAGTGGTGGTGGAAGCAGAAAGGATGGGTGTAGAGAGGGCGAGGGAGGGAGCAGGACTTTCATTTTGCCTCTGCCAACAACACACCAGTGAAAAGAACAAGACCGGGGGGGGGGTGGGAAAGGGCCCTCAGGGCTGCGGGGTGATGGTTTGTGGCAAAGAGAAAGCGAATGGTACAAAAAAGGGTCGAAAAGGTAAAAGGGATGTGAGCTGGGGAGGGAAGAAGACTGGCCCCAAACCTTGCTGTGCCCAGAAGTGTCCCAGTCTGTGGGGCCAGGCCTGGCCAGGAGGCAGAGGGAAGAGCTGTGGGAGGGGGCTCTGGGTGCTCCTTTATTTTCTTTTCCCATCAGTGGCAAAGTGGAGGTGTCTGGAAAGCGTCAGAGCTGCCTGGGCACAGGGAAAAGGTGAACACAGGTCTTGTGGGGAGGGGAGGAGCTGGGACAGGGCCTGAGCACCAGTGATGTTTGTGAGGGGAGAGCACCCGTGTCATCAGCCTGGAGTCACCAGAACTGGCTCCTGGCAGGGGCTGGGCCAAGCCCGGGGGTCTCAGGAGAAGCCAGGGAAGGTAACCCCGGGCTGGGGGGATGCTGTTACCTGACCCTACAGTGGCTCTACCACAGTCAGGGCTGTGCTGCTCCCACCAGGCTGGGCTGTGCTGGTGGCACGAGAGGCCCTTCCCAGAAAGTCACATCCCAGCATGGGCTGGAGGGTGAGAAACCTCTCCAGCTGCTGCTTTTCTCTGTTTTTTCCTCTCGTGCTCCAACAAAACACATGTGAGGCCGTATCTGAGCTCCCCCCGGTCCTGCAAAGCCCTGAGCTTGGCTGTGCTGGGGAGGGGACCCTATTCCCCATCTCCTCCCCCCCCCTTCTCCTTCTATTTGGAGAAATGGGAACAGCCCCTTTGGATGTGGTGGGACACGATGGGCCCCAGCCTCCTCAGAGAGAAATGTGGGGGGCTTTTTTTTCTTCTCGTTATTTCCAGTGCCTCACTGTGCTTTTTTGGACCTGGGCAGGTTGTTTTGCAAAGTTTTCAGGCCAGGCTTTCCCTGAAATTCAACAGGCAATTAAAGGAAAGGGACTGCCAAAGGGGCAGGCAAAGAGCTGCTGCAGTGACACCCCCCCCCCTCTCCCCCTAGCAGTTTATATAGTCTGAGTGTATAGACTCTTTCTCTAAGGGACCTGCTTCACTACCCTTGTGACCTGCAGTGCCACTTTGGGATGGAGCTGTGTCACCTTTTTTTGCTGGGCTGGGGAAGGGCCTGCACAGGGCTGGAAAGAGTTTCCCTCAGAAAGGAGAGTGTCATCAGTCACCCCCCTCGCACTCCAGCCGGCATTTACTGCAAACCTGCCAAAGGAAACCAGCCCCCTGCATTTTATTTTGGATAAACACAGCCTGGCCATGGTGGGGTGTTGCCTTTCCAAGAGCTGGAGACAGATCAGGGGCTGGGGCACCGGGGGTGGGGGGGAAGGAAGAGAGGAGTGGGATGAATCCTGGAGGGTGCTGGGGGGGCTGGCAGGCAGGACGGGTCTGGGCCCCCCGGGGATGCTTGAGGACCGGCAGCTCGATAAGGAAGTGCAGAGCTAGGATGCAAACCCCTACTTTGGTTGTGCACGTTGGGCCTGCTCACTCTGCACCGGGGCTCGTCCTCTCCTGCGGAGCACCCAGCACACGCGGGGGGTGCAGGGGACACCTCAGGCTTTGCTGTGGGAGCCGAGATTCGCGGTGTAGCCCCCGGGCACGAATCCCTCCCGGCTGCACACACCCACCCGGCATCTCCACGTCCACACGGGGGTTGTGTAGCACACGCAGCCCTTCCACGCACGCACACACACACGCCTCGGAGCTGCTCCCCGAGGCCTGGGAGAAGACGTGTGGGCCCAAAAAACCAGGCTGCCTTTCTTCTCCTCTTGCTTCAGCTGGCTCTTCAGGCCACCGGGAGAAAGCCAGAGCCTCTCTCCTCCCACACCTCCAGCACACACGCGTGGGACAGGCTCGCTGCACGCCCCAAGCTCTCGTGCAAATGCTAGAAGTTGCTTAGGAGGGTGAAATCTGAGCAAACGGGGCTCTCTCAGCCACCAAAAGGCCCAGGGTCTGGCCAGCTCAGATCTCTCTCCGGCCTGGATTGAACCAAGGAAACCCCAGCGAGGTGCTGGCAGGGGCAGGATCCGGGAGCGGAGGGGAGCTGGGAGCTGCTCCCCCCCCCCCCCGCCCCGCTCTTTGCGCTCTGAGATTATAGAGCCCGGGCCTGGCTGCTCTGCGGGGAGACAGCGCAGACCTTTCATGCCTCTTTGAAGAGCCAAGATAGTGTCGGCCTTGGTGCAAGCCCAGCCAGCAGACGGGCCGGGAGGCGCGGGGGCAGCCGGCTATCTCAGCGTGCTATCACCCTGCCTCCCCCCGCCACCAGCCCCATTCCCACCTCCACCCAGCTCCCAGCCCTTCGCCATCGGCCGCTCTGACCTCTTCTTTTCTTCCCCCCCTCCCCCTTCCCCCCCCTTCCACCCCTTCACCTTGCCACTCATTTCTGCGGGCCTCCTTATTTATTTATTTCTGCGCCTCGCTTATTTATTTATTTCTGGCAAAGAGGCGGCTAACAAGTAGCTGGAAGCAGTGGCCAATATTTAACTAAGATGGCTGGCCATCAGGTCCCTTTTGTTTGCTTGCAAATTAATCATCCAGCGCGCAGTCGGCGCCAGGGTAGATTTATCACACACAGAAGGGGGAATGAGGCGGCCGAAGAGAGACAAAGACTGTTCGCACCTTCCCGCTTTTGATCTTAGATTAGTGCAGCCTCCCTTCATAATACGAGTCTCCAGGGGGCTTCGTCGGGGAGGTCACTCGGAACTGGCGGAAGTTTGCACGCCATTAGCCAGACGCTGAAATTGGGAATCATAAGCGGGCAAACATTTGATTTTCCTCCGCCGGCCGCTGCGCGGGTGCGGGGGTGCAAGGTGCGGGGCAGGCGCGGAGGGCGGCAGCGGCTCCGGCCTCAGCCGCGGCGCCGAGGGCGAGAACCGGCGGGGCGGGCGCGGGGAGCTGGGGAGCGGCGGGGCCGGGAGCGGTTGCGCTTGTCTTGCGGGAGCCCGCGGGCACCTCCTGGTCCTCAGGAGATAAACGGCGGCCCGGGTCGGGGTAAATGATGGCCAACTTCTTGAAGCCGCCGGGCGTTTGTTGTGGGCTCTGTTGAAGGGAAGGCATAGGGTTTGGGGGTTCCCACGGCGGCAGCGGCTGGAGGCAGGAGCCCGAGAACCGGTTCCGAAGAGAGAGGTTGGAAAGACTCGCTCCCTTCCTTGATAAGTAGCTGCACAGCACAGCGGAGCGCTGCGCGGGTAGCAAAGCTCCTGGCTTCGTGAAACACATCAGACGTGCCCCCCCCTCTCCTGTCTTACTCCCCCCCCCCAGTCCTCTTTGAACGCATTACTCCCGCTTCCTTTCCTTCCTCCCTCCTCCTCTTCTCTCCATCCACCCCCCGACTAAAGGGGAGATATTTTGGTGAATGCAAAGCGATCCTAGACGCTGGTTACTACAGGGACTTCACCAAGCTGGCGCCAAGCGCTCTTAACCATGTGCGTCAAAAATGCAATGTTAGAAGAGCTAATCACTTTAGAGGTTCCGCTCCCATCTGCGCGCAGCCCGCGCCGAGCCCCCGCGCTCCGCCGCTCCGCTCCCGGGGGATTATCTTCCCCTCTTTAAAGCAGGATAGGGGGGTGTCGGGAGATCCCCCCGGGGGGAGGGGGGGGGGGCGTTAAGAGAGGTTGATAATCAGGCATCTCCCAGCGCTGGGTTATCCCTCCTGACACACGCGTGGGCGCGCCGTGCCCCCCCTCCCCACCCCCCCTCAAGGCTCCCCCGCCACCAAGCCCCGTCTCGCTGCCCCGCACGATCACTCCCCGAGGAACATGTCTCCCCAGAAACTTCCCGGGGTGGGGGGGGGGAATCCATGTCCGACTCTTTCCTCTCCGTGGGGCCGGCGCAGACCCACGCGTGATGCTTTTCCCCGGAGGATGGGGGAGGGGGGATGGGGGGGGGTGGGTGGTTGCCGGTTCCATTACGAGCCCGGGCACGGGGGCACCCAGGGATGGGCTCCCCCCGCCCGCCCCGGCGCTGCCCGGGCGCAGGGAAAGCCGCACTTCCCGTCTCCTCCCCGAGCACCTCATGGAAGAGGAGGGGTGTGGGAGCGTAACCCTCTCGGCGCCGGTGCCAGCCGAGTGGCCTTAATCCTCAGCGCCAAAGAAAGAAAGAAAAAAAGACATCTATATTTTGAAAATCCCGTTTTACACGCACACCCACCCCCAATCCCCGTCCCCTGCCCGGTGCGCTGAGGCAGCCCCCGGGGCTGAACCGAGAGGCCCCCCCTGCCCACCGAGCCGCCCACCGCAACAATAATAACGGCGGCCGCGGCTGCTGGAGCAGCCGGAGCCGAACCCCGAATCCCGGGGGGAACCCGCGGAGCCACCCCCTGGGTCGGTTCGCACCCCCGCGGGGATCGCTCCCAGATTGGCGGAGGGGAGGGGGGAAGGAAAACGCCCCGGGCCTGGAGGTTTCCCGTCTCGTTTAACTTTGAATGGGAGCTGGGGGAGAGCGGCGAGGGACAGCGGGAAGGGGGTGACACCAACCCCGGTCGTTACGGGCACCGGCGGCAGCCGCGACGCGGCGGGGATGGGCAAGAGGCGAGGCGGGGCCCACCGAGCTCCAGGAAGGGGCGGGTGGGGAAAGGGGGGTACCCGGGGTGCCCCCCTCACCGAGGGCCGGGAAGCAACTGCCGGAGCCCAGCTCTCATTGCCCGGTTGGGGTACGGTGCGGCGGGAGGGGGCACCTCAAACCGGACCCCACCACCACGCGTGGAGCCCCCACCCCCCCCCAAAAAAAAACAACAACCCGGCGCGTCCTCGCCGCTTCTCCAGCGCTTTTTCAGAAGCTCCTACCAGGGCAGGCAAACCAGAGGAGAGCGCACTGCAAATGCCCAGCCTGCCATAGCGCCGGGGCCGGGGGGCGAGGCGGCCCCGAACCCCCCCCTGCCCCCCTTTCAAGAGGCGGGTGCTCCCGGCCGCCCTCCCCGGCGCTGCCTGCTCCCTCCCCTCTGATCATGTTGACATATTCACACGGCCCGGAGTACTAGTGATGCTTTGCTGCAGCGTTACAGTTTCCGACACCTTCTTTTTATAACTCGGCTCTGTCCCCCTTCCACTCGACCTGTCAAAACCACGCCTATGGAGCCACACAATTGGTCCGAAAGCGTCAAAGAGCCAATCAAGGAGGCTCCAGCTCCCTTGTAACCCACAACACATCCATACAATCTGGTGCACGCAGAGCACAGACTCACAGGGAATTCTCAGAGCTGAGAGGCTCCTTCTCCCTCTCTCTCTCTCTCTTTCTCTTTTCCTCTCTTTCTCCCTCCCCCTTTTTCTCTTCCTTTCTCTTTCCCTCTCTCTCTCTCTCCCTCTGTCCTTTGCTGGAGCGGAGACAAAAGTACAATCCTTCCAGATTTGATTTTATTTTTAGAGCAGAGTGAAAGAGAAAGAGAGGGGGGGAAATTAAAAAAAAAAAAAAAAGGGAAAGAAAAAAAAAAAAAGGAGGAGGGTGAAAGAAATAAGAGATCCTGATGGAAATCAGGGCACCCTGACCAGCTCCTGCTGGGAGAGTGGGGAAGGCGAGGAGGAAACGAGATTTCCCTACAAGTTTTTGCTGCTGAAGGTTTCTCAGGAGCCTTCCTCGGTCGGCGAGGGGGGGTGGGTTTGTTTGCTTCTTTCTGCTTTCCCTCCCTTCCCAGCCTCTGCTCTGCAGCCTGACCGTACGGAGGAAAGGTGGAGGGGTGGGGGGGAGGGGGGGGGGAAAGCCAACCACCCAAAAAGAAAACCCAGCTTCGAGCCGTCACCCTCCGCCACGAAAGAAGAGAAAGGGGATTGAGACTAAGAGAAAAAAGAAGAAGAAGAAAAAAAAGGATCTCGGCTAGCCCAGCCCTTCTGCGGCAACAGGAGCAGACAGCGAACCCGGTGGATTTTTTTTTCTCCCCCTTCTTCGGCGTTTCTTTTCCAGCGCAAGGACTTTCACTCAGGAAGACAAAACACCACAAAAATCAAAACCTGCAGAGACCGAACACACAAAAAAAGCAAGACTAATAATGAACAATCCTGTTAATCCGCTGTCCCGAGGGCTGGGGATGTGCCCCGGCTCGGGAAATTGTAGGCTGTAGAAGTTCTGCCTCTCCCCCCCATGTACTGTGCTGTCTAGAGCTTGTTTTCCCCCCACCCTATTTTTTGGTGCTTTATTGCTGTTATTGTTATTATCTTAATTTTTCTTCTTCATGATGTGCTGTTAGAAACCACTCCGGGACTACTCCAGCAGTAGGAAGACCGAGGAGTGGAGTAGATGAATATACCGATGAGAGATCCAGTAATCCCTGGGACAAGCATGGCTTATCATCCTTTTTTACCTCACCGGGCACCGGACTTTGCCATGAGCGCTGTGTTGGGACACCAGCCTCCCTTCTTCCCGGCCCTGGCTTTGCCTCCCAACGGGGCAGCTGCCCTTTCCCTTCCCGGGGCTCTGGCTAAACCCATCATGGATCAGTTAGTGGGAGCTGCAGAGACTGGTATCCCCTTTTCTTCCCTGGGTCACCAGGCAGCAGCTCATCTGAGGCCTTTAAAAACTTTGGAGCCAGAAGAAGAGGTGGAAGACGATCCGAAAGTGCATCTGGAAGCCAAAGAGCTTTGGGAGCAATTCCATAAAAGAGGCACGGAGATGGTGATTACCAAATCGGGAAGGTAGGTCTGGGTTGGGGGGTCGGTGCCTTTTATTATTCTTTTCTTCTCTTTCCCCCCCTCTCCCCCAGCCCTCGGTCTCTGCACCTCTGCAGGCTACTCGGGAGCAAGGCTCTTTCGCTGCTAAATTCCTCCATAAAAAGCTCCTTTCATCTGGAATTACGGAAAGTTTTAGGCAGCTGGAGCTCCGAGCCCATCTCGGGCACCCTCGGCAAAGCTCAACCACTGAACCACGACCCGGCCCAGCTCGGCGTGTGCAGGGGCAAGAGGGTCCCTTCATGGTTCAGCAGCTTAATACTTTCTAGAGAAGACTGGGAGCAGAAAGGAAAAGATTTGGGGCTTGGAAAAGGAGCTGGCTTGATTTCAACCTACTTTTTCTTCCTTAAGGAAAAGGGGGAATCAAGGGAAAACGCTTTGGAGAGGCTACTGGAGGGGCAGGAGCTGTGGGAGGGCAGAGAGGCTCAGTTTATCAGTTGCTCCGCTCCTGCCTGTCTCTCTGCTGGGATCTCAGCGTGCGTTTGTGCTGCCTGCTTCTATCTGAAAATGCACAAAAAGCTGACCAAATAATGCCCAGCGGTCCTGCAGCCGCTGCTGTGGTGGCAGGGAAGGTTTTGCAGCTCGGTGCTGACTGTCTCTGTATTTCTCTAACCTTCCCGGGGGAATGAATGAATATACACGGCGCGTCCACTCTCGGCATTTCTGCTTTTTATAGGTTTACCCGCCTGAAATCCCTCTCTAAATTCGTTACTCATTGACACCCGGGCTCTTTTACAACTCTACCTATGGCTGTGATGACACGTTGGGAGAAAAAAACCCCTTCTCACCCCGGTGTTTTTTATTTAAGGGGCTCTCTTAGAAACCTCCCAAACAATTCGCATGTAATTTGCCAGGAGAATTACTCGAGGAAGCCACTCCTGAAAAGTCTTCTTAGATGGCCTTCAGCTGCTTTGCTGGAGCTTCACCTACTTGCAGAGCACCAGTTGCAGGCTACAGGCTCACGGAAAACAAACCCAAACCTAACAGCACAACAAACCCTAAGAGCAGGGGGAAAAAAAATAAATCCCCCTCGCCCATTTTACTGCTCTCCCGAAGTTTTCTCTGTTAATTGTGGTCAAAAGTGTTTTTGCGCGGAAGCCTCGGCGAGCGTGAAGCGCTCTTACATGTTGCAAAGTCATGTGTTTCCTTTTAAGTTGAGATTGCTGAATGCCAAACACTCGATATAATAAACAGCAAATTTGTGGTATCCTGTTGCAGTTTCAAGCTGGCCTTGGGAGCGGAGGGGTGCGGGGTTTGCAGGGAACCCGGCTGGGTTATCACCGGGAGGCTACAGCCCTGGGAAAGCCACGGCAGCCACCCTGCCCTCACTGGAGGGTTGGTTTTTGGTTTTTTTTCTTCTCCTGTATAAATTAAAAAAAAAAACAAACCCTCTCCGCTCTCCAGCGGTGCAGTGTGTTAGGGTATTGCGGAATATTTCTTTTATCGGGGTGCGATCTGCTCTCGTTTCTTTGTTTGGCCGGAGAAAAAGGGAAATAAGGAGAGCTCTAAGAGCCCCAGATGAGGCTTTGCTGTTGAGGAATGGCAGAGGGTAGGCGCCTGCTGATTTCGAGGGAACACGTACTTCTCCCCTCCGCCTCCCATCCCAGGGACCATTTTTTCCTGAAACTTTTCAGCGTTCGAGAAACCTTCTTGCTGTGGGCGGGGGGAAAGCTGTTGGTTTTGGTTTTTTTTTTTTGCTGGGACACACACACGTCCTTTCTGCTTCTGAGAGCTGAAGCGACTGCTTGGTGGACGTGCTACTGAGATTCCGGAGCTTATTGAACCACTGTAATTAATTTTCTTTTTCGTCTTGTCTTTTTCCTTATGCTCCCCTCCCTCTCTCTGCCCATAGGAGAATGTTTCCTCCATTTAAAGTGAGGTGCACTGGACTGGATAAAAAGGCCAAGTACATTTTATTGATGGATATCGTGGCGGCTGATGATTGTAGGTACAAATTCCATAATTCCCGGTGGATGGTAGCCGGCAAAGCTGACCCTGAAATGCCAAAGAGAATGTACATCCACCCGGACAGCCCGGCCACCGGCGAACAATGGATGTCCAAAGTCGTCACCTTTCACAAGCTGAAGCTCACTAACAACATCTCTGACAAGCACGGATTTGTGAGTGCCTTTTACACCTTCCTTTGCCTCCCCCTCCTCTTTCCCCCTTTGGCCGGAGCGGTGGGTCCCGGCGGGGGGGATCGGCCCGGGAATGCAGCTCCTGCTCGGCCGGAGCCGCGGCCGCAGCTCCCGGGGCAGCCGAGATGCGGGAAAACGGGGAACAGAAAAAAAAACAACAACGGGGAACAACCCCCTCACCACCACCCTCCGCACACAGGGACGGGCATCTCTCCGGTTTATAATATTCCTTGATTTTTTTTTTTTTTTATTGCTGAGCTCAGGATTAAACCCTCGAGTTCATTCCCTAACCTCTCCGTGCCCACTCAGCATTAACTTTAAAGCTACATTTCCAGCATAGAACCACTCGATATTTCTTGGAGCTGTGCTGACTTTATAGATCTGCCTCTCTATATTTTTTTCATGAAAGTCTATCACACTTCTTCTTTTTTTTTTAAGCATAGGAAAATGATATGCATATGTGTAAAAAAGGGCTTAAAGGCCTAAGTATGCAAACATTTAAATATATATTAATCTGGGTAATGTAAAGCAAGCCGGAGTGAAAATAAACAGGGACCAAAATCAGAGGTCAAGTTGCCCATTCGTGTCTATCCACTCCTTTACATTGACTGGGCGGGCAGAGATTAAAACTTCCCCTAAGAGTGAAATCAAACAAACCTGCTGATAAGTGCTCTGCCGATCCTTGCCATTTCTTTCTATTCCTGGGAAAACCTCCGCCTCGGAGCCGGGGGTTGCTGGTGGTGGCCGCGGTCGGGGGGACCTCTAATGTGCCGAAGATTGCATTTGCTGCCTGTGATTTGATTAGACGATACATTTTTGCCTTTCGCAGAAGGCCTTAAGTGGATTGGGGCAAGCAATTAGCCCTGGCCAAGGCTCTCGCGGTGCTGCTGCTGTTGTAGCTGCTGCTACTTCTTTAGTATTATTATTATTTTTATTATTTTTATTATTTCTTTTTTCACGTTAAAATCAAAAGGCAAAGCCACCGGAGCCCAGACAACTTCTCCCCCCTCTCCTAGGAGAGCCCTGTTGGGATTTCCCACTCCCCCTCGTCGTCCCCCCCCCCCCTCCGAAAGATCCCAGCGAAGAGCCTAAACCCAGGCGAGCTGGAGCTGTCAGTGCTTTTTTTTGTTGGATGCTGCAAGGCGTGTGCGTGTGTTTGGAGTGTGCACGGCGGGGAGGAGGAGTGAGGGGAGGAAGGAGAAGAGGGGAAGGCAAATTAGGAGGAGAAAGTGCCGATGGCTGGGGGGGGGGGAAGTGCGAGGCGGGGGGTGCTGCTGCAGCTGACCCTCTTCTTTCCTCCCCCCTCTTCTGCCCGCTCTGCTGCCGGACGCTGCCTCCCCTCCCCAAACCTCCTCACCCCAACCTTCAGACCATTTTAAACTCCATGCACAAGTACCAGCCCCGCTTCCACATCGTCCGAGCCAACGATATTCTCAAGCTTCCCTATAGCACGTTCAGGACCTACGTTTTCCCGGAGACTGAATTCATCGCAGTGACCGCATACCAGAATGATAAGGTAAGGAGATTAAGAAAGGATTTGTTTTACGTGTTTTGGCTTTTAAGAGAGCTTTTACTCTGCATTGTTCCCTTAAAAATCACGAAGCCCATCCCGTTCTCCTCTCTCTCTCTCTCTCACTCTCCCCCCTCTTCCCCCCAAAAACCTCCTTGATCCAACTTCGGGACGGCGCCGGGGGAGGGGGTCGGGCACTCTCTTAATACCAAGGCAATTAAAAAGGACGTCGAGGGGTGTGGGGGGGCTGTTTTAGAGTGTGTTTTTCACTCCCCGGTATGGGGAAAGGGCTAGGATGGGGTGGGGGTGGCAGCTTTCAGCGTGGATTTAATCTAAGACTCATCAGGGGAAAAAAAAAGAAAAAGAATCGGCTCCGTGTGTCGAAAGACAGAGGGGGGAGAGCAGCAGGCTGGAGATTTTGTAATTCTTCCTGGCCTTTGTGCTGTTTTAGCTCCTATAACAGCAATTGGCAATAAGGCTGGAGCTCACGTCTGGTTTCTATTATTATTATATTATGAATTTTTTTTTTTTTCGCATCCTGCAGTGTTTTATTATTTTTTGTGGTGCAGAAATATGCTCTGATCAGAGAGGGGTATCTCGGTTGAATTTAGCTGGAAGGTCTGAACCAAGCAGTGTGAGAAAGTTTTGCAGCGCTGCAGTCGCTGCCTTTCCTCTTTCTGCTGCTTTATTGTCGCTTGCGACCGAGGTGGTATATTTGGCAGGGTGGCAAACGGCGAATTTATGGTAATGAAGTCAAGTGGAAGGAAACGAAGGAGCCAAAGAAAGGACTTTGATTTTTTTTTTAATTTATTTATTAGTATTAGTATTTTTCTGCCTATAACTTCGGGTGCGTGTGCGTTGAGCGCAGGGGGTCTGGACAGACAGAGCCCGCTCGCTGCAACTTCGCCGAGCTTGCCTCTGCCCCCTCCCACCCTTCACCAGTCCAAATTAAGAGGTGAAGAGAGGGGGTCTGCACTCTTCTGCCCTCCATTGCCAAAAAAGCCGCTTCTCTCTCGGGGTTGGGGCTCTTTCCCGTCCTCTCTGCGGGCGGACGCTTGCGAGGAAACGGGAGGAAAACGCGTGTACAGAGAGTAGACTTTGCTTTGAGACTTATCAGTAGGGCTGTTCGCCCCGGTCTATCAGCTGGGGCCGGCTTGGTTTGAAGGACAGAAAGGAGCATATTTGTCTGATTGCCATGAAATCGCCTGGAAAGCGGCGTGCGGGAAGCCCGGGTTCCGGCGCTGCGGGAGCCGCGGGTCAAAAGGCACGGCCGAGATCACCTGGATTAAAAATCCTGCTGGTTTTTAGCAGTGGGTTTTCCTGCTCTTTTCTGATCCCGCGTGTGCGGAGAGGGGGGGAGGAACTGGGGAGCCGGGGGCCGGTTCTGCTCGGCTGCAGGCAGGGGTTTTGCTCTTCGAGGTCCTGTCCTGCGCTTCCAACCCGCACCGGGCAGCCGGTCTTCCCACCCCCCCCCCGCCCCCCTCCCGCATCCCGTTATAGCGAGGGAAGCTTTGAATCCACCTCCGAGCATCGCAATGGGGGAATTGCGGGGTGCCCTGCACCCCCCCATCCCTCCGAAGTCAGGAAGAAACACCCATCCCCTCCGATCACCCGAATCCCGAGGAAACCCCCCGATATTCCCCCTAAAACTTACATGCTCCCCCCTCAAAAATAACCAAGTGGCTCCTGGCACCCCCGGCGCCCCAACACACAGGCACACGAGGAGCATAATGCGATTATGTGAAGTATTTTATTATAGTAAGGGGGTGGGTACGGTTCCTTTGCGGTTTCATGATGGCATTTCAGGAGTTTGAAGCGCAGGCATAACTTGCGTGGGTCGCATTGCACGGGGAAATTCATGCCGATGCGGTGGCAGCAACAGGGGGCTCTGCCGTTGTCACCACAACCCGGGTCACCGGCCAGCCCGGGGGACGAGCTGCCTCCAAAGCAGCTCGGGAAAACGTGGAGATTCCCCCCAAAACAGAGACATTTATCCGCTGTGTGTGTCCTGCTCCTGCCGGCTCTGGGGGAACTGGGGAGAGAGGTGTGTTTATTTTTTTTTGGTGGTGTTTCATACAAAATCTCTTCCTTTCTGCCCCCAACCCCCTGCCTACTTTTGTTCGTTTGTTTGTTTTTCTCCATCCTCTAGATCACTCAATTAAAAATTGACAACAATCCCTTTGCCAAAGGTTTTCGGGACACCGGGAATGGAAGGAGGGAAAAAAGGTGAGTCGGGATCCATTAGATCGTTTGGTTTTTGGGGATAACTCAGAACAGGAGCAGAGGTCAAAATCACCTCGTCCTGCTTCCAAATCACACTCCCCCTCTCTCTCCCCGCCCCCCCCCACCCCCTGCCAAAATTCGTAAGGATCTTGTCATTAAGAAGGCCAAACTGGTTGCATGGGAATTCTTTCCTGTTTTCCACGGTTAATTTTCACACTGCAGGGGATGGTTACACCAAAGAGATGTTGGTGCATTAAGCAAATGTCAGCGGAGAAAGGAGTTTCCCTTCAAATTTTGATTGGAATTTTACCTTGTAGCGTGTGCCTGGGATTGGGATAGAAGGAGAAGTGAGGGCAGGTCTTGACTCCTGGTTGAATCTCCTCTGGCATTTTCCTGGGGGCTGTCTAAAAAAGACTAAAGGGTGGAGGAGAAACTTAGAAATAAACTGTTTTGACAGAGGGGTCTCGTGAATATGGAAGTAATTAATGATAGTAATGATAGAAGATCTTTCTTTTTTATTATTATTATTATTTTTTCTTCCAAAAGCAGCAGGACACAATTTGTGCCCCAGGTAGACAGAGGGGCAGAACTCGTTTATTGGGACTCAACATTTAAATTTTTAATATTGGAGAAAATAAAACGATGAATTTTAAATTTATTTTATTTTTTTCCTTTGATGGGGAATACGTCTTGGTTTTGTTTTGTTACAGGATATTTTAGCCGGTTGCTCTCAGGTTTAGAAAATGAATCAATCGGTTCCTCTTTCTTTTTTTTTTATAAAAAAAAAAAAAAGGAGGGGGGGAGGAAATAGTGTAAAACAAGAGGCTTTTCTCCCTGCCCAGCACTTAGCCCAGCACAAACACACGCCAGCTCCTCTTGTCAGTGTGAAAATAAAGCCAACACTGGAGCCACGGGACGGAAATGATTTCTAATTTCTCTCTAAATATAAATAGATTTTTTACTCCGGGTTAATTGTTGGTGAAAAGATTACATAAAGTGCCTAACAAAATAACCACTTCCTAGCAATCTTAGCAACCATTAAGATGGCTCACATCTCTGGAACATCCTCGCGTTTTAAAAGCTAATCTCCAGGGAATGTTTTCCTCTCCCCTCCGCCTCTTGTCTTTAGTATCTGCCCTTGCTCTTTGCTTCCAAGAAATCTCCTCTCATTAGCAGCCAAGTCCTGCCTGCCAGAAGCGCGTGTGTGTGTGTGTCCCCCTCCCTCGAGGGGACCTTGGCCCTTCATTCCCTTGCCCTGCTCATCCTCAAACAGTGACCCGAGCGGGGGTTGGGGACGGGATTGGGGGGGTCCCTGGGGGGTGTGACCCGGGGGGGTGCCGGGGTCCCCTGGCCCAGCAGGCCTGTGCCCGCAGGAAGCAGCTGACCCTGCAGTCCATGCGGGTGTACGACGAGAGGCAGAAGAAGGAAAACCCCACCTCGGACGAGTCCTCCAACGAGCAGACGGCCTTCAAGTGCTTTGCCCAGTCCTCCTGCCCCGCCGTGCCTGCTGTCGGCACCTCGAGCCTCAAAGGTGAGAGCTGCGGCCCCCAGACCCCTCCTCGGGACCCCCCGGGAGAGCCCCCTCCGCGAGGGGGACAGATCCCGGCCTGCACCGCTGCCCTCTGGCACCGATCTTCCTTCCTTTTTTCCTCTGTCTTCTCTCTTTCTTCCTTCTCTTCCCTCTCACTTCTTTCTTTTGTGTTTTCCCCCTTCGCTCTTTTTATCTGTGTCTCTATTTTCCCCTCTTTCCTTCTTTCTTGCCTTCCCTCGCATTCTTTTCCCTTTATTTTTTATCCTTCCCACTTCCTCTCTTTTTCTCTCCCTCCCTCCTTGCCCTTGTCTCTCTCTTACTCTCTCCTTCTACCTCTCCCCCCGGCCTCTCTCTCCTCCTGCTCCCCGTTCGTTCCTCCCCTCCTTGGTTCAGAAAGGAGCCAGCTCCGAGTCAAGGGAGCAAAGACAGACCACGGGGCAAAAGTTCAAAACTGGAGTCACTCCATTAATATTCCTCTCTGAATCTGTTATTAGAGGAAGGATCTTTCCCCTGGATACAGCCCCGAACTTTGTTACAGAAAAGTCACCCTCGGTTTCTCTCCGTGCGGGGTTGGGAACTGTCTGCAGCTCCCTCACATGTATTAATCCATCCAGGGGCGGGGGGGGGGGGGCAGGCAGGGGGAGGAGAAAACAACCTTTTTTTTTGGTTGTTGCTGCACTGGGTTGTTTAAAGTCCTGCCGGGCGGAGGGGAGGGAAGCTGGGAGGGAACCAAAAAAGCAAACCAGAGCTTCGCACCTGGGGCGCTGAAATTAGGAGACGAAGCGCAGAGGAATCCAGCGAAGCCGCGCAGGAGTTTGGGGAGGAGGAAGAGGAGGGAGGGGGTGTCCAGGGGGTGATGGTGGCGGGGGCGCCTGTCTCTGTGTTTAAAATTTGCCCATCGAAAGGGCTGAAAAGTTCGGAAAAGTTCTTAGGAGGTACATCCCCAAGGTTCTCCAGTCCCAGGGGGAGGACGGTGCGGTCCCTGCCGTGGCCGGGGGGAGCACCCCGGGGGGTCCCTACATCCCGGGCCTCGGTGGGTGCCTCTGGCCCGGGCAGCCCCGGCGGAGCGGAGCCGGCTGGGTGGGGGTCGGCTGAGGAGGGGGGGAATGTCGCTCCTCGGGTCCCCCGCTTTGTTTCGTAGCCACTTTTGCTTACGCCATGTAAAACTCGGTTGCCCTGGATGGGGCGGACGGTGTATTTATTGAGATAATAATTAAAACAAAAAAAAAGAGATAAGTATTTCCACTGAAAACTCCGGCCGGCCAGGAAGCTTCTCTGCCCCCTCTATCCCAGCCCGAGGCGGGGGGTGTATTTAGGGATGTGCAGTGCAGGATCCCAGCCCCGGGCTCCCTTTTGTCTTGCAGATCTCTGCCCCAGCGAGGGAGACAGCGATGCAGACAGCAAAGACGATCCCTTGCTAGAAGGCAACGAGGCCGGGAAAATCAGCACGACCACCGCCACCACCCCAGCCCCCGCCAGCTCCGCCGCGGCCCCGGGAGACGACCCTCGGGAAAAGGGGGGCAGCCCCTCCAAAAGCCACTTTTTCCCCGGTGATTCGGCGGGGAATCGAAGCCGAGAGAGGACGGAGAAAGCCCCTCCGGACTCCCGGCACAGCCCGGCTACTATCTCTTCCAGCACTCGAGGGGGAAGTTTGAGCGGCGAGGAACTGAAAAGCCCCCTCAGGGATGGTCCCAAAGTAGATGAGAACCGGCTGCTGGGTAAAGAGCCCTTCACCCCCCTCACGGTCCAGACCGACAGCACGGCCCACCTGAGCCAGGGACACTTGCAAAACCTCGGCTTTCCCCCAGCCCTGGCCGGCCAGCAGTTCTTCAACCCGCTGGGGAACGGGCACCCGCTGCTGCTGCACCCCGGGCAGTTCGCCATGGGGGGGGCTTTCTCCGGCATGGCCGCGGGGATGGGGCCACTGCTCGCCACCGTCTCCGGGGCGTCCGCCGGGGTCTCTGGACTGGACAACACGGTCATGGCCACGGCGGCGGCCCAGGGACTCTCGGGAGCATCGGCTGCTGCTTTACCTTTCCATCTGCAGCAGCATGTCCTGGCTTCTCAGGTACAGCATCCCCCGCGGGGCGGCTGTGGGGGAGGGGGGGCTCCGTTCCTGGTGACGAAGTGGGGGCAGCGGGGCACCCTTTTTATTTTCCACGCTGTGTTACCCCCCCATGCCCTCCCCATCCTCTCTGCAGGGGCAGGGGCCGGCTTTGGTGGCAAAGTCGGAGGTGGGAAAGCCGCCCCCCCCCCCACCCAGGGGAGCAGGGGTGGCCCAACTTGAACTCCCGGAGCTCTTCCACCCCTAGCTCCTGTGCTCTTCGGGAACACTCTGCCAGAGCCAGACTTCTCTGGTCGCTTGCCGAGGGGTGTGTGTGGGGGGGCACTTGGCGGCTCCCCGGGCAGTCCCAGCGCGCAGCTCCCGCCTTCGCGGGGGGGAAGATGCGCGGGGGTCGCCCCCGAGAGGGGAGAGCGTTTCCCCAAGGGAAGGAAAATCTCCCTGTGAAGGAAGAGGAGGGTGGGACTGAGTCAGCAGGGCCCTTATCTCGCTTCGCCCCTCTCCACCCCTCGGTGGAGTTTGGTGGGGGGGGGGACGGGACACGACGCCTCAGGGAGGGTCGGGTGGTCTTGACCTCGGCAGCGGGAGGACGGGTCTTCATCCTCTCCCGAGGGCAGCAGCGGCTTGGCTTGCCCTCAGCTCTCTCTCGGGGGTGCCGCGGAGCATCCCCCGCTGTGTGTGTGTGTGTATGTGTATGTGTGTGTGTGTGTGGGGGGGGGGGGGGGGGGGGGTTGTGCATGCCGGTAACGTTTTCCTCTCTCTCCTCCCCTCCCGCAGGGCCTGGCCATGTCTCCCTTCGGAAGTCTCTTCCCTTACCCCTACACCTACATGGCAGCGGCGGCCGCCGCCTCCAGCGCGGCTTCCAGCTCGGTTCACCGACACCCCTTCCTCAGCGCCGTGCGGCCGCGGCTCCGCTACAGCCCCTACCCCCTGCCCGTCCCCCTGCCCGACGGCAGCAGCCTCCTCACCACCGCCCTGCCCGGCCTGGCCGCCGGCTCTAGCGAAGGTAAAACCGGGGGTTTAAACACCAGTCCCGCTTCCGTCCCTCTGGACTCCGCTTCGGACCTCACCAGCCGCTCATCCACCCTCTCCTCCGGCTCCGTTTCCCTCTCCCCCAAACTGGGCGCGGACAAAGAAGCGGCCACCAGTGAACTTCAAAACATCCAGCGCCTGGTCAGTGGGCTCGACCCCAAGCAGGACAGATCCCGCAGCGGTTCCCCATAACACACCCCCCCCCCGACCTCCAGGAGCTCATTTCAAATCAATCTCGCAGTGCACTTTGTTTGAAAGAAACCACATCCTCCACCCGCGAGTTATTTTATTATTATTATTATTATTATATGATGATGATGATGATGATTTTTTTTACCCCCCTCTTCGATTTTGTTTGTTCTTCCCCTTTCTACTCGTTTGAATATCAAATCCCCCGGAGTTGTGAGCGGTTTTGTCAACTAAAAGGTGAAGTAGGGGGGGGATGAGAGGGTAGGGAAGGGGTGAGGGATGGGGAAATGGAGCCGAGGTGGGGGAGCTGGGTTGGAGGCTGCTCATAAGGAGCAACTGGTGGGGTTGTGGCATCCTCCTTGATTTTTATTTTTCAACTGTGTAAAACAAAAAAAACCCACAACACAAACAACCAACAAACAAAAAAACAGAAAAAAAAAAGAAGAAAAAAACACCTAAAAGCAAAAAAAAAAAATCAAACAAACGTATGACTTAAAAATTAAGTTAAATAGGTGATTTTTTTTGGTGGTGTTTTTTTTTTTTTCCCCTTCCAGAAAGAAAAGTGTGTAAGTAACTCACATATTGGTTCTTCAAACAGTTGTTTCCTGGGTGGGTTGTTAATGACAACCCCCTCAGCTAATATTAAGGGAAGCTGTGTGTTTAAAATATTCTTGTGATGTCTCAGAGCCACTCGGTGGCTTTTTGTTTTGTTTTGGTTTTTTTTTGCATGTTCCATAGTCGTCTGCTTTTTTTAATGACTTTTTTTTTTTTCGGGGGGGGGCGGGGATGTGTTTTGGTTTTATTTCGGTGGGGTTTTGTCGTTTCTATTGAACGCTCGTTTCAAATCCCAGGGAAAAACAAAACAGAACGAAACCAAACCCAAAAAACCAACACAACGACCCCAGGATTATGAATAGTGATAAGGAAAACGAAAATAAGACCCCTCGTCCCTCTACCTTAAACATCCTCCCTGTAGCAACGTCAATAAGAAGTGTAGTTGGAAAGCAAAAAAAAAAAAAAAAAAGGCAAAAAAAAAAGCGATTTTATTTTATCTAAACCCCTCTGTAGCTCGACTGTAGGTTTATCACAGCTTTCCCTCTTTAATTGTATATGCAATAACAAGGTTTAAACGTGCTGAGAAGAAGAAAAAAGCGGACACTATTATTAAAAAAAAAAACACAAAGTATTTATGTAATTATTTGATAACTCTTGTAAATACGTGGAATATGAATACTCGAAATTAAACTTTAATTTATTGACATTGTACATATCTCTGTAAATACGACTGCATCTGTCTTTTTTTTTTTTTTTGTGGTGTTGTTGTTGTTTTCCTTCTGTTTTTAACTTTAGCCGTTTTCATTTCAAGTTCCTCACGCCTTGAAACATCCACCCCGACCCAGAGGAGAAATTCCCCCCCCCGCCCCCCGTTTCTGAGGGTTCGTGTCTTAAATCACCCCGGATAAACCCGCGTCCTTTTGTCAAGGAGCCGAATGCAAAAGGCAAAGCAGAAACAAACGAAATGAATCAAAGACCTGTACAAAAAATAAATATATAGAGAAAAAAATAAAAGAGAAAAAGCAAAACCAACGTGCCATGGTAGCTTTTAATCCTCGATTTCAGTGTTCAAAGTGCTGTTTTCCGTATAAAATGTCAACGACAACAACAATTCTGTACCTTAAATACAGGACAACGGGCTTGAGAGTAAAAAAAAAACCACAACGAAACCACCCAAAATGGTGAAGACTTTAGGGTTTTCTTGACTTTGTATTATTTCCCCCCCGCCCCCCCTCCCGTTTCCTTGGTGTTTCAAAAAAAAAAAAAGCAAACCCAAACCCAACCAAAAACCCCAACCAACCCAACAACCCCACGATGGAGTTTTACTACTGCTTATTGTTGTCTTTGTTCGAGTGAGTGCATATTTTCTTGGCTTGAAAGGCAGGTGCTCAGAGCTGGTCCAAAGGCAAAAAAAAAAAAAATGAAGGTATATTTTGTGTTATATAAATGTTGAGAAGTTCTTGATGATTCCTCCCCCCCCGTATTTTTTCTTCTTGATTTTTTTTTTTCTTTCCCCTTTTAAAAAAAGTCACTGAAGTTTCAATAAATTTTTATTGAAGTGTCTTGGGTGTACTGTGAAATACCTTCCCCCCTCCCCATAAATAACCCTCCTGAAGTGATCTGGGAGGATGGAGGGTTTGAAAGTGATCTATCCCTCCTCTGCCTTTCTTCTCCACCCGATATTAAGATACTTCTGGAAAGAAAAATAATAAAAATACCAACCAACCGGTATTGCTGGGGTGAGGAGGTGGGGGGGGGGAAACCAGGAGGTTTAAGCAAACTGTTTAATGTACCTTTCCCGTCTTTTATCCCTCTCGCTTTTCAAGTCGATCCAGAGGCTACTCAGTCACCTCTTTTAATGGAACGATATTAAGTGGCGTTTGAAAAGTTAATGAGAAAGGCTCGGCCATGCTTTTATCTATCATAAATTAATAAAGCAAAAGTGAAGAATTAAGAGAATAGATCGGTTAAATTTTAATGCAGAGCCCTCCTCCAAAGTTTCCAGGTAAAGTGCTCAGGAGTTGATGGTGTTGCTGGGCTCATTTTTCCTCCCGTCCCGGCAGAGGAATTAGCTTTTCCAGTTAGTTGTCACCTGGAAATACGTGGAGTTGAGGTTTTGTTTGGTTGCTTGTTGCTTTTTTCCCCCCTCTCTTGGAATCGTTCCTTCTCCTTCTCTCCCTTGGGCTGATGATCTGTTGAGATGAAGCCAGAAAATGGCTGAAACGGGGACAGGGATCCAGGCTGCAGGCTGGACCAGTGGCCTGGGAGGTCACACTGGGAAGAGAGCTGAGGAGAACTGGGAGCCCTGCCTGTACCTGAGCACATCCTTTAGCACAACATCTAGATTCCTCCTTGTGAAAGGGATTTTTTTCCCCCCTCTTTTCAACAAGTTAGTGTCCCGTGTGTCGGAAAGTGACTCGTCCTCCCTCAGTAACAAACGCTGGAAGGATGCACTTCCAGCCTGGATCCTGTGTTCTCGGCCCCCGGCTCCTGGCTCCTACCCCTGAGAGATTGATGTTCAGCGGGTAAAAATGGCGAGAAAAGCTTTTTTGCTCCCCGATTTTTAAACAAGACCCTTCCCCTGCACCTCAAACCTTGCTCAAGCCCCCTTTCTGGTGGGGGGGACTCTCTTCGTTTCAGCTTGTGTGTGTATTTTAATGCCACGGTGCTCGCCGCGGGGGGAAAGGTTTGGGCTGAGCAGGATTGGGTTTTCCCCCCCTCTCTCTTTTCTCCTACCCTCGGGTGGCCCGAGGCGACGGCTGCTGGCGATGTCACTTCAGCTGATGCTCCTCGGAGCTGGCCTGGGCGAGGTGGGGGCTTTTAGGGACAGAGGTGGCGTCGGGGCTGGTAAAAGAAAGCAAAAATACAAGCACCCCAGGAACCAGGCAGCCCCTGCGGGCAGGCAGCCTTGCGGCTGCAGCTCCACAAGCCGGTTTCCATCCGGATCTTCCTTACGGGTGGGAGCTGGGGATGCTCCGGGGAGGTGTGTGGGGGGCTTCCCGGGATCGGGGAAGGGGGAACAGAGCGGTGGGGCAGAACGATCCCAGCTCCTCAGGGTTGTAAAACCATCCTTCAGCTTTTCTCCCGGCCTTCGAGGCAGCGCAGAGGCACCTTCCCAGTGTCTTACAGACACCCCCACTGCCCCCCAGCCCCTCCCTCTCATTTATTTGGCTTCAGGAACGATGGGGGAACCCCTTTCCGCCCTCCCCCTCCTTTTCTTTTTTATTTTCCCCAGCTGCTGGTCCCCCAAATTCCTCTTACAGACGGAGCGGGGTTGCGATCTGTGTGGATGTGGGGAGAAGATTTTTCGGAGCTGGCGAAGCAGCTCGCTACCGATGTTTAGAAGAAAGCAAATACCTACCCCCAAAACACCCTCCCCCCTCCCCCCGACTCCCTTTCCTGCCGGTCCAGGGGTCCGGTAGCCGCTTGCAGACCAGGCGAGCACCGGCAGCCCCGGGGCGCCGCAAAACCGGAGGTCACGATGTATTTATTTTTTAAGGCTGAGGGTGCAGCCTGATTGATTTAACCCCCTCCTCCTCTTCCACGGGCTGAATGCTGACCTTCCCCCCCCACCCCCCCCCCTTTTCCCCCATGCCCTTGCAAGAAATCCATGTACCTCAGGTGTAACTCTGACTTGCAAATGGCTTTATCTCTTGTGTATCTTATTTGTATATAGTAACGTTAATGAGTAACTCTTGTGGCGCTTGTGGATGGAGGTAAACAGGGAGCAATCTCTCTGGATTATCCTGTCTATTACTCACCTGGCGCCTGTCTTGATATCCTCAATGGTTTTATGGCTGATGCAGGCGACCCGGCGCTGGCTGGGGCTGGGGGGGGGAGGTTTGTCCGGTGGCGGGGGGGGGTCCCGCGGGGCGCCGGCGCCATCTCTTGGGCAGCCCGAGCAATGCGGAGCGGCCCCCGAAAAGACCCACGGCCCGTGGGACGGCACCCACCGGGAAGGTAGCTCTCGGGGTGGGAATAAGAGGGGGGGAGGTGAGTCGGCATCATCCCCCCCCCGCGACCCCCGGACCTTCGACGCCTTAGTCCTTAGGAGAAGAGCTGGGTTTTACCCGCGGGAATTTTAGATCTGAGGCCAAATTTCAGGGCTGAGGCAGCACTGACAGTCCGGGGGGAGTGAGTAGGGGGTTTGAGGAGAGGCGAGGGGTGGGGGGAGGAACTGACTCCGAAGCTACAGCCACCCGGGGGGGGTCGGGAAACACGGACACTAATACCCCCCCCTCGCCCGGCCGTGCGACCGCCCGCTGCCGCCGTCCTGCCGGCCCTTTCGACCCACGCTCCGCTATTAGTTAATTATTGATTGATTACAAGTGAAAATTTATGACATCCCCCCCTCCCCACCACCTCCCGGCCCCCTCGCACGCACACACGCTCTGCAAACACTCCGAGGGAGGGAGGCGTGTTGTTGTTTTTGGCCTTGACAGCTTCCAGGAATATGAAATATTTAAGCCCTTCGGTCGATCTCCCCTACATTGGACACCCTTTTTCTTTTTTTCCCCCCCTTCTTTTTTACTTCTTTTATTTTATTTTTCCCCTTTTCATCTCCCGGCATGGGGGGTGGGGGGTATTTTGGGCTGTCGAGCCCCCCCTTTCCCGCACACAGCCGGCGTGCGGGCTCGGAGCACGCCAGGCCTCGGAGATCAAAGGGATCTCTCCGGCCTCCGCAGAAGAGAGGCGGGGGGGGGGGGGGGGTGGGGGAAAAGATTTCTTTAACGATTGTTCGCCAAAGTTTTGGAAGCAAGGACCATCCCGCCTCCTCCCACGCCTCGGGCTGCACCGGGAAAAGCTTTTAGGGAAGGCGAAGAGAAGGCTCGGGAGGAAGGCCGGGGGGGGGGGGGGAGGGAAATAAAAAGGCGTGGGGAATAAGGAAAAAAAGAGAGGGATTGATTGAAATGTAGGTGCTGTGTGTCGGTGGGAGCGTCCGCATCCTTGGAGGGTGGGAGCTGGAGCCCGCTGGGTCTGCGGGGTCTGCAGGGTCCGGGCTGCGCTCCGACCTGCGCCCCTCAAAATGCCCTCGTGCAAGCGAATCCCAGAGAACCCCAAAAGCATTAGTGGGTGCGTGGAGAGAGAGAGAGGGCAGGCAGGGCCACCCCCCCCGTTCCTGCAGCTGGGGCTTGATTCCTGCTGCCGGGAAGCCCGGTGGAAGGGTCCGGTCGGTGCTCAGCGCCTTGGCCGGGAGATGGAGAGAAGGAGGGAGAGACGGAGCGGTTGTTTGTTGTCTCGGGAGAGGGTAAACGGTTTGATTTCGGCGATTGCCTTGAGGCGCTGGTGCTTGACACGGCGGAGGCGAGCAGCCGTGGCACCCTGCGGAGCCCGCCCCGCTTCTCACTGCCCGCCGGTCCTTGTCACCCCCCCGGGCCGGGGGGGCAGAGGGGACAGCCGGCCGGGCGGATCAGTGCTGGAGGCGCCGGGACGGCGGGGTTGGGATGAGCCTAGGGAGGGGGTTGGGGGGGGGGTGAAAACAAGGCGGGAAACGTAGAAAAACCCCTCCCTCCTGCGGCTCCCATGGGCGTCTTGAACAGCAACCCCTGTCCCCAGGGGCACGGTGGGGGACACACACACACAGCAGGGGAACAAGCAGCCCCTCACAGGGACACTCCAGCCCGTGCTGCTGGAGGTTCCCAACGCCTTATCACCCTGAGTTCCCCCTCCGTGCATCCATCTCCCGAGCGGCCCTTTACACCTGGAGCTTTCGGACTTGCGGGCGGAGGGAAAAAGCCAGAGGCTCCCGAGAAAAAGCCAGCGGCTCCCAGGGAGCCGGCTCTGCTGGGGGGATGCATGGGATTGGTTTGGGTTAGGGTTGTTTTTTTTTTTTTGTGATTTTATTTTAATTATTTCCCCCCCCCCCCCAGCCAGCCCCAAACTTCCCACGTGCTTCTCACGAAACCCCGCATTATTAGTGAACAATTAAGGCGTGTAAAAACACGGCGAAGCCCTCAGCTTGAAGTGGCCGTTCAACAAGGCTGTGTTGTAGCTCCTGGCTCCGGCTCCTCGCCCCGGAGTGGAAGGGGCTGCGGGCAGGGAGAGCCCGAGGCCGGGCAGGGTGAGGGGCTCTGCGGGGCTGCGGAGCTGCGACCTCCGCATCAGCCCGCAGCCAACACCTTTGGGTTTTCTCTTTTCTAATCCATTTAAAAAAATCACCCCAAAAAACCCAACAACATTATATTAAAAAAAAACACCACCATTTTTGAGAAAATCCTTTAAAAAAAAAAAATTATTTTTAATTATTTAAACGTTCTCAGCCCAAACACTGTGGGAGCTCTAGCACAGGTAACCGCGGCCACCATTCCCACTGAATTTCACGTTGGGCTCACTCAACTCGGCTTCCCTTCCACGATAAAGCCCTTCCTAGAGTAAGAATTGAAAAAAAACCCACAAACAAACCCAACCGACCAAACCCAACAACAACCAAACCCCAACCCTGATGGCAAGCGGGCTGTGCCGAGCCCGACCCCACGGACACCGCGACCCCCCCGCCCCCTCCCTGGGCAGCCCCCTCTGGGACTGGCTTCACCCCTTTCCAAAATCCTTTCAACCTTGATTTCCTTGCAAGCCGCCCAAGCACCACCGACAAAATAAAGTTATCAAGGAAAATAGCTCGACAGAAGAAACCAGTGGGTGCTTCACCCCCCCTGGACCTGCTCCTTCCAGGGAAGGTACGAGCGGCTCTGGGGAAGGAAAGGAGGCCGAGGAAGAAGGGATCCGTGTTGGGACATCCCAGCGACTGGACCGAAGGATGGGTGAAATAAGGAGCCGCTCTTGGGGCAGGAGGAGGGGGCAGGGAGGGGAGCTGGAAGGGTTTGCTCCAAGCTTTTGTGCAAGTCGCGGTGCTGGTGGCTCCGCAGGGAAGGGGCTCCGCACCGCATCCCCCCCCCCCCCCCGCCACCGCGCTGCCCCATCGCGCTCCTGGGCACGTTTGTCACCGCGATCTGCTGGGCAGGGTTGGTTCCCTTCCGCCGCGCAAGTTTTCCTAAGCGTTCTCGCATTTATGTTTCACGGGGGTCTCAAAAATTAATTTCCCCCCCCCCCATCTTTCCCTTGCTGGAAATTCGGGGCCTTCCCCGTGGGTTTTTAAGGGATGCTTTTTAACTCCCCCTCGCTCCCGCGTCCTGTTTCAGCCGTTTTCCGTTTCTACCGACTCGGAGCCCGAAAAAGAAGGGGAAAAAAACAACCCCAAGCTTGAAATACAAACCTAAGACAGGGCAAGAGGCTCCCCCGCTCCGCTTGTCGGAGGGGGTGGGGGGTACGGGCTGCCCCTTGGAAAAGTGAAAAGCTTGTTTTAATGGGCGGTCATTGCTAAATCTCACCTTAGGGCCAAAACGACTCGCGACCCATTGCCCTCCTTACGATGTATTTATTTGTCTCAGTGGCACCAGCCGTCAGTCATTAGTGGGGTGGGGGGGGGTTAACCCCAGAGCCGCACCAGGGGCTGGTGGTGGTCTTGTGGCTCTTTGGTTTGTTTTAAATACGATTTCTCCTCAGGAAGCTGTCTGGAAGCGGAGGAAGAACCTGTCCCGGGGAAGCGCTGCTTGGTGAAACACGGAATTGGGGGGGGCGGGGGGGAAAAAACACGTGTGGGGAGCACAACGAGCCACGATCCCTCCGAAAAAACTGCTGGTTCGGTGGGAGAAAACGGGGCTTAGCTTTGCACCCCGAAAGGTTCGCTCTTGGGAAAAGCAGCAGCTCGAGCCAGCAGAGATTTTATTTCATGAACACGGTGATTTTTTTGGGGTCCATTTTTAATGTCGATTTTTTTTAAACAACGACAGAAGGGAGGCAAAAGAAAAAGCCCAATTGCAAGAGCAGCAGCCCGAGTCCGGGAGCAGCCCCGGTTGAGCTGCCGGCGGGGAGCAAGGGGAGGATCCCGACACCCCCCCGAGAAGCTGTGGGTACAAGCAGGCTGTTCTGCGGTCCCAGCCACACCGTGGCCACAGCTCCACAGCTTTTCCTTAGCTGTGGTTTACCCGATTTAGGCACAGCTCCCTCCGTACAGAAAGCGCTGAGCGGCTCGATGGATTTCAAGTATTGATAAAGTTCCAATACGTGTGTGGGGGGGTCGTTATATAAAGGCAACGCAAACAGATGAGTCTGTGAACGCTTTTTTTTTCCCCTCTGCACAAGAGGTGCTCGGTGTAAGACACCCGGCACGGGGGGTTCCATCCCCCGCAGCCCCCGCAAACCCCTTCCCCGGCTTTCCCAGGCTCTGCTCCTGCTGGCCGAGCACAGCCAGGTTGGGGCCGGGAGACTCTAACTGGTGTATTTGCTGTGTCTCTGTCAGCTTTGCCTTCTTTTGGCTGCCGTGTGGGTCAATTCTGCTCGGCCAGCAGGCTCCAATGCTCTCTCGCCACCCCCGGGGCAGCTATAGGGGGGTCCCTGCTGGTCGCCCCTTTGGGGATGGGGAATATGCGGGAGTCTCCCCGCTCGGCTGCCGGCCCGGAGCCCGGCTGCTTGTGTTCACACCCCTTTTCCAACCGGCTTTCTGGTTTGTTCCCTCTGCCAAATATTTCACCAGGGGCGGGGTGGGGAAGGGAGATAAAACCTAGATTTCATCCTTCTTTTTCCCCACCCCGACTCGGCATCCCGAGGTTCCAAATTTCTGCTGGTAGGGGGATGGACCCAGGGTGGGAGAGGGTTTCCCTTCTTCCCGGCTTGTCCCCGAGCGTAGCCCCTGGCTTGGGGGAGCCGTGTGGGGAGGGGGCTCCATCCTCTCCCTACCTCTCATGCCGTCCCGAAATGACGAAATAATGATCTCGAGGGATTCAGAACTCCTGGCAGCAGGCAGGACCTGGGTGCCCCGTACCAGCCACCCGCGTTTTTAGGAGGAGGAGAGAAGGATGCTTTGCTGCTTGGGGTGCCCCTGGGACCCAAGTCGCCGTTCCCGGTGCCATTCCCGGGGCCGTGTGGCCGAGTTCAGCCGCTCCTGGAGTGCCACCTGGTGGGGACAGCCTGGCAGCACCGGCAGGGCCCTGCTCCGGGGGTCCCTACCAGCCGGCCGGCTCCCCCTCCCCAGGTAGCATCTCCCCAGGTTTGGCAGGGGAGGGGACAGCGGCGGGGCTGGGGGGGGGGGGGGGGATGGAGGGATGGAGGTGACCCCCAAGTGGCTGGGAGTGAGAAAGGAGCAGCATTCCAAAGGGAAAGACACGAAATGGAAGTGTTTCTTCTCCAGAGTGTGAACAAGGAGGGTCTCTTCTGGAAAACCTACGTGCCCACCCTCTGAAAACAGGGCGGGGGTTGGGGCGGAGAGCATGTGAGCAAGGTTGTCACCGGCACTGATGTGACAGCTCCTGGGGATGTCAGCAGGCTCCAAACGGGACCCCAGCATTCCCAGGGACTGGGCCCGGTGCTTTTGCAGGAAACCTCCTCGAGTTTTGCAGGTGTGCGGAGCTGCTCCTGGAGCTGCCCTGAGGCAGGGAGCTCTTAAAAGGAACCCTGGCCCTCCCTGGCTGCCCCTGCCGGCTGGTTTGTGTGGCACAAGGTCTGATTTGCTCTGTCTCCTTGGGTTTCTGTTGCTCTCCCTCTCATACCCCCACATCTACTGAGCTATTTTCTGTGCTTCCATCTTTTCTCCTGTGCTTGCCTCCTCACACCTGCTCACTCCTACACACGTGCAAATGCACACACAACTCAGCCTTTACACTTTGTTTCATCGTTACATTCATACTCTTCCTATTTGTCTTTTTGCTCTCTCTCTCACTCACACACCCACCCATTCTTCCTAAGCAGTTTGTCTTCCATCCTTACTTCTGTTTTCTGTCTCTTCCCTCATTAGAAAACCATTCCTCACCAGAAACTGCCATTTATTATTTTTTTTCCATGAAATCCTTTGCCCCAGGCCAGAGATCAACTCGCTTTGGTGGAACTGGGGGGGGCACAAAAAATGTGAGAACAAGGACGTAAAAGCAGGAAGACATGCATCAAACTTCAGGGTAAACAATGGGAATGATATTGATTGCCTTTTAATGTGTAGTGGTCACACAATGGGGAAGAAAGGCTTCCCAGGGGAAAAAAAAAGACACTCACCCTGGGTAAGAAACTGGTAGGAGACACAAGTTTGAGAGAAATTTCTAGCCCAGTGCAGGGGGGGGACACATTATCCCAAGGTTCCTGTAGGGAAGTGGCTTTCTACGTCCAGCAGAGCTTCCAAATAAAGTGCTGTCCTACTTTCCCACTGCCTCTGATGAGGGATGAGAAGTGCCCATTGTCTCTGGTGCGTGCTCTCATTAGGGCCCCTGGATTGTGTGTGTGCAGGAGGGCGGCAGAGCTGCTTGGCAGGGAGGGTGTGGAAGGTAATTCCTGGGTTCCAGCAGCCTGAAAAGTTTTTCCAGGAGTCAAAGCCCAGGAATGGGGGGGTAGGGGAGGCAGGATGGTGGTCGTGGTGTTGAATCTGAACGGTCGGTGAAGCTGCATGAGCAGAGCCTTGGGAGGAGGGTGTTCACAACCACTTCTCTGGGAACAGAAGGATGAATTTGAGATGCAGCCAAGTAACCCCACTTTGCCCCTCGGGTGTCAGGGTCTGCTCCACGTTGACAGGGTTTAGGTAACCTGGAAAACAGCCCTTCCAGCCTCTCCATCATGAGCTATCTCAAGTCCAAAGCCCTTGGTTTTCAGCGAGGGTGGTGTAAAGAGCAGGAGTGTCAGGAAACATGAAGGCACAGCTGCTCTTTCCACTTGGGTAGCTGCGATTGGGTGGGATAATGGATATTCTGTTCAGCTCCTTTGAGGGGAACTTTGTGTCTCCAGCTCCTCACTAAGAGGAGACACGCTGATTTATCATTTATTTATTGGATTATAACCCTGTTTTACGGGTAATCAATTGCTGCTTTCTTCAGCCTCCACTTGAATCACATCACCCCGGTGCAACCAGAGGGTGAGACCACTCCAAGTGCACAGAGGTTTCCCTTCAGAAAGTGTTTCCATCAGGTATTTGGGTGCTAATTTGAGCAAACTGATGGAAGAAGTAACAGCCAGGGACTGATTCAGCCCCTGCCCTGAGGACACAGTGATGAAGTGATGTTTCTAACCTGCTTTCAAGGCTTGGGGACCTTGGTGCTTTGCCCAGCTCTTCTCTGAGCACTGTGCACACTGAGCTCACCCTGTTCTTCTATGTTGAAATGAGCTGTGACAGAAATGACACACATTTGGGGGCTAAACCCTATTTTTCATTTTAAAATACAGGGTGGGGAGCACGTTCTGTAAGGTCAGAGAGCAAGGGCAGTGAAGGCTGCCCTTTATTCCTAGCACATCACTTGAACAACCCCCCCCCCCCCAAATTCCTCCCCACCCTTGAGTGGGACCCGACATATTTCTGGTTGTGAGTCCATGCAGAGCTTCACCCTGGGGACCTTCACTGTAGTGCTGGTGTCTGCCAGGCCTCTGGCTGCCTGCTCAGCATGTTGGCTCCATGGGTCTCAGGCTCTGCTCCAGTGTCACCCCTGCTTCCATGGACCCCGGGATCTGCTCTGGTGTCACCCCTGGTTCCATGGGCCTCAGGCTCTGCATCAGTGTCACCCCTGCTTCCATGGACCCCAGATTCTGCATCAGTGTCACCCCCGGTTCCATGGATCCCAGGATCTACACCAGTGTCACCCCTGGTTCCATGGATCCCAGGTTCTGCATCAGTGTCAGCCCTGGTTCCATGGACCCCAGGATCTGCATCAGTGTCACCCCTGGTTCCATGGACCCCAGGTTCTGGATCAGTGTCACCCCTGTTTCCATGGATCCCAGGTTCTTCATCAGTGTCACCCCTGCTTCCATGGACCCCAGGCTCTGCTCTAGTGCCACTCCTGGCTCTGTGGAGCTTAGGCCCTGCACTGGTAGCACCTCTGGTTCCAGGGGCCTCAGGCTCTGCATTGGTGTCACCCCTGGCTCTGGGGACCTCAGGCTTTACATTGGTGCCACCCCTAGCTCTGTGGACCTTGGACTCTGCACCAGTGCCACCCATCCCTGGCTCCACAGACCTCTTGGTCTGCACCTGTACCACCCCATGGTCCTCAGGCTCAGCACAGGTGCAAGCTGTTAGTCAGGAGGAGCAGAGGGAACCAGCTGCAATTAATAGAGTTAAAATTAAAGTGTGGGCTAGCTGCAGGGTGTGGAAGGGGGTCCTGAGTCTTTATAAACTTGTTTCAGGCCAAGGAAGGGGCTTTTCCAGCTGGTTACAGCATTGCAGGGTTTGGGAAAGGCTGTTGGGAGGACCTCCATGGCTGCCCTGAGGAGCTCTGGATTTGCTCTGGAGGTAGGACACTGTGTTGCAACATGAAGGGGATTTGGTGTTGGGCTGATGCTGGAAATGGTTGTTGTGTGATTTCTTTGCTATTCTCGAGAGGTGGGAGGTGGGTGCTTTGTGGGAGGGAGTCCTGTTGTGTTGGTTGTGCCTTCCTGGTGGCTCAGGGGGCTTCAGGGACTTGGAGCTTCTGATTTTTGCTTCTTTGGGGAGTGGAGATACAAGGAATGGGACTCATGTGGAACTGAGGTGTGGAGGAGAAAGCTGCTCTGTGCAAATCTGCAGTCTGTGCAAACCTGAGGGGGTGGTTGTGGTGGGGGCTGGTAGAGGCTCCTTGGTGGTGCTGTTTCTCCTCCCTGAGCTGCTGGATTTCTTGTGTCCTGCAGCTGATGCTGCATCTCCTGCCCCCCATCTCCTGCCTGTGGGTGCCAGGCAGGCAGTGCTACAGAGCAGAAGGGGCTCCAGGTTTTTCCATGGTGCCTGTGCAGATATCTAGCTGGTTTCTTTCCCTGTTGAGGCTCTTCCAGACTTACCCTTGCTTGCCTGTGGGACTCAACCTGGAGCTGAGCAAGCCCAACCTGGTTTTTGGTCCCCAGGTGCTAGTGTGTCCTTGCAGGGAGCTTGTAGCCAATCTGTTCTGCACCTGAAAGTGGATGTGAGATGATTTGGGTTATACATGGGGTCCTGTGGCATCAGTCTCTTGTGCTCTTTGATTTCTGGAGTTCCTTGGCTGGAGAACAAAGGAGGTGGCTTGGATTTGGGGGGAGGATGTTGAAACTCGGGGCTGAGGGTGGCAAAGATTCTGCTCTGGAATCAGGAGCATAGCTGGGAGGGAAGGAACTTGATGAACAAGTGACACTCTGCCTCCAGCTGGCCTGGCAGCCTTTTGTCATCCTGCATTCATCTGCCAGCCTGGCTGGTCTGTTCAACACCTGCTTTCTTCTGTGAGAAGTCCCCAGCCTACTTAGGGTGCTTTTTACTTTTGAGGACCTCAGTCAGGTAAAGCACCTATGTGTAATTTCCCATTCTGTGGCAGGGCACACCCCAGTAAATCTGGGGCAGCCACCTGCTGATAGCAATTGCCCCAGGGGGGCTGAGGGTGCTGTGGGGCAAGTGCTCCCAGTAACCAGCATGTTGGAAGATGGTAGGAGCTCTGCTAGGAGCTGCTGGGCATTGGCTCAACACTGTGTTCTGAAGTGGAGTGGGAACTACCAGGGATTTTTTTTGAAGGAACTGAGACCTTTTGGCTTTAAAGCAACCTGGTGTAGCCTCTGTAGCAACATGAAAAAAGCTTGGAAGGGTGTGGAGGGGAAGGTGGATGAAGTAATCTTACTTCTGGTGTCTCCTCTTGTTAACCCTGGCTGGTTTGTAGCTTGCAGCTTTGGGTGAATAACCTTATGTGTCTCTAAGTGGGTTTCCCTGTGCCCAGCTTGGCTGGCTGGGCCTCCTATGATGGGAGATGTAACTTCAAAATGGGTTGGGAACTGAGTCAGTGACTTGTGCTGTGCCTGAGTAGAGGTTTGAATCGTGGTCTCCAAAGCTGGCCTGAAACCTGGGCTGCTCAGTTTGTGTTCTCCCTACACTGGTTGTTGATGTGCTTGGTGGCCTCAGTTTCCCCCTTTCTCATCTGCTCAGTGCCCTGCAAAAGGGAGCTGGGCAGTTCAGCTCCATGTCCTGCCTCTGCAGAATATGGGGATGTAACCTTGAGGTGTCCTAAATGAGGCTCTGCATGAGGAAAGCTCCTGGTTTTGTCTGTTTTACTGAAAAGCAGCCTTGTTCTTGCCACATTTCTGAAATCTGCATTTTCCTGAAGATCCTAGGGCTTGGTACTGGCTTTAGCTGCAATTTCTGAGCAAGAGCCTGCTTGATCTGGGCTGTGATGGGAGGAGGTGCCTTCCTGAGGCAGAGTTCAAAGTGTCCATGATCTTCTGTGCTCATTGACTCCAGAGGCTCCTGGGCCTCCTTGACTGTAGAAACAAGTGGGGGTGATCCAATGTTTATGGGGGGGGGGATAGCATAAGACTTGTGGGAAGGGCTGCAGAGCACTAAAGAATGGGTTCCACCACAACCTTCTAGGCTGTGTCATGTTCCCAAGAGTCTACATCTGCATAAATGTGAGTGAAAACTAGGAGTATAACATGTTACCTTCATGTTGGGAGCCCGTTTTCCTTCCAGAAGGGGGTGAGGTGGGGGACACCACTCCTGCCCCCAGTGCAGTGTGTAAATGTTGGCCTCCTGGTGACCTATTGATGGCCACTCAATCTCAGAGGAGGAGGAGGGAGTTCTTCATGGACATGTCTTAAAGCTGAGGGCTGAAGAGCCAGTTGCTGGGTTCTTATGGGTAAATAGACTCAAGACCTCTGCACTGAGGGAACAGAGCAAGGGGAGAAGACCATGGGCCTGGCTGTTCTTGGGCTCAGAAATCAACCTCCTTTGCTCTGTGAGGGATGGTGCCCAGAGAAATGGTGGTGTTTCCCTGGTGACCCCAGCAGCACTCTGCAAAGAACTCTCTTTTCCCCAGTCTCTGCTGGTGTCTCTTCCTGCACATGAAGGGAAGAGCTGGTCTGAGCCCAGTTTTGCACAGCTGCAACCTGTGTGCAGGCCTGGGGCTGCCCTTGTCCTCCTGCTTCAGGCCATCAAGTCAGTGACTTCACCTGTTGGGCCTGGGGTTTGCAGGTATCATCAGGGCTTGGCTTCACTGCTGTGTGGAGGAAAACCACTGATGTTTCACTGATACTGGTGTGAAGCCTCATCTAGATGGAGGAATGTGCTGTCCAGCTTTGGGTGGGATTTGTAGGAAACTGTTGCCTTTCCATCACTTGAGTCAGGAGGTTCTTTTTGACCCAGGGCTTAACAATGCACAGAAATGACTGTATCCATGTTATGTGAAATGTAGCTTGGAGAATGCCTGCCTGAGGAGAAGAATGGGTGAAGGGGCATAGGTGGTGAAGTTGTGAAGGAGAACAACCCTGTGGTGTTTGTTAGTAGCCCTGATCCTTCTGCCCTGGTGAGGTGCCAGGCTTGGTGGTCCAGGTGGCTTCCTCAGGAGTCACCTGCCTGCTGCCTCGGTTTGAAAGCGCCTTTTTGCACTAAGGAAGCTCTTCTGCTCTGGACAGAAGGATGGTAAATAGAGGAGAACACGGAGCATGTGCCTCTCCTGGTGTGTTGGAGGCAGGGGCGTGGGGGGAGGCGGGGGCTTTGGGGGTGCTGGGAGAGAGGCGGGGGCTTTGGGGGTGCTGGGAGAGAGGCGGGGGCTTTGGGGGTGCTGGGAGAGAGGCGGGGGCTTTGGGGGGGAGGCAGGGGCTTGGGGGGAGGCAGGGGCTTTGGGGAGCTTAGGGGGAGGCAGGGGCTCTGGGGGTGCTGGGAGAGAGGTGGGGGCTTTGGGGGTGAGGCGGGGGCTTTGGGGGTGCTGGGGGGGAGGCAGGGGCTTTGGGGAGCTTGGGGGGAGGCAGGGGCTTGGGGGAGGCAGGGGCTGTGGGGGTGCTGGGAGAGAGGCAGGGGCTTGGGGGGGCTGGAAGGAGGTAGGGGCTGGGGGGAGGCAGGAGCCAGGGCCGGAGGGGACAGCTCAGCTGCAGGAGGACACAGATCAGGCTCTCCCAGAGCCGTGTTTGCACGAACCCCGGGTGAACGCGGTTGCTGTGAGGACCGATATTAAAATGTGCCGCTAGATGGCCCCAGGAAGAAGCCGGTTCGGGCTGCGGGGCCCGAAGGAGCGAGGCGAGGGCAGCCGGAGGCAGGAGCCGGGCGAGCCCTGCAGGGCTGGGAGGGAGCACTGGGAGCACTGGGGCTCCCACAGCACCTGCTGCTGGGCCTTGTGCCGCGGGACCATCCTCTGGGATGCAGGGGAACAGGCAGCTCTGGGGCCTTCTGCTTGGAATGGCATGAGTTGCCCGTGCTGGTGCTGAGCCCCCCGGGGTCGGTGGGAGCTGCCTGTGCTGGTGCTGAGCCCCCCGGGGTTGGTGGGAGCTGCCCGTGCTGGTGCTGAGCCCCCCGGGGTTGGTGGGAGCTGCCCGTGCTGGTGCTGAGCCCCCCGGGGTCGGTGGGAGCTGCCTGTGCTGGTGCTGAGCCCCCCGGGGTCGGTGGGAGCTGCCTGTGCTGGTGCTGAGCCCCCCGGGGTCGGTGGGAGCTGCCTGTGCTGGTGCTGAGCCCCCCGGGGTCGGTGGGAGCTGCCTGTGCTGGTGCTGAGCCCCCCGGGGTCGGTGGGAGCTGCCTGTGCTGGTGCTGAGCCCCCCGGGGTTGGTGGGAGCTGCCTGTGCTGGTGCTGAGCCCCCCGGGGTCGGTGGGAGCTGCCTGTGCTGGTGCTGAGCCCCCTGGGGTTGGTGGGAGCTGCCTGTGCTGGTGCTGAGCCCCCCGGGGTCGGTGGGAGCTGCCTGTGCTGGTGTTGTACCCTGTCTCAGCACCCGTGGGTGGAATGGGTGGCAGCCCAGCAAACAAGCACAGGCAGGTGGCTCTGTAGCCTGAGTGGAGGCCACATGTGAGTGTCATGGTCCTAGTGAGGTTGGAGGCCTCAGCAGATTTCTTGGAGGCCCACAAGTGGCTCCTGCCATCCAGAACCAAGCCAGCAGCCATGCCTGAAGTTGTGTGTTAGGGTCAATGTAATCTCTTGATGAATTAAACCCCTGGTGCCTGCTGGCCTGGGACGTGGGCTCAGGGATGGTGTTCAGGGGCCAGTCTTCTAGCTGAGATGCTGCAGCAAGGTGCCCCTCCTCTTTACCCTTGTGCAAGAGAACTTGAAAGGCTGCCCTGGGCAAGAGGGACACCAAATGTCTTGTGTCCTGGTTGTTGCTTCACTTAGAAATGGATGGGGCTTGGAGCAACCTGGGGTGGTGGGAGGTGTCCCTGCCCATACAGGGGGTTGGATCTAGATGATCTTGAAGGTCCCTTCCAACCCAAACCATTCTGTGACTTTATGAAATAGGATCTCAGCTAGAGAGAGAGGTCCCAGTATAATTTTGGGTCCTCTGGAGGGAAAAGTAGTAGCTGTGCTTATTTCTAAGGGAGAAAATGGGTTTATTCCAGGCTTAGGGGCTGAGTGTGGAGCCTGCAATGTGCTTGTGGGCTGGACTTCCAACCCCAGTGTCTGGGACCAAGGAGGGGTGTGAGGGACCAAGGAGGGGTGTGAGGGACCAAGGAGGGGTGTGAGGGACCAAGGAGGGGTGTGAGGGACCAAGGAGGGGTGTGAGGGACCAAGGAGGGATGTGAGGGACCAAGGAGGGATGTGAGGGACCAAGGAGGGATGTGAGGGACCAAGGAGAGGGATGTGAGGGACCAAGGAGAGGGATGTGAGGGACCAAGGAGAGGGATGTGAGGGACCAAGGAGAGGGATGTGAGGGACCAAGGAGAGGGATGTGAGGGACCAAGGAGAGGGATGTGAGGGACCAAGGAGAGGGATGTGAGGGACCAAGGAGAGGGATGTGAGGGACCAAGGAGAGGGATGTGAGGGACCAAGGAGAGGGATGTGAGGGACCAAGGAGAGGGATGTGAGGGACCAAGGAGAGGGATGTGAGGGACCAAGGAGAGGGATGTGAGGGACCAAGGAGAGGGATGTGAGGGACCAAGGAGAGGGATGTGAGGGACCAAGGAGAGGGATGTGAGGGACCAAGGAGAGGGATGTGAGGGACCAAGGAGAGGGATGTGAGGGACCAAGGAGAGGGATGTGAGGGACCAAGGAGAGGGATGTGAGGGACCAAGGAGAGGGATGTGAGGGACCAAGGAGAGGGATGTGAGGGACCAAGGAGAGGGATGTGAGGGACCAAGGAGAGGGATGTGAGGGACCAAGGAGAGGGATGTGAGGGACCAAGGAGAGGGATGTGAGGGACCAAGGAGAGGGATGTGAGGGACCAAGGAGAGGGATGTGAGGGACCAAGGAGAGGGATGTGAGGGACCAAGGAGAGGGATGTGAGGGACCAAGGAGAGGGATGTGAGGGACCAAGGAGAGGGATGTGAGGGACCAAGGAGAGGGATGTGAGGGACCAAGGAGAGGGATGTGAGGGACCAAGGAGAGGGATGTGAGGGACCAAGGAGAGGGATGTGAGGGACCAAGGAGAGGGATGTGAGGGACCAAGGAGAGGGATGTGAGGGACCAAGGAGAGGGATGTGAGGGACCAAGGAGAGGGATGTGAGGGACCAAGGAGAGGGATGTGAGGGACCAAGGAGAGGGATGTGAGGGACCAAGGAGAGGGATGTGAGGGACCAAGGAGAGGGATGTGAGGGACCAAGGAGAGGGATGTGAGGGACCAAGGAGAGGGATGTGAGGGACCAAGGAGAGGGATGTGAGGGACCAAGGAGAGGGATGTGAGGGACCAAGGAGAGGGATGTGAGGGACCAAGGAGAGGGATGTGAAGCAGGGGTTGGTTACAGCTCAGCAGTGTCTCTCTCTGGGGTGCTGTGGAGGCTTTAATGAAGGGAGCTTCCCTGATGGATGAGATAGGAAAAATCACTAACCTGGGGAAGTGCAAAACAGCGAGTGGGCCATGCCATGGAATGAACGTGGCCTGGTGGGACTTCAGGAGGAGATGGCTGCAGAAGATGATGGTTTAGGGAGGGAAATGTAGGCAGGGAAGGAGCTGTCTGGAGCTGCCACAAAGGCAGATTTCTGGCACAAAACCTGCACTCGAATGAGCTCTGGGAGGCTTTGCAGTGCTGCAGGGAGGTGTGAGGCTGCCAGGGAGGGCTTGGGGCAGAGTCCCCTGGGGGCTGCCAAGGCTGCTTCCCTGCCTCACACCTTGCTGCTGGCTGGGGAAGTACCTGCTCTCCTGCAGACAGGGAAGCTGGGGCCCTCTTCCCTCTGATAGGGACTTCTGGTGGGGCCTGAGGCGAGTGGCACTGCTCTTCCAAGACAAGCTTCTCTCCCCGGGCAAGCTGGAATGGGTCCAAGGGTTTGTCTGGTTTCCTTTCTAGGTTTCCTCCCCCGTTTAGTGGGATTAATAACACCTAAGGGTGTCAGAGTTAATTACTCATCAGGTTTCAAGTGCTCTGTAAAAACCCTGTGCAGTCCTATTGTTTGAATGTACAAAGTGCTGCTGCCTCCTGTTTCCCAGAGGAGTGACCCATGTCCAATGACTGGGGTCCCTGGAATGACTTTGCATTTTGAAGGACACGAGCTGAGGTCTAAAGATCTGCCTGGTGTGCCTGCTGAGGCCAGCAGGAATGGATGGTGTGCAGGAGGGAATGACTGTGCTCTTAAGAGCAGTTTGATGTAGGAGTTGGTCAAAGAGAAAGGGTGAGGGCTTCTCCACAAGATTCCTTGCTCAAAAAAAGCCAACCAGTCTTTGGATGGGATCCTCAGGACAAGCTGCTGCTTTAGGTGGCCATTGGCTGTCAGTGGTCACACCCCAGGACAGAGCTCAGGTCTTTCAGGTGGGAAATGCAGCTCTCATCCTAGGAAATCCATCCTTGTGCTTGTGCCTAATTGAACTTGTCCTCTTTGGAATATTTTACCTGGGTTTTAGCCATAGGACAAATACCACCTGAGAAAAGAGGCCATGAGTAACCATGAATAAGTCCAGATACACGTGGCTCTGAAAGGGATTGACAAGCTGAGATGTCTTCTCTCTGTAGCCAGGAGCTTTTCTCCTGAAAAGCTTCATCTTGCTCCTGTCCATCCCTAAATATTCAGAGCCTTTGTTTGCCCCTCAGCTCTAGAGAACATCCCAAAAAAATAGCTGCTCCCTGACCAATTCCCTGTGTCCCAGATAACCTGCCATGGAGCCCTTTGGGGGTGAGGATTCAGCAAAGCTGCAAGGCTTTGGATGTTGCTGCTTTGATGTCAGGGAGGTTTGGTTCCAACTGAAGCACCTCCTGAGTCCATCCATTTCCTTTCTGTAGTTGCTGGGAAGGGAAATGCACTGCCTGACACCTGCTGAAGATCTCTCCAGGATATTTTTTTTCCCTGTGGGAGGAGGAATTTCTGGAAAGTGGAAAAGCAGAAGAGAGCAGGAAAGGTTCCTGAGTGTTTGGAGTCAAGCAGAACCTGTTCTGTGGGGTGCAGGTCCTGCTGCAAGGCTTGAAAGTTCGCTTAGACCACTAGTTTTGTGGGATTAGGCAAGTGAACCTACCAACACAGCCCTGCCAGGATTTTCCTCCCAGACTTCATTAGTCTGGTTGCTGTGGAGTTTACCAGGTGGGAGGTTTGGATCCCTTGGGATCTGGGTGTTCTGGGTGCCAGGAATTCACCCAGCTGGTGGCATGGTGCATCTTGAGGCTTTTTGGTGCCTTGGATTTCAGGCCTTTTAGCAATGTGGGTGGTTGGGGAGGGTTTTGTGGCATTCCTGGTGGGTGCAGGAGGGGGAAGTGGGTATTCAGTGGCCTCTTTGGGATGGAGAACAGTGTGGATGGTGGTGCCTGGAGGAAACTGGAGTTTTGTTGCTGCAATTGGCTCTTTTTGACCTTCTATTCTGTGCCATTCCCACCCTATAGCACCAGTGTGATGGCAACTGTCTGGTGTCCAAGTCTCTACTGTCATGTTCATGGCAGCTCTTGGAAAAATCACTGGAAGGTGGGGAGGAAAACCTTGTGAGGATGGGTGGAAACAAAGCAAATGACCTCTAAACGCTGTCAGGGCTGCACTGAACCCTATTGGGAGGTGGTTTGTGCACAGTGCTGGGGTTGGTTTTGGTTCACCAGGATCTGAGGCAGGAGAAGAACCAGCTGTGCTGGCCTTGGGTGGCTGGAAGAAGGAAATGTCCAGCTCTGCCAACAGTGCTGTGGTGCCACCTTTGCTGAAGTAGATCAGGGGCTTCTGGAGGAGCTTTGGAAAGAAGCTGGGCCCTTCCCAACCTCTGCTTGACTGGGGGGAGTTTTAGCAAATATCCCCCCCAAAAACTGGGTGGATTCCCCCCCCCAAAAAAAAACTGGGTGGATTCCACCCCCCTTCCCCCCCAGACTGGGTGGATTCCACCCCCCCAACTGGGGTCTTTGCAGGTTGCTCAGCCTGAGGTGCAACTTCCATGCAATGCCACTTATTCCTGTGTTCCCAAACTGCAGCCTGGAGTCAGGAGGAGGGAGGAGTGGGCCTTGCTTGTCCCTTCTGCCCTGAAACGGGTGTAGAAGGCTGGTCCACGAGCTGGCTGTAAATCACTATGCACCAGGAAGGCAACTTTTTGCAAGAGAAACCTGCCCAAACCAAGCCCTGGGGGAGGGAGGGGAACTGCAAGTGTCAAGGTGAGACGGAAGAGCAACAGAACGAGATTTAATTTCCTTCCCAATAATTTTCTCAAGCTGTATAAACTTTCCTTATTTAAAATAAATACTCCCTGAAAACACATTCTGTGTCCGTGGCCCTGTGAAAACACCCCCACTCACAACCTGGGCCTGTCCTTTGCTTGCAGCCCCAGCCAAAAACCAGCAGTTTTACATTTTGCTCTATTAACTGGAGCTGTAAATTTCCTTGTGCAAAGTCTCCCAGGCTGGGGAATGAATTTAAGTAAACAGGGAGGACAATAACAGACTTGTGTTAGGGCAGGTTTTTCAAGTGGCCTGTAACTCTTAGACTAAGTTCTTCTAAATCTCACCCTGTTACTGTGGAGAGTGTGAGCCTGTCCAGAAGGTGGAGAGAAAAGACCTGGCTGGTAACCACCTCTGTGGTCCAGAGAAGAGCATCCCATGTTTGATAAGCAAAGAATTCTGGTCAGACCACCTCTTGTCTGGCATTTCATCATGTTTTTTTGGTTCAAGACCTCCATAGTTGGGTTTTTTTTTCCTCTGACAGCATCTGAGAGGTGCTTGTAAGGACCCTCAATTTTTTTCTCCTTGTCCTACCACGTGCTAAACGCAGCCTCTAAAATCAGGTTTCAGAAGGGGGTTTGAGCTCCACCTCAAAAGAAGGCACCCAAAATGGTTTGCTTTGGAGACTGTAGGATTAGTTCCTTCTCAAAATTATTCCCTGGGGAAAAAGAGTTTCTCCTCTAAGTGTGTGATGGAAAAGATAGCGTTTCAGGTTTGTGGGCATCACTGCTCTGAGACTCCTGAAATTCTGCCTGCTTGGCATGCAGAGGTGCTGGATGAGTTTGTCTCATATTGTCCAGGATTTTGAAGAGGTTCTGGAGATGTTATGAGGTGTTCAGGTTTCCTGCTGGGCCAGGAGAGCATCCCTCCAGTGACTGCCACCTACTTATCTCAACTCCTTGTCCAATCCTCAGCGAAAAGCAAGCTCAGGGTGAACATGATCTAGAAGGTTGTGAGGACAGACTGTTTGCAAGCCAGGCACTTTTCCTACCTGATGCTTCTGCAGTAGATTATTGCTATTTTCCCCATGAACTTGCAGTTAAAATGCACATCTGGTTGGTGTCTTCAAGTTGTCTTATACAGGGTACTTGATGTACTTGATCATGAGATAGAGAGGAAAGGAACTTTTGGTTAATAGCTTCTTCCTGGGGGGGGCAGAAAGGTGGTTGTAAGCATTAACTTGGCAGAAAAGCCCACAAAAAGGGGTTTCTTTAAGCTCCCCTGGGTTTTGGCTACGTTGTCTGGTTATCTAACCTTTCACCAGCTGCCTCTTGTAAAACTGCTGGCAAAGTGGGTCTGACTTCTGCAAAGCTGGGGGGGGGGGGGGATGCAGGAAACCATCTTGAAGGGTTTTATCCAGAAGTCAGTAAAACCAATGGAAAACCTGAGTCCAGGTGATGTTGGATCACTTCCAACGTGTGGAGAGCATGGGAGGAAGGTTGAGCCTGGTGTTAGACCTAGAAGCCAAGAGAATTTTGCTGCTTCTGGAAGTGGGGGGAACAAAAGTCTTGGCAAAGTTTGGATCTTGGTGTTGGGAGAGAGTGATTGACCCCAAATGGTAGAAGCTGGGATTTAGGGGATAGAAGGAAGAGAAAACCTTTTGTACTGGAGTGATTTAGCATTTCATGAACTGGGTATTTTAGAGATTGATGGAACGTGTAGGGTTGGAAGGGATCTTTAAAGATCATGTAGTCCAAGCCCCTTGCAGTGAGCAGGGACATCTTCACCCAGATCAGGTTGCTCAGAGCCTGATCTTGAATGTTTCCAGGGATGGAGCCTCCACCACCTCTCTGGGCAACCTGGGCCAGAGCTTCACCACCCTCAGAGTAAAGAACTTCTTCCTGACATCCAGTCTAATCTACCCTTCTCATTTCCTCATGGTCTTTTGATATGTCCTCTGTTAGATAAAAGGAGAGGGACTGATGCTTCATGACTCCTGCAGGCTTGGCCTTGGAAGCTGTATCTACTGCTTCTCTTTGAAGAAAATGTTTGGACCCAAACCTCCCACTTTCCTCCCAGTAGGAGAGTGATACTACAACAAGGCTTAACTCAGGTGGTTTCGTAGCAGTTAGCCCCACAAAAAAAATGTTGAGGAAGGTTCTTGTGGGAGTGAGTGGTCCTGGACCTGCAGGGTGACTGGCAGCACAAGAACCAATTTGCCCAGCTTGAATGCAAAAGCCTTTAGACAAAAGCCAGTGTTTGCTTTGGCCTGCAGAAGCATGGAGATGCCCCAGGTGAAGGAAGTGCCAGCTGGCTGATCACCAGCCACTGATGGATCATATGGAAGTGGAGTGTGAGCCCCCATTTTCTTTCCCCTTCTTGACAAACTTCACCACTGCCTATCTTTTTTTTTTTTGAGAGGAGGAGGGAATTCTCATGGTTTTAAGCAAATCACAACTGACTCAGCCTAAGCCCAAGGGTAGAATGGTGAAGGCTTGATGGATTAAGTGTCCTGGAACAACTGGCTACACAGCTCTTTCTTGTTTTCTGGCTGTGAGGATCATCCTTTTGATCAGATTCTTTTCCCTACCACTTTCCGGGTTGTAAATCCAGATTAGTCATGGCAGGGTGGCAAACAATGGATGGAGGAGGAGGTGAAACCCTGGGAGTGTGAGCGGTGGCCTCTGGGGAGTGAATACACCCTGGTGGCCAAGTGGAGAAGTGAAGGCGTCTTGAGGCCACCTGCCTGTGAGTTTGGAAGGGTTGAGAGCCTGAGACTTCTACACCAACCCTACTTCTGTCATCTGCTCAGATGTCTCTGGCTGTCCCCGTTAGTTATGACCTGCTTGGCTGCCTGACTTCCAAGATCCTGAGTCTTGCTGAAAAACTCAGACTTGTGTCCTGTAGCCAGGGGAAGAAGCTGCAGTTGGTCCATTGAGCATATCTCATCTCTTTGGCCTTCATTGCCTCCTGCCTGTGCTGCCTAGGTCATCCTTACCTTCAGGATCCACTGGTTAACTGGTCTTGGAGAGCATGAGTTGCTCAGCTCCTCTTGGGTACTGATGATCCCTACTGCAAGCTTGCTTCTCTGGTCCTATGAAGGTCCAGGAACCTGAGGTTGTTTTTGTAGGCCTTTGAAACTGGAAGAAAGCACTGAGTGACTCATCAGGTCTTGAGTGACCATGAGAAAGTGGGTGCCAGCCCCAGTAGGAGAAGGCAAAAGCTTAAAATGCAAGGGTCAAAGTAGCCTGACTCCCAGGCAGCTGTGCTGAGGGATGAGCAGTGGTGTGCCCAGGAAGGGTTGGTTGTCTTGGGTTGGAAGCCCTAACCAGCCTCTGCACTTCCATGTCAGACTGACAGGCTGGTTTTGAAGGCCAGTCAGGGTTCTGTTTCCCCAAACAGCTTCTGCTGTGGCTCCAAATGCCACTGCTGCTACCAAGTTATCCCTGGCCAAAGGATGAGATGACTGTGCATGAAGGTGGCTGCCTGTTGAGTGTCCAAGGCTGGGGAACATGTTCCTCTCAGGCATGACTTTAAAGCACCAAACTTGCAAGAGAATCTATTGGGGTGGGATCCTGGAGGGCTGGGATCCTGGAGGGATCCAGCAAGTGATGCTGTGTGAATCTGGAGGTTTATTTGCACGGAGCTGATTTGCCTGCTGAAGGTGGTTTCTGAAGACAGCTGCTGCTGGGTGCATGGCTTTTGACATCAGGGGTGTTAGACCAGGGGTGAAATTGGCCTTCCCTTACATTGTTGCCTGTTGCAAGAATTTATCATCCACCTGTGCTCTGCTTTAAGTGTGTGTGTGTGTGTGTAAATCCCAAGGGACTCCATTAACATCAATAAAGCTGCTTGAGTAGATCTCTATCTGAACTGCTGAAGACTTCTCATGTTGCTGCTAGCTATGCAGGTGCAGGGATGTGGTTGGGTTCAGCTGGGAAACATGATGCCATCCAAGTGTGTGTCTAGCATGCAAACAAGAAGAAAATGCTGAGCTCAAACCACAAGGCTCATTTAAAGGGATGCTCCCAAGCTTTCCAGGGGAGATTGCTCTTTGCCATCTTAAAATATTTGAATGGGGTGAGATTCCTGAAGAGTGTTTGTCTGGACACTTGGAAGAGAATGTCCTGTTCCTCTCTGGTGGGAGAGGACAGAGGAAGATGATCCCAGATCAGTTTTGATGACAAAACTGGGGGATAAAAATGAGATGGGTTCCTATTCCTCAGTTACCTCCTTCACTGTAGCTGTGTGCAAGGACAAGGAGCAGGAGCTGCTTTTTAGCAAGTGTTTATTTTGTGGGCTGCTTTTTTCCAGATGGATTGTGGCAACTAGAAACACAGGGAGTGATGTTAAGGACACGGGGTGGAGCAGTGCCACCTTGCACTGTTGTATGTACAGTGAGGGACAGGGGGGTCAGGTGTCCTGCTGTGGCAGCAGCAGATCTGAAGCCACCTGGAAAAAAAATAGTCCCAGGAACCATCAGCTCTGGTGGTTCTCTCAAAGCATTTGGGGCTGATAGATCTTCTGAACCACTTGTGCTATCAGTGGAGACTCTCTCAGAGAAGTTATCAGCACAAATTCTGCCTCTCACTAACCTCTGTGCTCCTGGTAGAGAGATCTGGGGACCTTTGTGTTGCTTGGCACCTTCATGGACCAAGGTGCAAACCAGTATCTATTTGGTTTGGCTCCAAGAGTGTGGAGCCCAGCTTTATTTGCTCTGGAGTTTCTCCTGATGAGCAGAAACAGAAGGATGGGAAAGATAGACTTCAAGGTGGGTCAGTTTTGGAAGCACGGGCTTGTAATTTGGGGACTCCTTCACTCCGTGAACATTTGGTGTGTGCAGGGAAGAAGGAAAACAGATAATTGGCAAGGTTGTTATGGTGGGGGTGGTTTTTTTGGGGGGGATTAAGATAGTTGGCTCCTTGGAGTGAAAGGTGGCATCTCACTGAAGGAGAAGACTTGTAGCATCCTGCTGGTTTCCATTGCTGGCCAGATAGAGAGATGTTTGCTGCATGTTCTCAACCAGGGACAGTGTGGGGAGGAGGAAGGAGGTGCCAGGCTCAGCCTCTGGGGACACTGGGCATCTGTGGTGCTGGGAGGCTCTAGGTGGGTACTCAAGATGCTATGTGCATAGGCAGTGTCCTACAGGTCTCTCCTTTGGCCAGCTTCTCATGATATCCAGACATCTGAAGGTGGTCAGTGGGAGGGTGGGTAACCTGGCTTGGTTTTTTTTTACCACTGTTTCCTCTTGATGGTAACATGTCCCTCTGAGCTGGGAGCAAAACAAGACAAAAGGCAAAGCCCAGCACCTTACTCCTCAACCTGTGACCTTCCCCATTACCCTGCAATCCCATAAAAACCCCCCTGTGACACTATTTCCATGGGCCAAGTGTGTGCTTTTAGGTTGAAACCTTCCGAGCTGGTGGCTCCTTAATGAGAAGTGCTGGAAAATGTCAGTTTGGATCTGATCCTTACCTACCTTCCAGGGCCCCTGAAGCAGCTGGGGCAGTAGTTGCAGTTCAGGTGTCTCATGTACCTATTTTTCATGAACAGGTTTCCCACCTGCTCCGTGTCTCCCATGGCAGACCATAGCTGGAGGTCTCCATTGGGTATTCTGGCTGGTTTTCCCACAGGCTAATGCAAACTACCCCAGGAGATGGGAAGTGGGCAGGAGGGAAGAGGGCATCATAACAGGTAATCAGGCCTTTTGTCTTGATATTCTTTTTTAATTTGAGGAGAAGGTGTTGCAGGCAGCTTTCCCTGGGGAGAAGGCAGAGTGGCTCCTGTAAGAAAAGCCACCTGCAGGGTGGTGTGGAGGAGACCAGCAAAAGAGAAGAGAGCTTTTCCAGCCTCAGTGCCCCTGGAGGTGGCTGCAGGTCTTCTAAAAATAGCCTCCTCACGCTGACTGGAAATCAGGTGCCCCAGGCATTGGACTCTGTGCAGCTCCCCTCCTCCTTTCCCTGCTTTTGAAGTCAACTGCTTGTGGCTGTTTCTTTCAGCTTATCGCCAACCCGTCCCACCTTGGCAGGGCTCCACTCTGCCAGGGTGGAGGGTTTTCTTTCTCAGCCTCCACCCATGTGTGGACCTCTCAGGAAAAGACCACGTGCAGTCCCCTGCCTTGCCTTCAAGAGGAGGCTGTCACTTCTCCATGCCTTCAAGATCATGCTTAGCATTTCACTGAGCGAATTTCCCACCTTCTTAAGGACCTCAGACACCGGCTCTGCCCTTGATCTCAGCAGCTCCTTCCCTGTGACAGACTAGTTCTGGTGGCCTTTAGTCTCTCCACTGAGCCCTTAAGCTTGTCCTAAGGGGCTGGATCAGCTTGTGAAGAGGATGGTTTTTAAGTGTTTGTCTCCCAGAGATCACAGGGAGAAGAGAACTTGCTGTTGATACCTGCTGAGGTTGAAGGAGTTGTTGTACCATGAGCAGCTGGAGGTGTCCCTCACTGACCTTGCTGGCTGAGGGGTACATTAGGGGACAGAGCTGGCTGGGGAATGACCTGGTAGAAGGAAAGGACATTTAGAAGATGCAGTTTGGTCCATAGCATGGCTATGAGTGTCAGGCTGGTGGAGAGGCTGCAAGGTGCTACGAGGTGGGCAGTGACCCAGGTGGTGTGACCCCAAGGAATTGCAGCTGGAGTAACTAGCCCAGGAGGGCTGGCTTAGGAGCTGTGTTTCAAGGAGTTGAGACAACTGGTTTCTGCACAGGTGTCTGTTCCAAGTGGTGCTCAAGGTTTTGGTCAGGTCTGAGTCCATCATCATTTGTGTGATGAGACAGAAGCACCTCAGATGGGCAGGGTGGGCATGGCCTTGTGCCTTCTAGAGGTGGCTTCCAACCTGGCATTCCATGGTTCAATGACATTTTGGTGAACAGGCCGTGGGGATGATGGGCTGCTTTTCCACCAAGCACCTCCCACCAGCACAGGCTAACTCTGTCCTTCCTGCTGGATAAGAAAAGGTGTCTTCCCTGGAGAGGGGAGTGGGATTTCCCCAGAATTGACACCCTGATCCCAATGTGCAGGCTGGAGGCTGCTGGTTTTACACACAGGTAATCTCCCAATGTGGACTTTGCAGCATGTTTCCATGATGGAAGTGTTTGAGGAGCAGTTGAGATGAGCAAGAGGAGTGGAGAGTGTTCCAGTGTCTCACCACCCTGACACTAAAGAATTTCTTCCTAGTGTTTAACCTCAATCTCCCCTCCATACCTGTGAGAAGTTCAGCAAGAGGTTACATGCAGGTGGACCCAAATCGAGCAGAATTTCAATGTTTTGTGACTCTGCTGCTTTAGGTGCATGTCCCTAGGTTGCAGATGGTTGGACAGCTGTGCCAGGCCCCAGGACTGTGTCCATGTGCCCCATGGGGCTGTAGATGGGTGACATCCATGGTGTGAGACCCTTTACTCTTCAGGGGAGTTGTGATTGGCTTTCCCCCTACACTCCACTTTTTCTCCTTCACTCAGCTCCTGAGACCCCACCTGGAGAACTGTGTCCAGTTCTGGAGCCCCCAACACAAAAAGGACATGGAGCTCCTGGAGAGAGTCCAGAGGAGGCCACAAGGATGATCCTTGGCCTGGAGCAGCTCTGCTCTGGAGCCAGGCTGGGAGAGTTGGGGTGTTCAGGCTGGAGAAGAGAAGGCTCCAGGGAGACCTTAGAGCACCTGCCAGTGCCTGAAGGGGCTCCAGGAAAGCTGGGGAGGGACTTGGGACAAGGGCAGGGAGGGAGAGGACAAGGGGAAATGGATTAAAACTGGAAAAGGGAGATTTAGGTTGGACATGAGGAAGAAATTCTTTGCTGTGAGAGTGGTGAGAGCCTGGCCCAGGTTGCCCAGGGAAGCTGTGGCTGCCCCATCCCTGGCAGTGTTGAAGGGCAGGTTGGATGGGGCTTGGAGCAACCTGGGCTGGTGGGAGGTGTCCCTGCCCATGCAGGGGGTTGGAACTGGATGATCTTTAAGGTCCCTTCCAACCCAAACCAGGCTGTGACTCTATGATTCTATTGGTTCTGTGATTCCAGGCAGTCACCTGTGTGTGTTCTTAACAAGCCAGGATAACTCCCAAACCTGCTTGGAAACAGTTTATCTTCCAAAGAGTTTTGCTCCCCAGGTCAGGCTCCCAGATAACATCAGTGTCTACTGTGGAGGGAAGAATGTCTCTTGGTGGCTGGTGCATGGCAAATGAGGCAGATAAACAACAGCAATCCCTGGAGATGGAGGTAATTAAAGTGACAGCCAGGCTGACAAAGAGCAAGGTAAACAGGTAGTGATTGACTAATGAAACGAGTAGAAAAGGATATAGGGACATGCAGGATGGGGGAAACGACAGGAATAGGAAGCTGACATGCCCAAAAGGCCCTCTCAGGGCTGCTGTGCCTCTTAGTCTAAGGAGGCTTTATGTCCTAAATCATCAGCTTGTTACAGATGGCAAAGATTTTTTTTCCTGTGGCCAGACACAAGATTGACCCATAACTGGGTAAAGGTGCAAATTCCTGCCTCTCCAGGCAGAGAGAGGGGAAAAGTGGGCAGTTAATCCCAGGACTGTGCCAGTGATTAGAGGCCAAAGAGCAAAGTACCTTCAAGGCAAGCAGATGTGTGATTGATTTGAGGAAAGGCTAGGAAATGCATCTCCTGTGCTTCACTCCTGGGCTTGGTGCTGGTGTCAGGGGTTGTTTGGGAGTGTTGGAAGTGGGCTGAAGTCCAAGGGAGGAGAGGCAGGGCTAGGGTGTCCTAATTGTGGTTAGCATGTCCTAATGGTCAAATAATGATGCTTCCTGCAAGTCCTGAAATGCTGTTGAAGAAGTGGAAGGAGAGTCCTAAGGGTGGTGTAACCACCTATTTAAGGCTGAGAATCTGTCTCAGCCTCTCAGACCACAAGCAAGGGAATCTTAAGCTGCTTCTGGGACTAGTGCAAGAATGATTTAAGCTCTCTCTTAAACGAGTTTGTGACATGCAGCTTGGCTGATAATTAGTTTGCCTGTCTTGTTTTTCTCTCCCCTGCTCTGCATGCTGAGAAATATCTGAGACCTTTGCCAATGCTGGCTACCTTTGGAGCAGGATCATAGAGCCATAGAATCATGGAATGGTTTGAGTTGGAAGAGATCTGAAAGATCATCCAGTCCCACCCCCCCCTGCATGGGCAGGGACACCTCCCACCAGCCCAGGCTGCTCCAAGCCCCATCCAACCTGCCCTTCAACACTGCCAGGGATGGGGCAGCCACAGCTTCCCTGGGCAACCTGGGCCAGGGTCTCACCACCCTCACAGCAAAGAATTTCCTCCTCATGTCCCACCTCAATCTCCCTTTTCCAGTTTTCATCCATTTCCCCTCATCCCATCCCTCCCTGCCCTTGTCCCAAGCCCCTCCCCAGCTTTCCTGGAGCCCCTTCAGGCCCTGGAAGCTGCTCTAAGGTCCCAAATGTTTGTCAAAGATAAATATCAACCTTTGAGTTGACTTAACAAGATAAACACACAGCATGTGATGCTTTATGAGGCTGTCCCTACCTTTGCAGCCTCTTCATGCCCCAGATACATGACCAGCTGGTTGTGCCTAGAGCAGTCTTGCACAGGCAGCTGGTTTTGGGGTGAAAAAAGAGTTGTGCCCCTGGAGGTGGAGCTAGGGCTTCCTGGAGCAGGCACACAGTGCTGTCTGCTAGGCAGTGCTTAAACCTCATGTGCTCAGGGTGGGGAGAAAGAAAATCATCCTTTACTATTAAAATGAAGTGATGCTGCTTTTCCAGAAATTGGCTGGTGCGTGCTTGGAGGGTACACACTAATCTTCATTAAATTGGTGTCCTGGAAGCTGGGGTGAACAGAGGTGCAGAGGGGAGGTACTGGGAGCTGGAGGAGATGGGGCAGCGTGTAACTCTGGCTGGGTAGCACGTGTGCCCTGCTCCTCTGTGCAGCTCGGGAGGTGGAAAGTGGTGCCTGTTGGGACTTGAACTTGAGTTTTCAGAAGGGGTAAGATGGAGGAGGCAGGAGAAGGAGGCAAAGGTAATTTCCCTGGAGGCAGCATTTCTGCTCGGAGGCTGCTTTGTTTTGCTGTGCTCTTCCCTCCCCGAGATGAATTAATTGGCAGTCGTGGGGAGGCCTTTGAAGGTTGTGTGATGCCACAAGCCACATGGCACTTTGTGTCCTGCAGGAAAGGCAGATAAAACAACCAGCATGTCAAATTGCTTGGGAGATGGAGACCTGCCTCCCAGCCTCTGGGGTTATTTGCATTTCCAGAGAGGGAAAGAGCAGGCAGAAAGCATCCTCCTCCTGCTCCACAGCTCTCCAGCAGCTCCTCCTCTGGGGAGTGGGGCTGTGTTGGGCAGTGTAGGCAGGTTTCTTCGGGGTCCAGAGTGCTGGAGCTTCCTTCCCAGCCCTGTTTGAGTCAAGTTCTGGTCATGCTGGTGTCTCAGGTAGCCCATGCTCTTGCCTGGCACATGAGCAGTGAGTGCTAGATGCTACAACTTGCAAGGAGGGGAGAATGAAGCAAGGGAATGTCTTGCACCTTCCTCTGAGAAGCTTGTGATTGCACTGAGAAGAAACTGGGTATGGTGACCTCCTCAGGTCAGGAGGTCCTCTGGCTTCCACTTAACCCCTGCAGGGTGAAGTCCCTCCTCTTGGGTGCCTGCTCAGATTGCATCCCTGGCACATCAGATTGTACCAGTTGACAAAAAGCTTTGAGACATTTGTCTTCAATTGAATTTTTCTCCATTAGTTTAGCTCTATTGGTTCCTGCCTAAACCAAGATCTAGGTGTCCAACATGCCAGGCTTAGGTTGAAGGGACAACAGAGGGTCATGGCTTCTTCAGGACTTTCTGGCATAACTTTGAAACCAAAGAGCTGACAAAGCCCAGCTCTGGATGCCTTAAGATAACTCCTCCCACATATTAGCTGCTTACTGTGAATTTGCTCACTGAAGAGAGTTTTAAAGCTTTTCCTGCTTCCTGGCTCAGAGCTGGAAACAAGTGGATGCTGTTGCTTGTTCATCTCTAGGAGGTGGGACATCGTTTGTCTTCAAGTTGCAGGTAGAAGCCAAAGCTGGAACAGGGTTTTTCAGCCCACAGCTTGGATTGCCAAGGCTGTAAGATGGGCTGGAATGGTCACATCCTCACTTTTGCTCCAGTGGCTGCTCCCTTCAGCCACACTGCATTGCTGGGTGACAGGCAGGGTCTGCTTCCTTCCTCTTGGTGCCTTTTCCAAGCTCCTGTTAGTGCTGGAGCCCAGGGTAAAGAGGGTGGCTGGAGGTTTGTGTATGTGCCCCAAGCAATGCAAGCCTTGGTAACTGTCTAAGCGTGGGATTTAGGAGCCTAATCCTTTAGGTTGGACATGAGGAGGAAATTCTTGGCTGTGAGGGTGGTGAGAGCCTGGCCCAGGTTGCCCAGGGAAGCTGTGGCTGCCCCATCCCTGGCAGTGTTGAAGGGCAGGTTGGATGGGGCTTGGAGCAACCTGGGCTGGTGGGAGGTGTCCCTGCCCATGCAGGGGGTTGGAACTGGATGATCTTGAAGGTCCCTTCCCAACCCAAACCAGTTTGGGATTCTGTGATAAGACAAGAGCCCACTCCAATGCCCAAACAGACATGAGTGCACATGGATCTCTCTGAGCTTGGCTGGAGCTTCCCTGCTGAGCTGGCCCAGCTCCAGAGCAAGGGTGGCAGAGACAGCAAACCTGGGCATTTCTTATTCAAACTGCCCATAAAGCAAGTGTGAAAGAAATCCAGGATGCAAATATAATCTTCACTCTGTCCCTGGCATGGATCTACTGCACAGTCTGTCCCGGCCTCTTGGTGTTATTATCTCTTTCTCAGGCTATTGGAGAGGGGAGAGTTTTGTGCCAGGCACAGTCAGAGCCCAACCTATGCCCCAAACCCTGGGGCTTTCATGTCAGAGCACAGCAAATGTTTGCAGAGGTTTGATGCCCAAAGAAATTAATGCTGGGTATTAAACTCCTGTCAGTCTTGCTTGGCCCTGAGAATGAGGTTGCTTATCTCTCTTTCCTCTTACACAAGCTTCCTTGGATTTACCATGTCCCTATAAAAAGAAGGAATTTTCCCCCAGTCTGAGACCTTTCTGTAGAGATCAAGTCGTGTAGTAGATGACATTTCACCTCTATATTGCATTTCTAATTCTCTCTGCTTTAGAATATTTTCCAGGCACTTTTAGGTGTCTTTGTGGCAGCCCATTTTTACCTCTGCCTTTTGGAGCAAGCTCCTTCCTCCAGAGAGCTCATCACCCTGGTTGGTGGTGCAGGACTTGCCTGTTGTGACAGACTCTTGTCCCTAAGAGGCATTGCAGGGCCAGAAATGACAAGCCCACCTCTCTCTGCACTCCTGAGTTTTCCCCACCGTGGGGAAAGAGGAGAAAGAGCTGAGATGTGGGGCTGGGGGTGGTGAAGAGGCTGTGGGTTGCAGACACCAATTAGCTGGTGAATTTGGGGGGGGGGGGTGGGGGGGTGGGAAATGGGTTGCCCTGATGATTCCTGCCCAGATGCCCCTGCCCTGCCCCAGGCACTGCCAACAGGCTGCTGGTTTTGTGGCACAGGCTGGTGTTGTGGCCTCAGTGGCTTTGTCATGTCAGCCTGTTGGTTGCAGGTGCTGGGAGGCTTCACCAGTGCTGCTGTAACCCCAAGATCAGAGGAGAAAAGGAGCAGGAGGGCCAGCAAGTCAGCAGCAGGTTTACTACCTTGTTGCGTTTTTCTCAGAGCTAAAGCAATTGGCTCAGATGTGGAGCCTTGGATGAGCAGAAAAATCTCTTCAAGGCTTTTTGATTTTTGCAGAAGCAGGACTCTGGTGCCATGCTAGCCTTTCTCCAGCCTGGTGTAGAATCTTTCATGCCTGGACTATGTTTCAGCTTGAAGAGAGCACCTTCTCAGGGGGGTGGGTTAAAATATCACAGCAGTGTTGGCACTGGAGCTCACCTGTGAGGTGTGGCTGTGTTCCCCACCAGTGACAGCTTGCCACTGCTCTATTGTCTGAAGCAGGGATGGGTAACTGCTCTGGACTTGACAAGGCTCAGCAAAAAATCAAGGGGTTTGTTTCTCTTTTAGAAGAACCCCTGTGAACTTCTCTTTCCGGCTGGTTTCATTTCCAAAGGTGGGAAATGTGACACTGAACGTGCTCTGATGGCTTTGAAATGGCCTTGGTTCTGGGCAGCAGGCTGTGATGGGGAGTGATGTGGTGCTTCCTGCTGCTTCTGTGGGCTCCAGGGGAAGGGCAGGAGCTCAGCTGGTCAAATATCTTCTTCTAGGTGGCGAGGAAACACTTGGTTAAGTGTTTGACTTGAGGCCTCACTCTTGGCCAGGCGTATCGTGTCCATTTATCTTCCATAAAACTCCTTTGGAGTTGAATCTCTTGGTTCATCTTAACACCCATCTCTCCTTGCACAACCACATGTAGTTACAGATTCAGTAGGAGGTGATGATGGAGAGGAGGAGGGCTCTGCAGTGAAGTGACTCCAGATGAGTGTGCTGGGGTTTGCTGCTCCTATTTTGCACCTAAGTCATGAATCACTAAGTCATTAATAATAAAAAAAAATCTCTGCACATAGAGGGTGCTCACTTGGGGGCTCTTCTGGACTCCAACCTCATTTCTGTGATGCTCTTGGTTCTTTTGCTATTTGCTGGCATCATCATCTGCCTGGCAGGCACAAGCAGTGACAGAAGAGTCTGGGAGAAGATGGGGACCCAGGTGACAGCTTCAGCTTGTCTAGTTATGTGCTGGGGCTAAATGCAAAGGAACTATCTGTGCTGTGACCAAACGGGTTGTGCTGTGATTGCTTTGAAGATCTCTGCAAGATCTTGCTAGGGAGCTGGGATAGAATCCATTGTCTGGGAATTCCCTATGCAGTTGGAAGAGTTGAGCAGATGGTAGGGCTTGGGAGAAGGTGCTCAGAGTGAAGAGCCACCCAGCATCATAAAATCATAGACTGGTTTTAGTTAGAAGGGACCTTCAAGATCAACTGGATCCAACCCCTCTGCATGGGCAGGGACACCTCCCACCAGCCCAGGTTGCTCCAAGCCCCATCCAACCTGCCCTTCAACACTGCCAGGGATGGGGCAGCCACAGCTTCCCTGGGCAACCTGGGCCAGGCTCTCACCACCCTCACAGCAAAGAATTTCCTCCTCATGTCCAACCTCAATCTCCCTCTTCCAGTTTTCATCCATCCCCCCTTGTCCTCTCCCTCCCTGCCCTTGTCCCAAGTCCCTCCCCAGCTTTCCTGGAGCCCCTTCAGGCACTGGAAGGTGCTCTCAGGTCTCCCTGGAGCCTTCTCTTCTCCAGGCTGAACACCCCAACTCTCCCAGCCTGGCTCCAGAGCAGAGCTGCCCCAGCCCTTGGATAATCTCTGTGGCCTCCTCAGGACTCTCTCCAGGAGCTCCATGTCCTTTTTGTGTTGGGGGCTCCAGAACTGGACACAGTGAGAGCAAAGGGGGAGAACCTCCTCCCTTGACCTACTAAATCAGGAGAGCTCAAGCTTTGAACTAGATGACCCTTGAGAAGCTCATCATGTTGCACTTTTCCACTGCTGGTCTGGCAACTTCAAATCACTTTGAGGTGGCAACAGTGGAAGCTTTCAGTAAAGGTGCTGTCTCCTCATGGTAGGTGGTGACCTAGTCCATGGGAGGAAGTCAAAGCTCCTTCAGGCAATTCACCTCCACCAGGGCACTGGTGGGACCCAGCCAGCCTCACTTTGCCTTAGTTTCCTCATCTGTGGAGCACTCACAGCTCATTTAGAGGAACCAGGAGACATAATGAGTGTTTATGAAACACTTGGGGATTGTGTAAAACAAATAACAATAAAAAAATAAGGAGCTGTGCCAGAGTTCTGCCAATATTTACACAACATCTGAAGTCTGCCTGTGTTGGACTTGATCATCAGGAAACAGTGTGGGTGCCAGAAGTTAAGCAGCTCTTGACTGCATCCTTCTGGCTCAGCAGTGCCATCCATGAATCCTCTGGGAATGCTCACTCCTTGAAGCTTCCACATAATGCTCTTGCTGGTTGTTACCCCAAACTTTCCAAAGGGGGAGGCCACCTCGCTGCTGCTTGTCTGGGAGAGGGGCTGATGGATCCTGAGGGAAGCAAAAAATATTTGAGGATTGCAAAAGTGGTTTATATTCCCAGGCCTTTTTTTTTGGCCTCTCTCTCAGTTTTCTGCTGTTGGCTTTCCCTTCTGCACTGGTGAGGGTTTCAACCCTCTGAAACCAACTGGAGTTGGCTGACTTGGTGTGTGGAGACAGGATCTTTTTAGGTGGCATCTCCAGAGGTTGTATCTCCCTCCAGAGTGTTCAGGGTCTAACCAGCAACGGTGGTTGTTGCCTTCATCGAAAGGCTGAGGTTGCAAAGCTACTCAGGGGACACCAAATTTCAGGGTTAATTCCTGCCCATGAAGATGACGCCTTGGATAGTGCCCCCAGTGTGGGATGAGGCACGTCCCAAGCTCCTTGAAGGATGATTTCCAGACTTGTCACTAGCTGAGTCTCTTGGCTTTTAACATAGTTTTCCACCCTGACTTTCCATGAGAACCAAACGGTGCCTTTTGCAGCTGGTGGAACCATAGACTGGTTTGGATTGGAGAGGACCTTAAAGAACCATCCAGTCCCAACCCCCTGCATGGGCAGGGACACCTCCCACCAGCCCAGGTTGCTCCAAGCCCCATCCAACCTGCCCTTCAACACTGCCAGGGATGGGGCCTCCCCTTCTTGGAGGACTTTTCCCCCTGAGGTGGAGGACCTGCAGTGCAGGACCACGTCTGACATTGAGAAGGTGCTTTTCCAGGAAGAATAATGGTGGTGTTAGGATCCTCAGCAAACAGCCAGGATGGACATGTGCTGCTTTTGTGTGCTTGAGCTGTCCAGAATTTCATCTCGTCTCACTATTCCTGTGCCCAGGCCTACTTGCCATGCTCTGATACTCATCTGCTTCACATATTAACTGGTGGTTTATTAGTGGCTCCTTTTCTCCACCCACTTGTGGATTCAGGGTGACTTTCGGATGTCTATTTGTTATTATCCAGGTAACCAGGGTGTACCCCTGCCTTTTCACAACATCTGGGAGAGCAAGAAACATCCTCTTCAGTGCAAACACACTCGTGCTGGCAGGTCCAAAGCAGAAGCTCTTTCAAAATCCACACTTTCCAAAGGAAAGGCAAGAGGTCTCTGCTCCCCACATGGAATTTTTAGACTTGTCCAAGGCCACGGGGTATGTTGGGAAGGAGGAAAAGGGCTGCTGCTTGCAAATTCCTCTGGTCTTTCAGCTACTTCATATGATTTAAATGTAAGAATATGGTTTGGTTTAGCTAGAAGGGGGAGATTTATGGCTTTTGGAGGAGATAGGCTAAGCAGGCAGATCTGAAACCCCCTTTTTGAATTTCAAACAAACAAATGCCAACCAGAGCATGTTTTATTATCTTTTAATTGAACAGTGCCCCGTGTCTTCCCATAGGCTGCAGGTGAGTGCCTGGAATGCTCAGGAATGTTTCAAAGCTTGTTTGGGGTTCTATCGATCATGAGAGTTAAATCCCGAGGGACCTGCAGTGAAAGGCATTCATTCCTCCTGTAGTGTTGTATTCCTTAAGAATGAGGAAGCTCTCCCTTCCTGGAATTTCACATGCCTTTAGATGTTTGATCAGATCCCATGTGAGACCAAGTGGTATGTCTTGGCTCTGCGTTAGATTTTGCTGTTGTTGAAGTTGGGAGAGGAGCACAGAGTCCTGGCAAGAGGCAGATTTCTTCAGTCTAGTTGCTGAAACTTGTGTCTGGGTTCCCACTCTGAGTGGAAACAAACCTGATGTCCATTTTCCACCAAAAATAAAATGGAAGTTGTTCTTCCTGTTCCTCTGGGTGTGGGAGGGAAGGAAGGGAATGGAGAGGGGAAAGTGAGGCTTGACAGCATTTCTAATCAAATCCATGGCTTGATTTTCTTTAATCTAAATTACTGAAAACATCCTCAAAGGGGCTGAGGCCAGATGGGGGTGCTTCAGGGAATTCAGAGCCCTCTTCTTCAAGCTGGAGCTTTCTGTGAGCACCAACCTGGTGGATTGTGCTGGGCATGTAATGGCAATGCAGGTTGGCAGCAGGAGCTACTGGTAGATGAGGCTTGAATGAACCTGAGCAATCTTTCACCTATAGCTGGATGACATGGTTACAAATACCAGGGTGGCAGTTAAAATCTATTTTGGATATTGCTCAGGGAAAGAAGCAAGGTCTTTAAGCAGAATTCTTCTGGGTTTATGAGAGGATTTGCTGTTGGAGGGGTGGGGGTTGGTATTTGTTGCCTTTCTCTTCTCTGGAAGCTCATTGACTTCAGTGGGAACAAAGGCCAGAGCAAGCTGGGGAACTCCCTGCCAATCCCTGCAAAGCTCCTGGGGCTGCAGCTCCCTGGTATTTCTCTCAGAAAAGAGTCAGTTTTGGGTCTCCCATGCATTGGATTAATATTTCAGCCCTGAGCTCTGACACAGAAGTGGTTCCAGTAGCTGCAGAGTGTGGAAAGCCCAGCTCACCAGTACCTGCTGGGATTTCAGGCCAGGATCTCCTGTGTTTCTCTGTTGCAGCTGGTTCCTGTGTGGGTGCCAACTGCCTCTACAGAAGCTGTTCTGCTTCTGAAACCACTCCTGGAAATATTTCCAGCTGCATCCAGGGGTGTGTTGGGAGCTCATGTGACAGCTGAGCAGAATTTTTCAGATCACAGCTTTAGGTTTGATTGTCTGGGTTTTAGCCTGGATTTCTTCCCTAGAACATTGGGGCATCACTTTTTGTCTTGGTTTTTTCAAAAAGAAAAGCTAGTGGAGATGTTGATTGTGAGCTCTTGGACCCTGGTTTAGTCCCATGAACTGGATTCCCACACCTCCCTCTCAGGAGCTGCTTCAGGGGATCTCACACTGGGTGGGGTTTGTCCTTTGGGTGACTCTGGTGTTGCTGATCTGGCAGACACGGTGGCTTTCTCCATTTTTAGTCTTCCCCATCTCTCCTGGTCTTTAGAGGTGGAGGAAAACCCAAGCTAAAACAAAGGAATGGATTTTACAGCAGTAGATCCACCTACAGCACCCCATGCACCCCCTCAGAGCGTGGGTCTCAGCTCTTGCAGCCCGTTGGTGACATGTTCAGGGGTGTTTCTGGACAGGGACAGGGATATGAGAGGTGGGAATGATCACACAGCAGCTCTGTTAGCTTAGAAATGAGGTCGATTCCACACGAAGTCCTCTGAAATGGTAAGGCAGGGTTTCTGAGCTGGTCCTTGGTGAAGCAAAAGGCCAAGCTGGGCTTTGTGGTTCCATCAGGATTGATGCCTCTTGACTCCAGAACGTACCCCAGGGTTAGACATTTACTGACTCTCTGAAGAGGCCGTAGCAGGTTTCACACTTCAGGCTGGCAACTTGCTCTTGGGTTATTGAGAACCCTGCCAGTTTCACCTGGATGAAGTTGTCTTTTGAAGGCTGGCACCTACAGCTGCTCTCCAGCTTCTGCTCTGCCTGGATAACTGCTTTGCTGCATGGATTCCAGCCCTTCCAATCCCTCACTATCCTGCACAGCTTCACTGCACTTAACACACCTCTGAGTAAGTCTCTGTGTCTCTCCTGATCCCTTCACCATGTTCCTTATTATTTATTAGGCTGATGGCAGGTGTGTTGGTATTGTCTAGGTGTTACCCAAGCTCTCAGCCCTGCAGGCCATGTTCTCATCTCCTGACTGAGAGCAAGGAGTCTTTGTCCCTCAGAAATGAAAAGGCTTAATGGTGGCAGAAGCTCTGCTGGCTGAGAGGGGTGATTTAGTGTTCTGTTTGGAAATCACCTGGGCTGGAAGCTCTTTCAAAATCAAGATCCCAGGGTTAGATGGACCAAGATTTTGATACTAGGAGCTCATCACTGGTTAATTTTCAGATAGGTGGCCAGGCTGCTGGTTCTGAAGCTGGAGCTGAGGTGGTAACACAAAGGACTTGTTGCTAAGCTTTGTGGTGAGGTTCATTAGGCACCTCGTGAATTTCCAGGTGGTTTGAAGAAAGTCAGAGCCAACTGTTTTCAGAAGTGCTTCCAAACTGCCCCTCCAGAGATGAAAGGGTTGGGCTGCAGGGTCAGGTTTGCTTCTGGGATATCCAAGTTCACAGGGGCAGGGGGGTCTTTTCACTAGTTTGTAGTAGCTGAGCTGTGAAAATGGGAACTGTGGGGGGAGTGAGCTGGAGAAATGAAGCTGTGAAGCTTCCATGTGGTCCATCTTTCTTTAAAAAAAAAGGTATTAGCCAAGGATGTGGTGGAAGGGGAGAGCATCCCTGCCCAGGGAGGAGAGAGTTGTCTCCTGTGGATATGCTGGGGCTCATCCTTGAGTAGGTGCAGTCTTGTTAACAGATGTTTTGTCACTGTTGGTGGCTTTATCCTTTCCTGCTAGCTTAGCAAATGCTTCTGGGGGCCTAGAGCTCCACCCTGAAGTGTTCTGGTCCCTCCAGGGTGAAGGCAGAGGTTGCAGGGATGCTGTTGCAGGCAGTGAAGTGGAGCACTAGCCCAGTGCACTAAAAGCTGGGCTGAGCAAGCATGGGGCATGATCTCCAAGCTGTGTAACTGCTCACCAGGAGACTTCCCTGCTCAGAGGCTCTTTAATTGAGTCTCTCCTCCTCTCTGCAGTGGAGATGGCTGCATTAAGGAAGCAGTTGACTCTGCCACTTGACCCAGAGGAACATTTCCATTAAGTTGAGGTATCTCACAGTACATCCAGGTCCCTGGAGAGCCAGAGGGTTGCCTGCCTCCTCCAAGCACATCAGCTGGAGGACAGAGCTGCTTTCCTGAAGCAAGGGCAACCAGCTGAACAGTGGCTCTGCTCAGGACCTCTCCTCTGAAGCAGGGTACCACTCAGGGGGCTTTAATTAAGAAGTTTCATGAAGGTTCCCACACTGAGACATCCTTTTCTTACCTGACTTCATTGGTAACATTTTCCTTGCATCTCACAAGGCTCTGCTGCCAGGGGGAAGAGCAGATGCTCCCTGTTTATACATGCTTTCCTGAAGTGTTCCCTTTGGTTTAGAGCATCCTCTTTGAAGCTTGAAATGAGAATAGCTTGGATTTCTGCCTCTGAGCTTATTTTGAAGCAGCGTGGCTAGGGAAGATGTCCAAGGTTTTAACCACTGGACCAGACATCTCTATCTGGGGAGATAGAGCAGGTGGGGATGTGGCACAGGAGCAAGAGGATGGGGGAATGGATGATGATCTCAGGTACCTTCTGGTGAGACCTCACGCTGGGGACGTGCTGCCAATGTGGGGTGTTCAACCAGCACTGAAGATCAACAAGAAACTTTCAGACCCTTGAGAGCTGACTTTGCTGGTGTGATACTCTCCCCCTCTACTCTGTCCTGGTGAGGTCGTGTTTGGAATATTGTGTCCAGTTCTGGGCTCCCCAGTTCATAAAGGACTAAGGAACTGCTGGAGAGAGTCCAGCACGGGGCCACAGAGATCAGAGGAATTGGAGCATCTGCCTCATGGGGAAAGGCTGAGAGAGATGGATCCATTTAGCCTGGACAAGAGGAGACTGAGGGGAGGTCTCATCAGCACTGATCATGATCTACAGTGGGTGTCAGGAGGCTGGGGCCAGTCTTGTTTTGGCAGCATTCAATGACAGGACAAGGGGCACAAGTTGGAGCACAGGAGGTTCAAGTCATACATAAGGAAAAACCTCTTTACTGTGATAGTACCAGAGCTCTGGGACAGGCTGCACAGAGGCTGTGGAGTCTCCATCCCTGGAGACATTCCAAACCCATCTGGGTTCCTGCCTGACCTACTGGAGGTGACCCTGCTCTAGCAGGGGGGGTTGGACCTTCAGAGGTCCCTTCCAACCCCATCACTCTGTGACTGGAGTCACTGGGGTCTGGTGATGCATTGCAACACTGGTTGTACCCAAACCAGCCCTTGAAAGGAGACATTTCCCTGTGTGATTCTTTGCTGTGAAATTCTGCAGTCTGTCCTTCCAGTGAGGTGTACACCTGGAGCTCTGAGCTACTTGGGGGTGTTACCTCCAGCAATTACAGGAATCCCTGTTCTGCTTAGCAGTCCAAGCCATGAGTCACACCACGATGTGGGGAGGATAGAGGAGGAGAGGGAAAAAACCTTGTAATTAAAAGCAGGGGTGTTCAAAGGAGCCTCAAGCAGCTGGCTATGTGAGCCCAGTTGCAGTGTCTTGGTCCTTGGACTCTTGTTAGATCCGTGGTCACTCTGATTTCCCCTGCCATGGGTACAATGGGAGGCAAGGACTGCCCTTTTGTCCCCATCCTGTGCTCAACCTGCAGGGAATGCAAGAGCCAGGGCAGCAAACAGCCTCTGCCAGAGCTCAGCTGCTGCTTGTAGGGTAGATTGCAACCAGGACAGTTGTCCTGGAGAGCAGCCAGCTGAGCTGTGATGTCCTGGAGGCAAAGGCTGAGGAGAGCCTGGGAGCATGTCTGGTCTCAAGGCTCATGCTCAGCCTCCCCTTCCTTTCAATCCCAAGTCCTTTTTGGGAGCTCTGGTTTCACAGGACTTGAATTCCAAGCTGGTTTCTGGCATCTGCTTTTCATCTCTCACCTGGGAAGTCTCTGCTGGCAAGGGGAGCTGGAAGGGCTGTGGGTGAGCTCTGCATGCCTGCCTGCCCCAGGCCCCAAGCTGCCTGCAAGGAAGTTTCTGGGCTCTTCCAAGCTTTGGGTGGAGGGGGGGGAAAGGAAAACACCTTGGCCTGTTTGTGCCAGCAGGGAGCCTGGCAGGCTGGTGCCAGCTGCAGAGCTGGGCTCTGGTGGAGGGTGCCTGGCTGCAGAGCTCATCTGCTCCCCATCACATGCACTCCCACCTCACCAGGCAGCTAAAACCTCCTTCTCCTCCTGCTTCCAGCCCTCTTCACCCAGCTGCTCTGCAGCAGGGCTTTGGAAACATCATGGCCATGCCCACAGAGTGGTCCCAGACGGGTTGGGTTGGGGCACTGGCGTGTTGAAAACGGGGATGAAACCCAGGGCGAGAAGGTCCCTTGTCCTGAAAAGTTTGGTCTGTTGTCACCATCTGCCTCTTGAGGCCTTGGTGACACAGCCAGGGACTTGTCTGAGGTCACGTAGCTGGTTTTGTAGCAGAGGAGGGTGAAGTTGTGGGGAGGTCTGGCAGTCCTGCCAGCAGCCAGGGCTGCAAATAAAGCATCTTTATTCCTGGTGCCCCCAGCGTTGCCCTGGCAGGGCCGTGGCTTCCAGCAGTGCCTGGGAGCACCTCGTCTCCTCCCTCTCTTTTGCATGGCTGGAAAAGGCTCAGTGGAACGTGGCAGTTTGGTGACAAGCAGGGGCTGTTTGCATAAAGCTGGGTTTCCCTGGGCACATCCTCATATTCCACCTCCAGCCTCCGCTGAGGCAGAACTTGGGAACAAAGCACGTTTGCTGACATTTCCAGGGCTCTGCCTTGCACAAGAACGAGCTTGCAGAAACCCATGTTCCTGGCAAGGGCTGAGAAGTGGGTGGGACAGCCCAGAACAGGCTGGAGACAGTGAAATCCAGCCTCAGAAAGAAACTTTCACTCCATCCTGCCATGCCTCGGGCTGGGATTTGGCTCTGAGTAGATCCTTCATCAAAGTGAGGAAGAAATGCATGACTGGGAAATTTGAAGAGCAGTGAGAGTGTAGCCTTAGGCTCAGCTCTGTGCATAGGTGCTGTCTAACTGGCCTTACAGGTCTGGCTCTGCTGGCTCTCACTCCTGCTCCTCCCTGGGTGGATTTACTGCTGGCTGTGAACAGGCTCGTGGCAGGGAGAGTTTTCCTCCTCCCTGTGTCACTCACTGGCAAACCTGTACTTTGCTTGCTCTGAGCTCCAGACCTGGTTGTGAGGGGTGGAGAGCCTGGATTTTCCCCACACTTTGGCTCTGGGTCCTGCCCTGTCTTGCACTTGGGTCAGACAGAACAAGGACATTGTCCAACCCTCTCTACTGGCAGCTGGGCATAGCCCATTTGGGGCTAAATATGGAGGTTTTTGGGGTGCTGAGGTGCTGCCAGGTGAAGATAAAGATGAAGTTGTGATCCTTCCCCTATTTCTTGCTTTGGAATGGGTGTAAAGATGGCTGAGAACAGTCCTTAAAATAGTCAACCCCCAGAAATTCCCTGAGCCTTGCTGGATCAGTGTGAGCTGACAGGCACAACCCCCATCCTTTGTTCCTCCTTCCATGCAGAAGAAGTCCATCCCATTCTGCAGGGCACAAAGCAAAGCTGACCTCTTCCATGCTCCAAACTAATGGTGGCTGCAGGGGGAGGAGCTGAGGAAGGTGCTGCAGAACCTGAAGCACTCTGACCCTCCCTAGAGCAGCCTAGAATGAGGGCAGCCAAAAGGAACCTGGAGGTTTTCCCACCCTCCTGAGCATCCTTAGGGTCTTTGCACAACTCTAGAGCAAGGCAGCTCTGAGGTGACTCCCCCTTTCTTCTCCCCCCCCCCCAAGTTCCCAGCCCTTTGGCATTAATGTAGGAGACAAAGGGGGAACCAAACCACTTTGTTTCCTTCTCATCCTGGTGAATCAAGCAACACGAACTCCTTGGCTGACAGTGGATCATGGAAATATTTTCTCCCTCCAAGTGAAACATTGTTTTACATAAAAGGAATTTTTTCCCCTTTAAAGTGTGTGGCAGGGGGAGGAGAAAGGGGGGGCCACAGAAAATACCTCTACTTAAAAACTGTCCAGGCTGAAAGCCCCTCTGAGGCATAGAGAAATCCCAAGGCATGTTCCTGTTCCCACAGAGAAATCCCCAGACCATCTGTAATTGAGTCTTCTCCTCCAAAGAGAGGACACTAAGAATTTTGCACAGCTATTTTGTACAATACTTTTCCTGGGGAGCTTAATGGAGGAGTCTCTGGTCCTTTAATAGTGGTGGGACTGGAAATGTTGATGTGCTGGTTGAGATGAACCTGCCTCAGCTCTACAGATGGACAGCTGAGTACCAGAGCATCCCCCTCTCTTTCCCTCTTAAAATTCCTGTACAGTTTGTAGATTTATTAGATGAGAGCTGATTCTGAAGAGTCATGAGTGCAAAGAATATCTAGGAATACAAGGCTTGACCTGCAGAGATGATTTGTAGATGCATGAAGATGTCTCCAGGAGAGGTTGTACAGGATGGATTTTCAGGGTGTTAACTCCTGCTTGGTTAGGACATGGGGCTGTTCTTCCTGGGGGGTAAATCTGCAGTCATGGACAGTCTGCAGAATGGGATTAGTTTGGATTTCATCTGTCCTCTTGACATTTAGTCTGGAGTTACTCTGGTGTGAATCTGGAGGGACAAAGCTCTTTGAACAAAAGGGATCATGGAGAGTTCACTGGGGACCAGGTCATGCTGATGGTATTAGAATTACATGGGGATTGGAAGGCAGGGTGGTTTTTCAGGCCTGCCTGCTGGGGAAAGAGAGCAAGTCATCAAAACAGGCCTGGAAGATCATGCACAGCATAAGGAAAGCTTGGAATGCTGCTGCTATCCCTGGGAAAAGGGCTGGGTCCTACCAGCAGGCCAGTGCTTGAGGTGCTTTGTACTGAGCAGCCTGCACCCGGGTCACTGCTTGAACTTGGTGTGATGGTGAAGGACTCTTGAGGTCTTCAAATGTCCTGCTGCAGAGGAAGCAGGTCCTCAGAGTCCTTTCTGCCCAGGGCAAGCATCTTTCTAATTGCAGGGGATTTTTTGTCTTGCTATGTGTAGACACTGTGTTCTGCCAGGCTGTCAGACCTGGCAGACCTGGGGGGAGGCTTTCACCCCTGGCTCCCATCCCAAGCCTCTCCCTTCAGCCAAGGCAGCACCTGGGTGTGGGTGCAGCACCTCTTTGGTGCTCTGCTGCTGCTGCTCACCTCTCTGGAAAGGCCACAATAGGCCGAGGGAAGAGGGATCATTCCTTGCTCCACCCTTGTGAAGGCAGGTTCCCAGCCTGCAGCATCTCCCCTTCCTGATGGAGACCTGGTGCTCCTCCAGACCTGATGCTCCTCTAGACCTAGTCCCTGTTGAGGCACTGTTTGACAAGCCTGAAAGGACACATCTTGGGCTGATGTCCTTGGAGACGATGGCTTGTTTTGCCCATGGTGACCAGGGGAGGGTCCTGTCCTGTGCCTGGTGGTGTGGAGGGCAAGAACAAGTTATTGCTGATCAGGGAGGGATGGATGTTAAGAGGTTTAACTCCTTGGTGGCTCTGTCAGAAAGCAAGTGGAAAAGGTATTTTTAATGTGAGACTTACTGAAGTGGTGAAAGTCACTGCTACAGGAGGTGAAGACCCACATGACAGTCTTGAAAAGACAGGCTGGGAGAGTTGGGGTGTTCAGCCTGGAGAAGAGAAGGCTCCAGGGAGACCTTAGAGCACCTGCCAGGGCCTGAAGGGGCTCCAGGAAAGCTGGGGAGGGGCTTGGGACAAGGGCAGGGAGGGATGGGACAAGGGGAAATGGATGAAAACTGGAAGAGGGAGATTGAGGTGAGACATGAGGAGGAAATTCTTTGCTGTGAGGGTGGTGAGAGCCTGGCCCAGGTTGCCCAGGGAAGCTGTGGCTGCCCCATCCCTGGCAGTGTTGAAGGGCAGGTTGGATGGGGCTTGGAGCAACCTGGGCTGGTGGGAGGTGTCCCTGCCCATGCAGGGGGGTTGGAACTAGATGATCTTTCAGGTCCCTTCCAACCCAAACCAGGCTGGGACTCTATGATGATGTTCAGGGGCCAGTCTTCTAGCTGAGATGCTGCAGCAAGGTGCCCCTCCTCTTTACCCTTGTGCAAGAGAACTTGAAAGGCTGACCCGGGCAAGAGGGACACCAAATGTCTTGTGTCCTGGTTGTTGCTTCACTTAGAAATGGAAGGGGCTTGGAGCAACCTGGGGTGGTGGGAGGTGTCCCTGCCTGTGCAGGGGGTTGGATTTAGGTGATCTTTAAAGTCCTTCCCGACCCATTCTATGAAACAACACAACTAGAGGCGGTGGCTACAACCCCGTACCTTCTCCCCGGCCACCATAAGACACCATTCCTGGGAAGACCCTTTCTCCATCCCCCCTCCCTAGGTCCCCCCCCCCCCCACCACCCCCCGGCTGGGGGGGCTGGCGCGGCTGCAGCGCGGGCGGCGGCCACGAGAGGGCGCTGAAACGCTGCGGGTTTGGGGGCGAAGCTGCCGCCCCCGAGCGCCCCGGGGCTCTGGGTACCGGGAAAACATCCCCCCCCATCTCTTTCCACCCCTTCTCTCTTTTCCCCTCCCCTTTCTTCCTCAACAACCAGCCCCCAGGGTCAGAACGGCCACCCCCCGGTGTCGCTGCCCGCTTTTCCTGCCTTCCTAAGGGGTTGTTTTCCTCCCAGCCCTAAGTTTGGCAGCTCTCCTCGTCCTCTTGTCTTGCTCCCCTTCCTGCAGGGCTTTAGGGTTCCTAGGAAGCTGCAGGTTCTTTCCAAGGAGCATCCTGGTTTCTGCAGCCCCAAGGTTGGACCCTTAAGACAAAAGGGATACACAGAGGAGGCAGATTCCAAAGCATCCTCCAGGATTCAGGTGCATTTCATCCTGCCTGTAAAGCTGCAACTTCTGGCTGTTTTCTCTCAATTCATTCCAAGCAGGGGGGGGGGGGAAATCCTGATTTCTTGGTCCAAAATGGTGACAGGGACAGCTTTTCCTAAGAAGCAGCTGTCTTGTCTACAGAGGGAAATGCTGTGGGAACATGTCCCACCTGAACTCAGCTTCAGAGGAAACTTAGTTTGAAATCAAAATGGTTTTTTTCCCCTTTCACTCTGACCTTGTTTTTATTTTGACTCAATTCTGTTCTGATGTTTTGGGCTACACAAAAGCAAATATATATATATATCCATTTTGGAATATCTCAAAATTTCCCTGCTGGAAAACGTTGCAAGGTCTTCAGTTAATTTTTCCTTCCAACTTGCAATCAGGAGGAAACAAAATAAAACCCTTGGTATCTCCTTAGGAGACAGGAATCTTGTTTTCTGCTCCCTTCTTGAGACTGGCTTTTGGATTTTGCTGGTGTGTTGAGCTGGGAATGATGCTTTTGACCTGCTGGAGTTCATTCCCAAGGAGTCTCCTCTTCTGCCTGGCATCTAGTACCAAAGCCAAGACAAGCTAAGATGCAGGTTTGAGTCCCTGTTGAGCAATAAATCTGGCATAATAGTTCTTATAAAAGAACCCTGAGAGCTGGGGATGGAGCAGGGATGTTGCCCAGAATTTGCAAGTACAGAGAGGGAAATGTTTTCAGGCTCTGTAGGTATGAAGGGTCTTTGTGAGCTACACCCAAGTGGGGAGTCCTCCAAGGAAATAGCAGCTTCATCACGGCCAAAGAGTGGAAGCAGAGTCGTGGTGTAGGATCCTAACCCCCTGCTCCAGCAGTTCTCCTCCTTCCCCTCCTGATGGCAGTGCTCTGATTCCAAACCTCCCTGCAGCCCAGCAGAGAGGTGACCTGGACACCTCGGGACTTCAGCTGTGGCCCAGAAGATACCTTTAAGGGGGAGAAAAGCCTTCCAGGATGATTTGAAAACGAGTGCTTTTCCATAAGAGCTCGGGGCCAGGTGGTGTGTTGGGTTGGTGAGCTGCTGAAGGGGCCAGGATTGCTGGTTTGTAGCCCTGTGCCCACAAGCTCTGATGTTCCTCACTGCTCCACCTGAAGCTGAGGGCTTCCTCACTGGGTTTCTCCTGGCACGGCTCAGCTGGGCTCAGGATTTTCCCTCGGGGATCAGCTTGATCCTCAACTCTTCCAGATCAAAGCTCCTTGAGCCCAGCAAACCCCAGGAGAGCACCAGCTCCTCCAGGGAGGGGAATCCCTGTGCTGCATCCTCCTATCCTCCCAACATCATGTGAGGCTAGAAATTACTTGTTTCATTGTCCCAACTATTCATCTTGAAATAAATCCAGTTTGTTCCAATAGAAAAAAAAGCCACTCAGAGTAGAGAACAGTTTCTTCAAGCTATTCAGCTTGAAGAAAACACAAAGGGCAGGTGAGATCTGAAGAGGATTTTTTTTCCCCCAGACTATGAACCTTCATCCCAGTTCACAATTTCTTGCTCTTGGATACAGCCCTTTATCAAATAATGTAACATGAAAGCAACCCCCCCTCTCAAAACATCAACCAAGGGGTGAGAATCTCACTTGCAAAATAAAGATTCTTGGTGAAGCTTCACTAATAATACTCAAAATGAATTTCCCCCCCCCCCCAGTTGGTGAGACTCAGAACTTGCTGCAAAGTGGCAAACAAGAAGAAAAGGCAGGATTGACTCTGAGCTGTGAGGCTGAAATGAAAACATGCCCTTTTTTTAAAAAAAAAAAAAAGGATCTTAGGGGTTTTTAAGGCCCCAAGGAGGAGGAAGGGCAGTTCATCTGCCTGGGGTTTGAGGTGGTGGCTTGGGTTTATTCAAAGAGGCAGCACGTGTGTGGGAATATTTCCCCTGGTCAATGAAGAGGTTCACTCATCAAAGAGGGAACCTGCCAAATGTGTGTTGCATAAAAGGGGGAAATTCCAGGCATTCTTGGGGAAATTGCAACTTAGAGACTGCAGAATCGAGCCCATGCTGGTTGAAAAGCTTGGAGACCATGATGGGAGGCTGTGTCCAGGGCATGAAAACAGGCTGGAATGAACACCAAGAGCCTGCTGGTGGATGGTCGTGTTCCTGTAGGTGGAAGGAAGGAGGCATTTCTATTCCTTATGGCCCTGGGAGTTTCTTCCCAGCACAATATTGCAGTCATCCTGATAACCACAGCTCCAGCTGGCCATCAGTCATTCATAGAGACCCCAACACCTCTGGGAGTCTGCAGGTAGAAGGAGCAGCAGTGTTTTATCTGTTAATTGGATGGGTAAGTTGCCCTCTCCTGAGGGCCAAGGTGAACTTCCCATCGACCCCAAAGCTGGTTTCTGGAGGTTGGAGCAGAGCCCAGGGTGCTCAGGGCAGGTGGCTTTGACCAGGGTTTGCAGCACTAGCTCTGCAGAGCTGGTGGGCTGGGGTTGCTTCCAGGTTTGTGAGAGTGATTTGGTGAAAGAGGGAAGGACTAATCCCAGCCTTGCTGAAATCACTGGCATCCCAGCCCCTGTGGGATGATCCAAGCTCACGTGCTGGGGTAGGAACAAGTTTCTCCTTCCCATCACTGCTTTGATCCTCCACTTTGTGGGCAGGGGAGGGCTTCTGGAGAGGAGCAGTGTTGGGCAGCTCTTGCCTTCTGCTTGCCCTGCCTGGGGCCATTGCTACCTCTGACTTGCTCCCACAGCCACCTGCTTCATCCTGGCTCTCAGCTGGAACTTCAAATGGTCTCTTCTGCACTTAAGTACCTAAAAACCCAGCCTGCTGCAAGCAGATGCAACTGGACAAGCAGGCCCTGAAGGAAGGGAGCCAGGAGTGTTCCATGGTGCTGTGGGAATGGGTAGAAAAGGGGACAATGAGGCTGACACATCATGAGCAGATGCCTGGTGATACTGGAGGTGGACTTGTAGGGTTGGGAGTAGGTCAGGGATGTGCCTTAGGGTTGTCAGCTAAAGTCCCACAGCTGTGTTGTTGGAGTTTTCCTTTAGAAACCAAGAAGGGGAACATTCCAGGTGGATTGCCTTCATCTTCTTGGGACACCCTTGGTCGCGTGTATGTGGTGGCATCAGAAGTGCTTGTTCCTCAGTCCCTCCATGGCTCCACACCATGGCAGCCCTATACCCACTGGTGTTGAGTATTTCCCACTTCTTTTGGCAAAACCACTGGAATTAAGCCAGGGAAGTCTTCACAGACATCTGCTCCATGTCCTCCACCTCCCCTGGGGTCTCCCTGCTCCTCCAGGGCTCCTTTTCTAAAGCCTTTAGTGCTTGGAGGTCTCCTGACCAGCCAAAACTCAGGGTCCACAACTAGAGAGCAGCTCCCTCCCACACTTCTGCCTCTTCTTTGCAAAAATCCTCCCCTGCCCTTCCTCTCCTTCAACTTCCCAGTAACCCTAAGTGGCTTTATCAGAAATTCTTTACATTTTTACCCCTCATCCCTGCATGGGAAGCTGCTGAGCTCTTGGGTGTGCAGAGCTGAGCCCAGGGCTCAGTGTCCATCTGGTCGCTGGCCTGGTGAGGAGTTATCTAGAGGAGATGATGCTGTTGAAGGAAGGAGAGCACAGAAATCAGGGCAGTGGCCTGGGTGAAAATGCAGGTGATAAAAGCATCCCTGTGATTACAGGAGGATTAGATATCAGGAAGAATGTAGATGTTGGGAAGAATTTCTTTACTAAAAGGGTAGTTGGGCGCTGGGAAGGGGCTGCCCAGGGGAGGTGGTGGAGTCACCATCTCTGGAGGGATGCAGGAAATCTGTCCATGTGGCACTTCAGGGCATGTTCTAGTGGGTGTGGGGGGTGTTGTGGTGTTTGGCTGATTTGGGGGTTTGTGTGGTTTTTGGTTTTTCCTCCTGGGTGGATGGTTGGACTCGGTGATCTCAGAGGACTTTTCCAAGCGTGACGATTCTGGGATTCCTCTTCTGAGCAGCTCAGCATCACGAACCAATCCCCCTCCTAGGAAGGGGGAGAAGGAAATGGGGAGCTGGAAATGGCTGCTCAGCTTAATTAGCTGCCACAAGTGTGCTGAGAAGCCAGGCTGGGAATACACTGGATATCTTTATGTAAGAGCAGCAGTTATTAGCAGGAGATGCAATGAACTCGGGTTTTCAACCAGTCGGTGTCTTGTGGTCAGATCCTCTGGTGTCTAAGGAGGTGCAAACTCCAACTGAAGCTTTTCCTGCCGTTGGGGTGTTCTTAATATTTCTCTCTCCCCTGTGGATTCTCCAGTGTCTCATAATATTACTAATAAGCCGCAACGTGAGCTCAACAATTTGGTTCCGTGTGGGGCATTAATAGGTCTCAGGATAGAGGAGAGGGCCCTATTTTCATAAAGCTTCTAGGAACTGGGAGACCTCTGCCCCTTCCACCAAGCTGGCTTGGAATTGGCCAACCAATTTGCAAGTTATTGGAGACGGGGGAGATAAGTATGTTTATTTTATTTATATTTTATATACGTATCCCACGTGCAGACTAAACCTCATGTCTTAAGAGACCAAGCTTAAACATTATGCTTGCCTCTCTATTGTAATAAACTTTGTCTCCTTTTATTTACCCACCTGTAGGATTTGATGATTTCCCCTTTTCCTCCCCCCCCTCCTCAGTTTCTCCATATCCTGTTCCCGAAAGGGCTGGGGGCCCTTCCCAAGGGATGATTTCATGCTGGTTCCCAGGAGGTCTGCCTTGAGGGATGCTGATATGGAGGTGGACATGTGTTACATTTGTGTTATTAGCTCTGCAGTGAGGAGGGGGGGGCAGGGGGAAAGGATCTACAGAGCCTCAGTTTGCTCTGCTCTGTCCCAAAGGCAGTTTAGATTCGTGTGGTTTCTTTTCAATCTGACCAAAGCATCTTATATATCCCCCCCCAGGAAAGGGGGGGAGAAATCAAATAAAACACTGAAACAATGCAAAATAGGAACAACAGGAGGATTTTAAATCTATGCAGTCCAGGAGGCCGCTTTTATTGACTTGGAAAAGATCTTCCTTTTGGGGACTGCTGGTTTGTTGAGGACACCTGAAAACCCAGCCAGGCTGCTTCAGAATCCCCCAGCCAAGCTGCTTTTCCTGCTCCTCCAGCCCAGTTGTGTGCACACAACTGATCCCCCCCTCACACGCAACCTTGTGTCCATGTTTTTTCCTCTCCCAGCATTCCAGCCTCCTTGGGTTGACCCTGTCTCTCTGGGTGATTTAGGTTTTGGAGAAGGAATGGCTGAGGATTTGCTTTGACATTTAAAGGCAATCCAGGTAATTGATAGCACTGGCAGCGTCCATCTCTCCCTCCATATATCTGCACAACAGTATCTATTTTTGATGTAGCTGACACACCATTTCCTTTGGCAGCCCAAGGGCAGCTCATCTTTAAATTAAACTCGTCTCCAACCCCTCCAAGCTGTGAGTTGCACAGAGGCAGAGCCTGGTGGGGTAGATCATCTGGAGACTGTGCAGGCATATCTGAGCAGGGTGATGTATTATCCAAAGGGCTCTGCCTCGCTGCTGGCTGGAACCAAAACAAGCTCTAAAGTATTAACTAATGACATGGGAAGTCCCTTAGGTATCTAATCACCTTTAATGTTCAGATTTAGAAGACAACTTTAAAGGAAGAAAAAGAGATTAGCGGGTCAGGTCAGAGCACCCCTTCCCTCCCTCCCCCCCCCACCCCCCCCCCCCCCCCCCCCCCCCCCCCCCCTCCTTCTTCCACCCCCAAAATACAATTGGCTTTTTAAAGTCAAAACCAGATTCATATTTCACCTCATCAGTAAATACACCATTAAAATCCAAGCCCCAGAGCTTGGAGCAAAGCTTTGCTGGAGTTGGGAGGGGTTTGAACCTTCGGCTTGGATCAGAGGCAGGGATGGGTTTGGGGGGCTGGAAACCCCCCCCCCCCTTAAACCAGGGCTTGAGCTGAAGTTTGGTGCTGCTTGGTTATAGGAAGAGGAACCACCCCCTTCTGCAACCTTGCAGATCTCCAGGGTTTTGATGCATGTGGACTGCTTGGTCTCAGCAGTGCTGTGCTGATCCCTGCAGCATCTTTAGCTGGTGCCACAGCTCCTACCTGGCCAGAGGTGCTAAAGGACAAGCCTGTGCTCTATAGGAAGTCTGTGCAGGGTGAAGGAAACACTGATTTGGCCTCCCAAGACTCAGGCCAACATGTGGCTGGCAGAACTGGCTTGGAAGACTGGAAAACACCAAGCCAACACAACCAAACCACCCCAAAATTATCTCTTAACCAAAGCCGTTGTCAGTAAATTCACTTCCCTGCATTGATGTGGACCCAGCTGTGTTGCCTCAGAGCCCAAAAAAAGCTGGGGGCAAAGGTTTTCAACCCTCCACTTCACCTTGCTTCCCACATCAGCTTCTCTCCAGCTGGGAAGGGCAGAGAGGGTTTAGGTTTCCACTTCCACTTGGGGGTGTTGCTGCTGTTTGTGGCAGGAGAAGGTTGAAGCCTAGAGAAGAAACCCCTGAGCTGGTGCACCAGCCCAGCAGGGTGTCCCACTAAGAGTCAAGCAAGAGGAAAGGCCTCATCGTGTTGGCCCAGATCTTGGGCCAAGACACAGCCTGTTGCTCAGGGATTGCCCCGCTTGCACCTTGGCTGAGGGTTAAAAAAACCCAGACCTTGAAGGTTTCAGGGTTGTGATGTGTGTGTGGGGGAAGCTGCCAAGAGAACCTTGGGAGGCACTTCAGTCCATCCCTGGGCCACGTGCAGCTCGCACACTGGCTTGAAAGGCTTGGCTGTGTTAGTAGAAATGCCAGGAATTGCAGTCTCTGCCCCCCCACCCTGGAGTCAGGTCCTTTCCACTGATGGTTCCAGTTGAGTTGCCCAACTTTGGGGTTGCTAAAGGAGCAGAACAAGTTCTGGCATCCTGAGCTTTGCTGCCATGTGGGGGTTTGTCCTTTTCTGCGATCTTCTCACTGTTGTACAAGAGACCTCAGCAGGCTTGGGTGTAAATGTAAATTTGACAGGAATTCGAGTCACTTTGCAGCCTGAATTCCATGGGTTTCTGTCTTTCTCCCAGTCATGCTTTGGTCTCTGAGTCACAGACTTTTCTTTTTTTGGGGGAAGAGTTTTCCTCAATCCTTGCTTTTCTAAGGATGATCTGCAATTCTGGACTCCAGCTCTAGAAAATGAATGAAACCTGGAGCTGCTCACCAGTGAGGTTCAAAATCAAAGTAAAATCTGATCTATTTTTATTCCTTTCTCACTCTCAACCTTCTTCATTTCATCTGTATTAGAGTAAGAATTGGTATCCCTGAAGCAGAGAAGATACTAAATATGAGACCAGACCTCAGGTAGGAGGATAAGTGTGATGGAAAGGAAGATCTAAGTCTTTTATTCTTTATTTCAAAGCAAAGCCCCACAAAATAAAGCTGTAGGATCGTATCCAGGGGTTGTGATGGCATCAGAGGTCACTGGGGCTCTGTTCTCATCTCATTTGTTGGGATGTCACCTCTCCAGGCATCTTTATAATTTTGTCATTTGTGATTTCCAATCGTTTATTCTTGTTAGATAAATGCACAGTTGGGGGGTTTGGGGGCTTTGGTGACATCCCAGTAAACCCTGGGGATGAAGGCTGAGTGCTTTCTGCTTGTGTCACTGAGCTGGAGCCTCTGTGGTCACTACCCCACACTTGTGTGGTCACCCATGTCGAGTGAGGCTGGTGGGAGGTTGCCCTGGAACAAGGATTGGGAAGTTCTTGGGTTTTTCCTCTTTGTCTTGGCACCTGGAGGCTGGCACTAAACGTGGTGGTACCAGCTTGGGGTTGCTTGACCTGAAGGGTCTCTTTGTAGGAAGCTGGAGGTGGTTTTTTGGGACAGGAATGGAGGGTTCTGGCAGTCAGCACACAGCTTGGAGCACTGGGCACCCAAAGCTCAGAAGAGGCTGCCCAGGGTGGTGGGGGAGTGACCATCCCTGGAGGGATTTCAAAGCTGTCTAGATGTGGTGCTGAGGAACATGGTTTGAGGACCTCAGTGAGGGACTTCAGTGGGAAAAAGTTCTTCACTCTGAGGGTGATGAAGCACTGGCCCAGATTGCCCAGAGAGGTGGTGGAGGCCCCATCCCTGGAGATATTCAAGGTCAGGCTTGATGAGGCTCTGAGCAACCTGATCTAGTCAAAAAAGGTCCCTGGGCACTGCAGGAGGGGCTGGACTAGATGACCTTGAAAGGTCCTTTCCAACCCCACACATTCTATGATTCTATGGTTTAGTGGTGGCCTTGGCAGTGCTGAGTTAATAGTTAAACTGGATGATCTTCAAGGTCTTCTCCATCCAAAATTCTGCTATGATTGAAAGAGGCAGAGGACAATTGTGCTGGTTCAGGGCTTTTCTCATGCCCTGTCCTCCTTGTGTCCAGGCACAGGGCCAGAAAGGACATTTTATCTGCTTGGTCTGTAAAATGAGCAAATCAAACCAGATCCAGGGATAAGAAGAGGTGAGAACCTCTTCAGAAACACGGGTCAAATTATTATCACTCGGGGGATGATAAGGGAGATAAGAGCACCCCAAGTGGGTCTCCACGTTGGGTTGTTGCCACTGAGCCAACCCATCCCTGACTTGTGCTCCTTGTCCCTTCCTTGGGAGGAGGAGGAGATGAAAGGAGCCACTGAAAGCTGGTTGGCACAGCTGCTGCCTTCATGCTCTGCTGGAGCTCAGCCTACTTTTCATGTTTCACTTTTGATTATTGAAGCCCAAGTTGTAGTGGGAGCTGATTAGAGCAGTGGAGAGCTGATGGTGCCCACCTACGTGAAAGATAGTGCTCCACCAAGAAAGCTGGGTGGGCAAGTGGGTCTGACTTGCTGCCAAAGTGGGAGGCAGTGAGCTCCTATGCTCCTAAGGAACAGGCACATGCCAAGGCAGTAGAGGCTCTGAGGAAGGACTTTAGAAGGCAGCTTCCCAGCTGCATTTATTGGTGACCCACCAGTTGTTGCTTTCCTTTGAGCTGGATGATGTGTTTGGAGGTCTTGGAGCAAAACCCAGATGATTGCATGGTCCCACCTCTGCCCTTGCCTTGCTAAATGGACCCTGGAGAATATGGGCCATTCTAGTGGAAAAGCATCAAGCTTTCTTGGGGTCTTCTGTTGTCCTGGATGTGCCTAGGAAGGATTTGTTTCCTCCTGGTGAAGTCAGTGGCATGGGAAAAACTGGTGGCTCCATCAGCTGGTGCTTTGAATGATGAGTTAGTGTTATTCTTTGAGCTCTTGGAGGACTGATGCTAGTGTGTCCCATGCCACCAGCCCCAAGGATGTCAGCGTTTGCCTTCCTGCATCTCCTGAGAGCTCTGTGAAAACCACACTGGTCATGGGACAAGTATTCTTAGTATTTGAAGAAGCACAAGTATTTTCGGCCTCGTTATGCCAAAAACAACAAGGGTGGTCGAGGGCTATTTTCTACTGCCACCTCCTTGACCTAGCACAAGGCTGTGGTTCCAAACTAGGGCCTTACTACACTTGCTATGGTCCATCTCTCTTGTCTTGCTCTCTCCCCTGTCTGTCAGCAAGGGAGATTCAACCACAGCAGTGATTTTGGGGGGGAAACCAATGTATTTACCCACCTGTTGTCCGGGCATCCGCTCTGCCGAGCGAGGCTGGTGAAGGTGGGGATGACAAGGGGCCATTTGGTCTGCCTCGATAGATGTGCCTCTGCTTTAGATGCTGAATGGAGGGATGGAAATCTCCCTGTGCAGAGATTGCACTGGGTTTCCAGTTGGTACCAAGAAGGGAACACTTTTCAACCCAGTTTTTCCCCAACCCAAAATCCTGGGTGTACAACTGGTGCCGAGAGGGGAATACTTCTCAACCTCTTTTTTTTTTTTCCCCCACCTCAGCCCCTAAAAGAGAGGCCTGGCTCCTGGTTTAGCTTCCAGCAGTTGGGTTAGATGGAGTCAGGACAGGCTGCATCTGGATCCAGAGGAACCAAGACAAATTTTCTGGTCCCCAGGAGCACACGAGCACTGCGGAGCTCCCTGCAAACTTAGCACGAGAGCGGAGATGGATGAGACTCTGTGAGAATGTTGTAAGGTTCAGATAAAATCAGGGCAGGGTCTCTGTGTGGTGGTGTCGAGGGTAAATGGAGTTTACCCACTTGGAACATGAGTGACAAGTTGTTTATCCATTTCTCATCTACACCAGGCCAGGGAAATAATTTCTTTTAATATCCCATCCTGACGTTGGGGGAGAGGGGGGAGTTAGGAGCAGGTGCATGGGGGCCACAGGAATTCCCCCATTCCCATGGTATCAGAGGGGACTTTTTCACTAGGAATACTGGGGGGGTGGAGGCGTGTGCACCCCCAATTTACACTAGGGTGTATTGCTAAGGAGAGGTCTGAAACCCCTGGAGTTATGCAGTGCACTGTGCAGAGAGCACCCTCACTTGTGTTCTCTCTCTGCTGGCATCTTCTCTCATAATCATTCATCCCCTCTATAAACAGATTTCCCAGTAATGGTTTTCATTTTCTTTGAAGTGTCCCATTCATTCTGCTGCTCTGCCCATTCATGTGCTCAGGGTTCCTTGAAAGGAAGACAGACACAAACATCTAAAGTGCTTGAAATATGCTAGCAGGGGGAGGGGGTGGGCAGAGGCATTTCTTCTAAAATACATCTATTTGAGGAGACTTTAATCCTTTTTTTTAATTATTATTTTTCTTTCTCATCCTTTTTTAAACTTCTTTTTTCCACCTAAATCATTCTCTTGGATTTTTTGGGGGGTTGCTTTTCCTCCCTAAAGATGCCAAGGCAGCGTGGTTTCTAAATTCTGCTCCCCAATTTGTTCCTGCTGCTTTAAACTATTAATAAATGGTAAGTGTGTTCTGGAGGCAGATTTAATCCAGCCCCCAAGTTAAGCAGGTGCTGAAGTGGTTTGTTGATGGGGTACATTTCTGAATTGGGACCTTCCAGGCTAAGACAAGACTGTCATCAGGGCTGGGTGGCTGCACATGAGTGAATAGAAGGGAATATTTGGCCTTGAAAATTAGGAGTTGTATTTATTCCCTAGGAGGGCAGGGAATGACAAGGAAGGGCTGCTCTAGGGCAGACACAAAGCCCAGATGATGGCTTTTATGGCATGTCATGCCCTGTAACATTTCCCTCACATCAGGATCTCTCTCTGCTGCAGGAGCAGCCCAGATTGCAGGTTGAATCCATGCAAACGCTGTTTTGTTTTGTCCTGGTGTCCTTTGTGGTACCTCTGTGTTGTCTGAACCTCCCTGTGCTTCCTCATGGGACCAACCTTCAGCACCCCTCCTCCCCTGGCTGTAGTGGGACCTTGCTCAAACCCCAGAGGGTGGTGTCAACCCAACTGATTCCGTTGCAGTGACAAGGTGGTGGCTTTGCGAGTGGCTCTAGTTGCATCCTCATCCTCTTGCCCTCAGACTTCTGCTTCAAACTGGAAGGGTGCAGACTTTCCAAGGGAGCCTGAATTTGGGGTTGGTGCCAGAGATGAGGCCTTAGCCTGGGTGAAATGGCTGCTGCTCTTGGGGAGCAACCCTGGGAGCACTGGGGAGTGCCCCAAATGAGCTCTCAACTGGTTTTTTTCTCTTGACACTTGGCATTTCAGCCCACACGTTTGAGAATGTGCTTGGCATTTGGGACTGGATTTGTGGGGCTTGGGCTTCTTTTTTAATTATCCTGGTATAATTATGGACTGGGGGCTTGGTTGTATGGGGGAATGGGTTTGCTGTTTCTCCACCAGATTTTTGCATCGGGTTGGTTTTTATTAGGACACGTTTGGCTTTGATTTCAGCTTTATATGTTGTTCTGTTCTATCAGGCTTTTTGAATCCAGGCCCCCATATAAATGGAGAATTATGATTCTAACATTATGCCTAGTAGCAATAATAATAATAATAATAAAGAACTGGAGGTTGATGTTCTTCTGAGCCACAAGCCCAAATTCTCTTTCAAGGCACTGACCCTTTAGGTGGCTGCAGAGCAGGGAGGACACTCAGCTTCAGGGGGTGGAAGGTCTGTACCCACTCAACTAAAAGAGGTGGGGTCTAGAGCAGGTTTGGGTGAGGAACAGAATTTGGGGGCAGGAGGGGAGGAACGAGCCAGCCCCTAGCATACCACAAATGTGTTTTATATTGTAATATCAAACATTGGCTTATTCTGTGTTTTCTGTTAAAACAAGTCATAAAAGAACTACTTAAAGGGGACTTCATTCCTATATTTTATATATACCCACAGAGAACATGTGGAGAGCAGATAATGGTGACCAACCTTCTCCCCCCCTTTCCCCCCCCCCTCCAGTCCCATTCATCTCCTCGATCTAATAAGAAAAAGAACAGAGCTGGTGTTAACACAGGAGGGGTTGTTAATCTATTCGGAAACGGATTTTCAGGTCCAGGCATAGGAGTTTTGGGGTTTTTTGGTGTGTGTGTGTTGAGGGGGAAGGGAAGGATGTTCTGGAGATGGAGCCTGGGACAAGCACTGAATGTGGTGCCCGGGGAGGAGGCAGCAGGAGCTGGCCCTGGGGGGGGAGGGGGGTAACCAAGCCCCTCTGCCCTGCTGGTGGAGGTGCTGGGTGGAAGGCAGGAGGGGTGTTCAGCTTGGGGTGGGATGTAATGGTTAGCAGGGAAGAGCTGTCACAAAAAGCAGGATAGGGAAGCAGCTATCCGGGACAGACCCAGCTTTTAAAAGCCCCCTAATCTGCCAGTCTATGTATTAAAGGGTTGATTTGAGGGGAGGACACGGGGGAAAGGGGGGGGGGGGGTTAAAGAGGAGGCCTGACTCCTGTTAGCTCCTTCTAATGAGGCAGTTGAATAGCATTTAAAAGGGCTCCTGGCCTGGCATGAAATCTCACAAAAGAACCTCCTTATTTTAATGCGCGCAACTGACTTTGCTTTACAAACACTTTTACGGTGTCCAGACACTTGCAAATCGACCTTCAGTGATTCCGGAGTTAATACGAAGTCTTGGGAAAAGTTAATGCACTATTAAAAAAAAAAAAAAAGAAGGGGAAAAGAAAAAAAAAAAAAGGCTCTCAATAGATCTTTCTAGTCTTACAAACACGCTCAGAGTTCTCGAGTATTCAAGTCCGGGTATAAAAATGTAAAGTCGTTTAAAGCTATTAACGGGGGAGGGAGCCGATCCCGAATTCCTTGCCCGAGTCTCTCATTTTAAGGTATTAACCTCCCGCTTCTCTTTCTCTTTGCTTGTCCGAGTCAAGAGCAAAGGATTTTGGCTTCGAGGAGCTCTGTTTCAACCTCGAAGAAGGGCTCGTGTGTCGGGAAGTTGGTGTCCCCCTTCTTTAATCTGTCGGGTTAATAACGAATTAAACCCAATGTGTTAGGTCTCTCTCTAGATCTCGGCTCTTTAATCGCCGAGCAACTCGGGGAAAGAAGTTTTAGGGGTCCCATCCGGAGGGAAAACTGGAGGGGGTGGGAGCGGTGAGATGGGTGCTGGCTGTAAGAAGTGTGGAAAATATCCCTTCTCCCCAAAGAAATCGAATCGAAATCCGTTGCAGCAGAAGGGAAACGGTTGAAAGCGGCGGGGAGAGGTCGAGGAGGGATGGAGAAGGAGAAGTAAAGAGGAGTTTGGGATGGAGAGAGGATGGATAGAACACCTAGAGGTTTTAGAACACCTATAGGTTTTAGGACACCTTTAGCTTGCGCGTCCTGGGGGAGATGCTGGATGTTTGGGAGCTGGGATTCCCGGGGGGGGGGGGGGGTTGTTCCAAGGGACGGGAAGGAGGAAAAGGACGGAGAAAGCGGTGATGAGAACGGGGCTGAGCAGCTTGCGGGGGGAGCTTTTTAGGACGGGTTGTAGCGGGGGGCAAACTCTTGACTCCCCGACAATCCCCGGCTTTTCTAACGGGGAAAAGTCGTTTCCCCGAGATCGGTTTTTGGGATTTTTGATATTATTTTTTCTTTTTCCCCCTTGGGATTTTTTTTTCCCAGCTGAGCGAGGCAGGAGCCCGGCTGGGGTGGTGGTGGTGGTGGGGGGGGGTGGTCCCCACAGCCCTCCGACCCGGCGGGGCAGGCAGGGGCTGCTCTGCGGTGGAGCTGGGGTTGCGGGGGGGGGAGGGATGGGGATGCACGTTGGAAAGCCAGCGCTTGGGAAAAAAAAAAAACAACCAACAAACCACCACTAAAACCCACCCAAACCACCCCAGTCTCACGGCCCAAATTATCTCCTCTGAACGCTGGGCTCCGATAAGGCCGGGAGCTGCTCAGACAGAGGCTGGCGGGGGGGGGTTCAGACCCCCGAGCTCCTCTTTTGTCTCGTTTTTCCCCCCCCGCCCCTTCCCCGAATCTCCCGGCTCTCCCTTAGTTTTTCTTTCCCTCTTTTTTTTTTTTTTTCCCGTCTTGTAGGGAACAAAGAACCGATTTAAACCCGGCTCTGGGGAAACCAACGAGCCCGTCTTCATGACGGGGAGTTGTTTGTGCAGAGCCGGCCGCGCCGCTCCGCGCAAGCCTGAGCGCGGAGGCTCCGCGCACCGCGGAGGGCTGGGAAGGGAGAGGAAGAGGAGGGGGGGGGGGGCAGCCTGGAAAATAAACAATGCTCTGTTTTATCTCTTTGCTATCCCCTCTTCAGCGAAATTCGCGGGGGGGGGGTGTGTGTGTGTGTGTGGATTGGAGCACACGAACAGCTGCTTAAAATCTAATATAGACAAATGGACATCTTGTATAACATTAAGTTTTAGGAGGCAACTCATTTATTTTGAAGTGCTCTTGCGGATAGTTTGGCAAAGAGCTTTTTTTTTTTTTTTTTCCTTTCTTCCCCCCCCCCCCCCCCCACCCCGTTCCCTCCTGTTCCTGGAAAGTAGCTGGAAAGTTTACTGGGCAGAACTGGGCTCGGGTGTGTGGGAAGGAAAAGGACTCTCTGGTTGAAGTTCCCCTGGCCCTCGAGTCTCCCAGCTGAAAAATGAATGAGAACAACCCCCCAAAAAATAGTTAGACATAGAGGAAGAGGGTGAAGATAAAATATATAATTATCATTCAGGCGATTTAGGTGCTTCTGCAAACAGCTCGGGGTTATTTAACGCTTGTGGTGTTTGAAACGCAAAACTCGGGGGCATCCCCGGCTTCAGGAGATATTAAATTGTTCAAAACAACAGGGTGCGGGGATGGGGGTTTAGTTTGTAGAAGTGGATTCTAGCGTTGGAAGCGGTGGGTGCTGGAGGAGGCTGCTGGGCACTGCCACACGGGCTGCTCCGCGTCTCTCCAGGGGATGGAGAACAAGGAATTCGGCTCCGTCTCTTCTAGGAACGGGGGAACAAGGGGCTAAAAATCGACCCTGTGCCCAGGGAGCCGTGGGGAGAGCGGCTCCGACTGGGAGAACTGGAGTTCAGGGAGAAGAAAACCAATCTTGGTTGCATTTATTTTTTTTTCTCTAAGCCAAAATGAACACGAAATGAACGATTGGATCCGTGGGTGCTGTCACCCGAGGTGCCAACATCTCAACTCAGGGCGCAGGGGCTTGTTCAACATTTCCCGAGCGGGCAAGAGTCGCCAAAAATGTTCTCCCATGTTCTCCAAAATCCCTCCCCGGAGCAGAGTCTCTTGGGCTGGATTCAGGGAGGGAAAAAAAGGGAAAACCTGCAGTGATTTGAGACCTCGCAGGGACACCCGGTCCCTCCGCTTGAGCTGTTACCCTCTCCTGCCTTCCACGTTTATTCGTAGGGACAAAAATCCCGTCGTTTGCTTCATTTTTTAATGTTTAATTCGCCCTGTATATGTATTTTTTTCTGCTTCGTACTAAGACCATCGGGTGAATTAATACCTAGGAAACAACCCGGTGCCCGGGATAGAGTTTCCCGCATACTCAGGGGTTTGTTTATCGTTTTTATCCCCGCAGAAACCACTTTCTTGAGCTCCCGGTGCTGCGGAGGCAGCGAGGGAAAAACATCCCTCTGAGCTTTAGGGATCGGGGGGTTAAAATACGAGTGGTTTGAGGCTGGGATCCGCCGAGTCTTTTTCCTTTTGATTTTTCCTTGTCATTTTTCCAAACCTGATTTACCCCCGTTTCGGTGGGGGAAAAAAAAATGGTAGGAGCAGCGCGCTTCGGGGATGCGGGGTTTGGAGGAAGGAGGGAAAACAGAGCGGAGAGAGGGTTGGGGGAAGGTCTGAAATCCAAATCCCCGTTGTCTGTAGCTGCGACGGGGCTGCTAAAATACCTTCCCAGCGAGATGAGAAGGAAAAGCGAAGCGGAGCTGTAAGCGCCGGGCCTCCGCAGCCGCGGTTCCCGGGGCCCTGCGCACCCGCGGAGCCGCTGGAGCTGATTTCTCGTACGTTTATTGCAGCTCGTTCCCCTCCCCAAACCTACCAAACCCCCTGATCTCCCGCAGAACCCCCTGATCTCCCGCAAAACACCCCAACCCCCGGGTTTCCTTGCAGGGTTTGCGGGCGGAGAGGAGCCGCCGGTGTCCGCGGGGGCGGCTGGAGCTCCGCGCCAGCGTAGCCGGGCGGGTAGGGCCGCGGTGGGTGTTTTGCTCCTGCTGTCGGGAGCCAGGGAATATGATTTTTTTTTTTTTGGAGGCTTTGGCTGGGGGGGTGGGAGGAACCCACTGGCTGCCCTGCGTTTAGGTCCGACTTAATGCAACTTGCCCGCGTAAGGAAGCGAATGGAGCCTGCAAAGGACGCGGCTGTCGGCCCTGAATTATAACTCCATTCGTGTCTTGTGCTCATGCTCAGCAGCGCGTCCGCGGAGCGGGAGATCGCCCTGCCTGCGCGCCGGGCAGCGGGAGGCAAAGCGCGCAGCTCTTGCCAGGTATTCTCGTTCTGCTTGTTCTTGATGATGATGATGATGATAATACGAATCGTATCCGCTGGTGCTCGCTCCTCTCCGAGCATCCCAGCTCTTTCCCCGGCGCTGGGAACTGCACCAAAACCCGAGGTGTTAACGAGAGGACTAAAAGCTTGAGGCGCGGAGCGGGCGCGGAGCCCCGCGGAGGGGAGCGGAGCTGGGCCCGCACCTCACCCCCCGCTTGTGCTGGAGGGGGGGAAACGCTTTGGGTTTCTTTACGGGCTCATTTTTCTCAGAGAAGGATTTTACTGCACGCGTCAAGAATTTGGAAAAGCAGCGGTAAACATTTTCTCTTCTGGCAAGTTATTTATTGGCACGAAGAGAGGATTTCTCCCTCTTTTTTTTTTTTTCCCCCCTTTCTCTCTCCCCCCCTCTTTATAAAGCTACATGTGGTGACCATATAGGATCAGAAATAATGTGGCCTTTCTGGTTTTGAAGAACTGCTAATGTCATTAAAGGTCTTCCTAACACGCCAGCTAGGAGTTCAAAAAGCCTCGCCTTTTATCCCGGGCATATATTTGGTTGTTTATAAAGTGCAGACTTCCTTATGCTTCAAGTGCATCAGGAGGATTTCTTCACTCTGCCCAAGGATCTGTTTCCAACTAGATTCTTTTTTGGAAATGGGGCTGTTTAACCAGTGTCTTTCACACTTCTTTTCCTGGCTGCTATTTTTATACATTCAACCACAGAAGAGGTTTCCCCCCCCCGCACACAGGAGCAAACAAAAAGAGTTTCCCCCCCCCCCCTCTGCTTCGTATTACAGAAAAGAGCTTGAACCCGCCGCTAATTGTCCATTAGTGCTAATAAGTGGCTAAAAACAATATTAGAAGATAACCCGGCGCAACCCGGTCTTCTTTATTTTCATTTCACTTCACTGAAGTCGGGGAGGTTTTTTGATGAAGACCCGACTAGACGTGGCCAGGGAATCTGTGTACTAAACTTTTGGACTGTTGATTTTGAGGGTCACTTATCTAAGCTAAGTTCAAAGTGTCACCTGCTTTAATCCCTTTTCTGTCATGCTCGGGGAAAAGTCCCCACAGCACCCAGGCCGTTTTGCAGAGAGCCTGGAAAAACCCCCCCTCTCCCCCTTTCTCCATGTCTCTTCCTCCCCCCCAAAATTTCCCCTCACAAATGCATTAGGAATTTCACCCCTCGATTGCAGTGATTCTGAGGAAAAACTCATTTGAATTCAATTATTAATATTTTCCGGGCGTGCTCTTTTAGTGTGCCATTTGTAATATATTAGGATGAATTATACGTTTCAAAAAAAAACCGAAAAGAAATAAAAAAAAAAGGGGGGTTGGGAGGGAGGAAGGTGAAAGAAAAACCCAGAGAAAGAAGGTCTTTTTGATTAAATAGAAACAAGATGTTCAAAATACCGAATATATGAATTTGAAATCTGGTGTTTTCCACTCTCGGATGCTGATGGCATTAAGGAAAAAAAACAAAAACCCACCCCCCAAAAAAAACCCCAACTCAAACCAACAACCTCCTTTGCTGCTTCTGCAATTTCAGTCCTTAGGTAGCAACATAAATTATCCACCGGGATATTATTTTTAATTAAAATTCTCTTTCCTGCCTTTAACTTCTCTTCGGTTGTGTGTTGTGTTTTGGGGTTGTTTTTTTTTTTTTTGCTGAAGGGTTTTTCTTTCCCCTCCGATTGAAGGTTTTTGATTTAATTGGGGGATTCTGAAGCCTCGTCTTTGTAAGAGGGTCGGTGGTTTTTTTGGAAACTTTTGACAGGAAACAGTCCACTTGTGTTTTTTTGTTTGGGTGCATGGGTTTGGTGAAAAAAAAGGCAGAGGTTTTGCAACAGCTCAGAGGGAGTGGAAACCCTGGAGCCTCCTCAGAGATGTCAGGGAACGTTGTTCACACACAAACACCCCCAAAATCCCAGGGTTTTTTGCTTCCAGGAGCATCGAGCTCTCCAGCGTCCAACTCTGCACTAAGGTTTTTGGAGGGGGCGAACTTCAACGTGGGCATCTCCAGCCCGTTTGAGGCACCAAAATAGAAACGGAGCCACTCTCAGACGTGCTGAAACCCTCCCAAATCTGGGTGAAGACAAGGAAGGCAACTCTGGTTCGGGGCTGCTAAAATCGAGTCTGTTTTCTCTCGCTGCCCACGTGTGACTTCAGGCGCTTGGACGGGTGGTTGGGGTTCAGCTGCTTTTATTGTTTCCTCTTGGAGAAGAACTGGAGAAGCAAGGCAAACTACTTCTGCATTTTAGCAAAGAAAGGGACTTGAAGCACTTGGCGAACTTCAAAAGGTTTGGGAGCAGCAGGACAACCCACCTGCTTCATGTTAGAGCTATAGATGGGCTGAGAGGAGCCACCATGGCTACTCAGCCCAGGAGGGTTCCTGGAGCATCCACACCACAAAACACCTCCCAGAGCCCAGGAAAAAGACCTCGAGGGCTGGTGGGAGAGACCAAGTGGTGGAGGACACCAGAGCAGGGGACCTTGAAGGTTCTTATTGCCCAATCTCAAGTTTGGCTGTTTCAAAGACATGAAGGGTTTGGGGTTGTTTTGTATTTTGGCTCCGTGTTTTGTCTGTCAGGAATCTCCTCTCCTGCTGTTTAAGGCTAAAAAGGTCACAGAAGTGTGTGTGTGTGAGCAATGAAAATTCCTGTAAAAATGAGGAAAAAGTGAGGAAAATCAGTTTCTTTTTCTATAACCACTGGGAGATTCTTTTGGGAACAGAAAGAGGGATTTTTTCTGTTCCTTGGAGCTGGCAAGCACAGAGCTAAGGTACATCATGGTTTCTCATGGGTCTTCCTAGGTTTTGGTGGGTTTTCTAGAAATACTTGGGTCCTGGGACAACAGCTGAAGGTCCACTGACCTTCCTCCTCTCTTTTTGGTGACCAGGGTCACCAAAGATATGTATCCTGTGTCCCAGGAAGGTGGATGGGAATCGAGGGCACAGAGAGAATTACTGGAGCAGGTACATCTGCTGATATGTGGTTTCATTGACTTCCCTCCCCCCCCCCCCCCCCTTTTTTTTTCCCTGTAATTTCCAAATCAATCATTCTGCTATCAGCTTAGCTCTAGAGATGGATGAGCAACACGAGTGAGATAAAAGAGCCAAGCCTCCTTTTCCTGTGATTTGGCTGCTTTTTGTTAACAGGGCTCTGAGTGCCATGGTTTCCCATAAAAGACATCTGGAAAATCATTGGCGTGTGCTGGAGAAAGTGGCTCTTCTCCCCTTTGTACTCCCCTTTGATCCAACATGGAGCACAATTCACTGCCTCTTGAGATCAATAGCTCCCATCCTGAGACATTTTTCATTCTTGGATGCTGTGGTTGATTCGAAGCACTTTGAGAAAATCTGAATGTCAGCTCCTTTTGGGCTTAGAATGTGTTTATTTATGAATTTGTGACAGCAAGGAAGAGAAGGGTGTGGGACCAGCTGGATGTCCCCAGCTGGTTGAGTCGTTCTTCTGAGTTTGGTTGGCTTCACCTTTGAAACACCACCCAACTAAAGGGTCACGAGAGCCTGGGTGGCCATGGCTGTGATGGACAGCCTCGTTGTAACCAGAAGAGAGACCTCCAGAGCTAAAAGTATCAGCTGCTCTAAGTTTAAGCTTAGTGATGGATTCAAAGTCTCTTCGGTTTGGACGCTAAAAGAGGGGGCTGGGGTGGGAAGGGTTCTGTGTGTGCTCAGGTTCAGCAGAAGGATGAAGTTGTGCTTTGGTCTTCTCAACCAAGAGTAGCCAACCTGCGATTTGTGAGCTTCTTGCAGCCCTCTGGTACTTTGAATGTGACTCCTGCACCAGGGCTTTGTCCTGGTGAGGCCATGGTGGGCTGGGGCTACCACAGGTGAGCCTGGGGTGGGCAGGAGTTGGGGCTGAAGGTGCTGGTGTTAGACCCAGTCTCACGTTCAGCACAGCATCGCTCAAGGGTGGATCCCTGGGAAGTCCCACCAGTCACCCACTCCCCATCCTTCTTCTTTGATATCTCAGTTAAAAAAAAAAACCATCTGGATGGGTGGGAATGACTGTTCTGCCTTTCCTGAAGAAAGCAGCCCTGGGATACGTGAGGAGGCCTGACAGGACTGCACAGGAACTTGTGACCTACACATGCAATGAATGGCTCGGTCGGATGGGCTTGGAGATGGTTGTCTGCTCAATGCCTCTGCTTTCCAGCACTAAATCCTGTAGTATTCGACCTGAAAGGTCCTGCTAATATGAGTAGGATCAAGCACAGGCCTACAAAGAGCAAGGGAGGTCATTATTTTCACAGGAACTGCAAGTCGGACCCTAAATCTTCAGAAGAGAGCGGTGCCTAGAAACCAGCTGTCTAATATATCTGCTGTGCTGAGCTGGTAGCAGGGAAGGGAGAATAAAAATGTGTTTTGCAGTATAATATTGCTTTGTGCCTCCAAAAAAGGCTTCTAATTTTATGTTTCAAAGGCAAACATTACAGCTAATTGAAGAGCAGAGAGGAAAAATGGATCTCCTTTTCTGAGCGCCAATGAGACTGGGTTCTGGGCCAGTGGTTCTGTGAGAGGTCTCCATTTACTACCTGTCCTAAACCTCAGGTATTTTAGAAGGAAAATGCCTGCCATATATTAAAGAGAAAAGTCATTAAACGGATGTCAAGAGAGAGAGAGGGAGAGAGAAAAAAAAGAGGACAGAGAAAACCCATATGACTGGATTTATGGCTTGCTTCAGAAGCACCAGGTAGCACTGAGAAAACACAACTGAGAACAAGGGGGCATCCACCCAATGGAAAAGGCATTTTCCACTTGCTGACCTGGGGAGAGGTCTCAGTGTCACTGTCCCACCCCTGCAGCACAGCCCCTCCTCCTGTTTTTTCCCCCCTCTCCCCTGAAAGGAGGAAGCTTCCTCCACCTCGGTGGGAGTTGGATTAGGCCCCGTGCCTGGCACGTCGCTGGGGTTTTATTGCCATGCTGAATGCACCCATTTGCCTCTGGAGGAAATGGGGCTGAGCTGGAGCAGCCCTGAGCCAGCAGGAAATTCAAGGGTTTGTGGGCATCCAGGCAGGAGCCAAGTTAAATGAGCAAGAGGCAAAGCAAGTGCTCTCAGGGACAGAGGGCTCGGAGCAGGGGCTCAGCTCTGGGTGGGAGGAGAGGCAGGAAGAGGGAGGTAGGGAGTTTTAGCCCTATTGGCAGCAGGGGTGGTTCAGAGAGTTCGGTGGTGTGCGAGTGATCAGGGTGTTCCAAGTGTTTGGCATCAGCTGGTGACCCAGCCAAAGGTGGTGGGGAGCTTAGGAGATCTGTCCAAGGGAAGAGAGTTGCTCCTGGTCACCCAGCTCCACGTTGCCCCAGAGTTACAGAGCAGCAGGATTCCCTCTAGTGCAGTGAGTGGGAGTAAGAGGTGGGCAGGAAGCAGGCAGAGACTGTGGGTTTGGCATTGCTGTGAGCTCCTGTCCAGCTTTAGGTTCTTCTTTTGGACATCCAGGGGCTTGTAGAGACCCCTCTGGAGAGTCTCAGGGAAGCTAGAGAAGCAGGAAAAACTTCCTCTCAACTGCTGCTGTTAGCCCAGGCCCTCTTCTCTTCAGAAAAACCCCAACCAAACAAACCTTGAGTAAAAGAACTAGAAATCCTACCCTACTAGACATCTGTCTTTCCTACCCCATCTCCATCTGGTCTCCAGGTTCAGCAAGGAGCTGCTGCCAGTCCTTCCTTGGGACCTGTCACACAGCTGGGCTGAGCCATGACATGGTGTGATGGCTCTTCCCAGCCACTCTCTGGTAGGGACCCACATACTTGGTCTTAGAGCAGATGCTACATGGGGCTGTTGCTCCCGAGTTCCACCTCTCTGTGTCCCAGCACCCAAATCATCACAAGCTTTGGGCATTTCAGGGGGCGAGACTTCAGAAAATGGCAGGGTGGAGCAGTGAGACCTCCCCTTCCATGCTGTGAGTAACAACAGTTGAATGAAACTTGGCTCCTTGTTTCGTTGGTTAGTTGGGTTTTGTTTAGTTTTGGGTTTTTTTCTGGTTAGCCTTGTGCCTGGTTTGGTGTCCTGGCTCAGTGAAGAGGGCTGGACTCATCCCTGCTTCTCTTCACCTTCTGACTCCTCCTGCAGCCTTTGCACCAGACCCTGAGGGGTGAGCAGGTTCAGCTGGATGAGCTAACAGCAGATTAACCCTTTTAATTCCCTGGCTAAGGAACTAGGGTTTGTGTCAGAGCAGGGACTGAGCTGAGCACCCTCTGGCTGAGCCCAGCATTGTCCTCATCCTCCCTCTGCCTTTGCTGGGTGACCAAGCCAAGGGAGGCTGCTGCTGCCTGCTTCAACTGGGCTGCCATGGGGAAAGTGGGAGACTGGAATTTGTAAGAGTGCCACTCTGAACTTGGTGGGAGAGGCAAAGAGCTTGGGAGAAAGCAGGGCTGTTGTCTCCTCTGCTACTGGTGTGCCCTGTGGCCTTGGGCACCTCACCTGATCTCTCAGTGCCTGCCTTGTCCCTGTCCCTCTGCCTGGGCAGAGGCAGGACCAGCCTCCCTGTGTTTGCAGGATGCTTCACACGCTGGTGTCTGTCACGGCCTGGCCTCTGGACTCTATCACAGCCCTACTACTATTAATAATCCAGAGGATTAGAAAGATAAGCCAGTCGCAGCAAGGCTCAGGCTCGTCAGTGCCGTCCACTGACTTGTGGTATCTTCTAGGTGGGGGAACTGCTCCAGCCTGTTTATTTACACTCTATAACTTTGCAAATGGTATAAGAGCTGCTCAGGTTTTATTTCTCTGCAAACCCCTCAGCGTAGGAGACAACTGTGCTGACAGAATTATCTTTTTCTCTTCCCCCCCCCGCCTTTTTCTTCTCCCCCCTTCCCTACAATGGTGCCTTTAACAAGAGCTGGGCTTTAATTGGTAGCTTAGATGGGTCCCTCCCCCTCAACTTGGGGGAGATGCCTGACAAGTAGTAGAGAAGTAAATCTATGGGCAGCCTGAACACATGTATTTCAGCCACGAAGCACAGGATGTCACCTCTTTAATATATTGTGCTGAAGAAGCACAATTATTTTATTTATCTCTAGGTGAAGCACCAGAAAACCTCAGCCCTTCTCCACGTGCTGGTTTGTTTCAGCTAAAGGCAGGAGCTGCTGTGTGCTTCAGGTGGCCCACATGGGGTTGGACCTGTGGTTGGGCAGACACGGGCCCTGCTGGTCTTGGCTCTGGCCACACTGGTTGTCCTGGGAAAAGGGGTGGGGGGAGCTCTGGGCTTCTCCAGCTCCCGGTGGGAATGCTGGTGGCTTGGCCACGTAGGCAGGCTGCAGGACTCCCTGGGGTCACAGCAAGGTGAAAGTTGTTTATTCCATGGTGGAGGATCTGATTGAAGCCAGGGCGTAGGGACAACCCCGTGCTGACTGATCTCCCTCTGGGGGCACTTTTCCTTTTTTTGACACAGTACGAAGTGGCTTTTGTCTCCTGGCTGATACAAGAGGGTTGTTTTTTTTTTCCCCACGTGAGAAGGAGGAGTTGTGATCATCCTTGTGCTGAGCTTGATTTTCCTAAATGGGGCACAGGGAAGGATGAGGATGGGGAGGTTGGAGAGCCAGTTCCCTGGGTGGAGCAGCCCGTGTCCCAGTGCATCACCAGGAGGTGCAAAGCCAAGTGGTAGCACAGGGGCTGGTCCTCACACAGGCACAAATCAGCTCCTGATCCTTCCTCCTACTCAGGTAGAGTCTCCCAGGGAGGAGGCTTGAATGAAGTCAAGCAGGGACTGGTTGTCCTCAAGAATCCAAGGATTTATGAGCCCATCCAGTTCCTCCCAGCTGCAGGACCTGACTTAGCCCTTCTTGGCAGCCAAACTGCAACTCAGTCACACATCTCTCTCCCTTTTCTCTTTCCTGCTCTTGTGGTTTTTAGCACGAGGGGGATTTAGGAGAGATGCTGTGGGTGGGGAAGAAGGGATGAGGTGTGTGTAATGAGCTTTAGATGGGGGACAGATACTACCTGGGAGAGCAGCACAACCAGAACAGGTCTGAGGACTTTCAGTGCTTTTTTTTGGGGTTGTTTTTCAGTTCTTCTGAGGCTGGGTTGCTGGTGCCATGGGAAGGAGCTGGCAAGGAGTCCATCTGGGCTTGGCTCTCTGCTGCTGCTGGAGAACTTGGGCTTTTTTTTCTGCTGAGGGAACTTTTCAGCATGAGGTGGCAGGTCCTGGCCTTTGCAGCAGCAGCCAGCCCAGCTCCCCAGGGCTCTGGCACCACCACCAGCTCTTTGCATGGCAACCTGGTGCCAAGGCACTTGTTAGCTGTGGCTGCTCCACCCCTGGAAGTGTTGAAGGGCAGGTTGGATGGGGCTTGGAGCAACCTGGGCTGGTGGGAGGTGTCCCTGCCCATGCAAGGGAGCTGGATCTAAATGATCTTTAAGGTCCTTTCCAGCCCAAACAAAAAAAATAGAAAACACAAAAAACCCACAAATGGTGTGTGCCCAGAGCCAGCCCTCAGTGGTGCTCTTCATCCTGGTGGTCCTTCAGCCTCTTCCCATCCTTTGGCATCAGTTCAAAGCATGTTCCCTGGCCCCCCAGCTCAAGGTGACAGTCTGGCTCTCCCAGCCACCCCACTCCTGCTGTGTTAAGGGGTTACCCCACGCTCTTGGAGAGCAGCTTGATCTGTGGTTCCTCCCTGATAAGCAGAAAGACCTGCCAGCATGGACAGTGGTGGACCAGCCCTTCTATGGGGTAAACCCTCTCACCCTAGTGACAGCCTCTACAGGAGGAGATCTCAAAAGCATTTTTGGAAAGGGTAGATTAGTAGGGAAAGGGAAGAAACTTCATTGCCAAACACACTCTGAGAGGGACTTGCTGGTCCAGTGGACTTGCTGCTCTGTGTGTATCTTCCCTAATGATGCACTGGTTTGTGGATTCTCTGGTGTCTGATGGTGTGGCTGAAGTCACCTTGCTGTCCCAGATGACTTCTTCCTCTTCCACGCTGTGTAGGAACTTTGTTTCTTTAATGGTGAGAGCAGGCTGTAAAAGGTGGTGGAAATGGGTCCAAACACTCAACAATCAAGACTGGAGACAAGAGAGGCAAATGAACTAACAGAGGCAGGTCCACATGTGCAGAACCCATCTCCTTTTCTGGGGATAAAATAGGCCAAGCACTGAGGTCTTGTTCTCCAGATGGAGACACCAAGCTGGAGTCCTTGAGAATGAGCCCAGCTCTTATCCCTTGCAGCACCTGGATGCTGTGACACCAAGTCCATCCCCCAAAGAGAAGGCTTTTCACCCACAGATCAGGTCCAGGAAGGCTTCATTGTGGTCCTTGCTCTGAGTTTGGTCCAGGGTGGAGCCCATCACAGCAGCTTTGGAAGAGCCACAAGTGACTGTGCTGCTCATGGCTGGCAAGGGTGGGGAGCATTGCCCAAGTACCCCCACTGGCTTGAGGTGCTGGTGGGGTCTCTAGAGGATCAGAATAGGGCTCTGCACAATTTCTGGACCCCGATTTTAGAGGTTTTATGGACACCCTTTGTTGGCATCTCCCCACACCTGACTCTTCCTTTCTCCCTGGTGTCTCCAGACTCTCGGTGCTCTCCTCTTTGATAGCACAGGCACAAGTTAATAAATCATCCCAAGGCTTCCTTGGTGTGGTCCATGCCCTCTGACACTCAGCTGGACCCTTCCCACTGGCCCCACAGCACTCAGGTGTGTTGCCTGGCAGAGGTGGTCTCCTGCTCTGGGAACCACATGTAGGACACGTGTAGGACTCTTGTGACAAGAGCAGTGTTTACACGACAGGGGAGGCATTGGGGTTTTCACTCTGGGATTTGGGAATGTTGCCCCCACCCTGCTCCTGCTGAGAAGTTGGTCAGAAATATTTCTCAAGGGCTAGAAAGGAAACCTGTGTCTATAATACCCCAGACCAGAAAGCCAGAAAAAAATCTCAGTGAAACCACAAGGTCAGCCTGGCAGATTTGCAGCACTAATTTAGTGGTGGCTTAAACAAATAGAAGCAGATTTGCACTCCTGCCTTCTCCTCTGCCATCCCACACTGTGCTCCAGAGGGTAGCCAGGCTGGCAACCTCCTTGGCTCTGGGATCACCAGGCCAGCTATGGTGGGGCTGAGCTCCTGGATAGTCCTTCAGGTGGGTGTCGCAAGGTGACAAGGAGGTTGTGGTTTCAGATTGGAAGAGGGGAGGTTTGGATTAGGTATTAGGAGGAAATTGATCTCTGTGAGGGTGGTGAGACCCTGGAACAAGTTGCCCAGGGAAGCTGTGGCTGCCCCATCCCTGGCAGTGTTGAAGGGCAGGTTGGATGGGGCTTGGAGCAACCTGGGCTGGTGGGAGGTGTCCCTGCCCATGCAGGGGGGTTGGGACGGGATGATCTTGAAGGTCCCTTCCCAACCCAAACCGGGCTGTACTTCTGCGACAATGATTTCTGGCAACTACCCTTTCCTTCCCCTCCCTCTGAAGGAGGAGGGGGCTGAAGACTTGGTCTCCTCATCAAGCTGCTGAGTTAATTGTCCCCGTCGGTGCTCCTGGGGCTGCGGGCGGCGCAGGGAAACGCCGCTTAACTCTGACCCCATTTCCTTTCTGGTGACGTTAATTCACTTGACCTTGTGTTTGCTGATCTCCCCTTCCCTTGCAGCTGACAGGCGGGTGTGAAGGAGGGAGGCAGGCAGGCAGGAGGCTCGGGAAAGGCAGGATGTGACACGTGGTCCCACCACCCTGCTGATTATTGACTGCCCGGGAAAAGTTCTGGGCTCCTGGGAGCGGGAGCAGCAACTCGTTGATCCACGCCGAGGGATTTGTTGTTTCCAATTTGCTATTTCAACCTGGGAATCCTGATCCCAGATTCCCTTTTGCTCAAGAGGGGATACCAGGTTCTCCTGGGAATTTGCATTTGAGCCTTGCTTGGTGCCCTCACCTCTGGGTCTGATGTGGGAGGAGACAATTTGGGGATGTTGAGTAGTCAGGAGCAGCCTAATGCTTAACTCAAGGTGATGATGATGGCTCTGAAAATGCCCTCATGGGAGGTCTGTCTGCTTCTTTAGGATCATAAAACATGGCACTTCTTGTTTCCTTGGACCTCATCTTCCCGTCTCCTGCCCCTCCCTTGTGTGACACAAAGATGAGTGTGTGAAAGATGAGGAGAGGCTCAGGCATGTACATATGTAGTGTGGGGGGATGAGTAGGTCAGGTCAGTGGTCAGCTCTGAGCTGCCCATCATGCTGAGGCAGGTAGGGTCTGAGGTGGTCAAAAGTTCTGCCAGATGTTTTGGGTCTCCCTTTGGGAAGGGATGCTGTGGCTTTGTCAGTTCTGCCAGTCAAGCTGTGACTGTTTTCCTGGGAAAACCAACGACTCCTTTGCACACAGATCCAGCGGTATGGATGGACGTGGTGCATCTCACAGGGTGCTGTGGGAATGGGTTGGTCCTTCTGGAGCAGAGAGCAGCATTTCCATCTCTTCCCATGGGAAGAGCTGACAGCTCAGGGGGTGTTGGGAAGTTCCCCAGCATGGGAGAGGGTGGTGGGTCAGCAGTGCTTGCTGTGAGAAGGTCCCCTTGGGTGTTGGGGTTTGTGATGCCTCCCAAACTCCAAGTTGGCTTTGCAAGAATTGCAGGTCTGTGTCCAGATTATGGCAGCAGCCTTCTGTAACCTCCTGGAACCCCAAAGAAAAAGGAGTCTTTCCTCTTAGGAGAAAAATTCAGACTTCCCAGCAGAAAAGGGGAGCATCTTTGTTCTCCATTTGCCTCGGATTTCTTTCCTTGCCTCGTCTCTTGCTACACAGACTTTTCCTCCCTGGAAGTTGCCATCACTAAGCTGACTTTCCCAGTTCCAACTCTCAAGAATGTGATAAAGCTGAGTTGATTTTTCCAAATGGCTGGAACTGGTGTCAGGGCCATCTGCTCTCCAGGTCATTATAAGAATTTGCACCATAAAGCTTTGCCATGTGTTCCCTGCAGATTACACACACCTTTGGCTGTGCTCTTGTTGTTAGCTGCTCATTATTGGTTGGTTTGAAAAGCTTTTCTTATAAATGCCCTGTGTCCTAACCACACGTGTTGTATCAGTGGTTTTATAATGACCCATTTGGAATTATTTAGCCAGGGAACCTTGCAGTTTTTCCTTTCAATGTGTCCTTATAAGATGCCCAACTTCTACAGTTAGTCTATGAATGTACCCACACTATTAGATCCACTTGTTTATAATAGCAACCAAATGTCTTCAAATATTCAAGCCTCCTTTTATTTTTTACAGCACTGGCAATAAGCCTTTACATGTTAACTCTTGGCCTCTCTGGGTAACCTCTTATTTAAAAGCAACTTAATTGACTTTACCAGGCCTGGGCTATTTTTCATTTCTTCCTAGAGGACTCATTACTGGAGATGGATGTTTATAAACTGGATCTGGATCCTTCTCTCTCTCTCTCTCTTTCACACACAGACACAAACCCCCTTCTTTTACCCCTTCCTGCCTGTTTATAGTCACAGGCCATAATCATACTCATGGATTCACGGTTTGGCCAAGGTTTTGTAGTGGTGACCCAGTGTAAAAAGGAACAAGGGCAAGAGTTAAATGGCAAGTGCTGAAAGGGAAACAGAAAAATGTCCAAATACTCAGGGTTTTAGGGATTTGTGTGTCAGTGGAATGGGTGGGATTAGAATAGAGGTTTGATTCTAAACCAGGTAGGTTTTATGCTGGTATAGCATCGTGTGTGATGTGAGACAGGTGTAATGCAGTGGAAAACTGGGCACTCTGTTGGTTTGGGGTGGTTTTGTGTTTCTTTAATTGCTTGCCTTTCGGAAGTAACGGTATCGTTGTTATTTGGGGGGGGGAAAAACTGGAGACGACTGGGAGCAGATTTTCATTGAGTCCCAGTCCTTGGCAGAACAGATCCCTAAGACACCAGCACTTTGTCCCTGCAGGCTCTGTAAGCAGGACACACACTGAAATCCACGGGCTTTGAGCTCCTCAGGCACCCCATCCTCAGCCCACCCTCCCCGTTGCTCTAAGTTTCCTGATGTTACTGGATCCGTTTGGATTTCCAGCGGGGGAACCAACGGGTGTTTTGTGCCCACCTTCCTGCTTCGGTTTCAATCCCAGACCTGGTCTGACAGAAGGGGGCTCTGAGCACCCAGGACATGTGCTTGGTGGCTCAGCCCTTCTCCTAGAACGTGTGTAACCATTTGCACCCACATCCTGAAATGGCTGTTAGAGATGAGAGAGGCAAGAACACCTCTTAGCCCATATTATTCCTAATTCTTTTTTTTTTCCTGTTTCCACTTTCTAACTGATAAATGCCTTTTTTTTTTATTTTTGTTCGTGAGCTTCTGTCTCATTTTCAGGCTCCAGCCAGCAGGGAATTTCCCTTTCCACCCTTCTGAGGCCAGCAGAGCTTGTGGGGAGGATTTTCGTCCTTATTCATCTTAAATGTGCCCACCCTTCCTTCTGTCTTCTCACCATTCCTGGGCTGTTTACTGCAGGAAGGAGCAGCAGGACCATGTGCTGGGTCCCCACCAGCACCCAGTCCCTGCCATGGACAATGAGCCAAGGGTTGGAAAAGTGGTTGGACCCGAGTGATGGGATCCCAGATGCTCTCCTGAGGGAGAACAAGTGGGTTTTCTTTCCGTGCACCACCTTTGCTCATCCTCACAGACCCTTCCTGGTTAGGAAATGTTATTTTCAGATGCTCCACAAGACGCCCATGACAGAGCTAAGACAGAGAGAAGGACAGTCAGGGTCTGAGATGAGCATCCTCTGTCATATCTGCTGGGCTTTGGTATCATCACTGGCACAGAGGATTAATAACCCAGGTGTAACAGATCACTTGGATGGTACCATGGGAGAAGCACGGAGAGCCCCAAAAGATCTGGGGGCTTCTCTGCACTAGCCGTGTGTAGCAGCTGATGATTCCTGCCCTCAGAACTGAAGGTCCTTTCTACCCTTTACAGCACCAGCATTTCCTTTTGTTCTTAAACATTCTCTGGGTATTAATGGGTTTTTTTGGCTATTGCCCAGCAAGAGGGTACAGGTCCCTGGTTATCCCAGCTCTGTGTGTGAGCAGAGCTGCTGCTGCATTACCTGCCCTCCCAGCCCTCCTTACTCCAAACTGCAGGCTAACCTTCTGCCCCCTGCTCTCTCTGGGACCAATAATTTCTTTTTACTGGATTTTGGATAAAACCACAATTGAAAAACCTGGATTTTGAATAATCCTCCAGCCACCTTTCCCCAGATTTAATCCCCGCAAATAATTTTCTCTGTCTTTTCTCGCTGCTTTTTCTCTCCCCTTTTATTCCCCTTTTTAATCCTGTCTTGCTTTTCACGAGTTCTTTTGACTGGGTAGCATCTGCCAATTTTATTAATGGGCTGTGTAATCCATTTACGGGGTCATTAATGAAAATATTAAATAAGGCCAGACCTAACAAAAGATCCTTGGAGTACTCTGCAAGATACCTCCCACAAGTGTAATACTTGGCTTCCTGCCTTTCTGGCAGGTTTGAATCCACAAAGCAATGTTCATATTATTGTTATTATTGTTATTATTATTGGCACTAGGTGATAACTAGAAATCCAAGCCAAAGCCCAGGTTTTGTGGTGATAGGCATGGTGCACACATGCTCTGATTATTTATTAGAAAGCACCGGAGTCGTGGTGTGATTGGGGGGTCCTGCTCTCTTGGCCAAGAATTTACCACGAAGAAGAGACAGTCCCAGGGTGGTTGGGGTATGAAAAGAGTGACCTCAGTGAAGGATGGGCAGGGTGACAGGCAGATCAAGGGCACTGCCAAAGGCTCTGCCCCCTGACAGTAGCCATGCAATAGCCCACGTTGCCTCTCAGTCAGGTAGCACTTGGCTCCAGCTGCTTGGTTTTACCTTCCCCATTAAGAGCTCATGACCAGCTTCCACTGCCTCGAATTGCCCTTTTTTTTTTGGTTTTGTTTGTTTGTTTGTTTTTAAAGCTGTAAGGTCCAGTATCTTATGGGGAGAGGCAAAGAAAGAACAAGCATAAAGCAGCCTCTGGCTTCTGGAGCACTCAGCAGGCAAGCAGAGAGCCTGAGCTAAGGCACAAGCAGAGGGGATTGGGCTGACCCAGCAGGACTTTTTCTGCTGACCTGTTCCTCAGATTAATATCCCAGTTGATTTTAAGATCTCTGAGTACACCTCCAGTTGCTGCTCCACTGAAGGGGGATGAAGGGTGCAAGCAGATGGTAGCACAAGGCTGAAGGTTTCTCTGGAGAGAGGGGCAAGGGGACGAAATACTCGATGACAAATATCCCAGTGGGTGATTTTTCTGCCAGAACCAGTGTGAATTTCCAGAGCTCCTTACAGCGCTGGGGTAGCCAGCACCCAGTCAGAATCCCACCTTGCAGGTTTGGAAGAACTGAAGCTAATGAAGTGGGATTGCTGGGTGTGGGAAGTGTGCATCAGCTGCGGGCAGAAGTATTTCTGCGCACAAACCCGCAGATGTTTACTGTGGATTATTTTCAGGGATGGAGCCTCCTGGATGCTGCAGGTTTAAGGCCTTCAGTTGCATTTTGGGAGACCTACCCTAGTGTGTGTGCCTGCATATAAGATCCTTTTATATGAGTCTCCTTTCCAGGTGCATTTTCCACAATGTGTGTGCGTGTAGCAGAGCCCTTCCGTGCCTGGGTAGGGAAAACAAGGTCTTTTTGTTACTTTGCAGCTCAGTCTGAGCAGCTTTTGGGACTCCCAAACCTTGCAGTGCTCCTTGCAGACCCTTAAGTCCAGGCAAAAAAAAACCAAAACAAACAACCCACAACAACAAACCAACAAAAACCAAACAGAAAGGGGTTAGGGGTTGGGATGGGGGGGTGAAGAGGGAGATGTTTCTATTGAGAAGAAGCAATTTCTGACCAGGTTAGTTTTATTGGACTGGAGGAACCCTATAGATTAACAACCAGCAAACACAGACACACACACATCCACACCCCCCACACCCCCCCACACCCCCCCCCCAAAGCACACACACTCCTTCACTGCCACCCACCCCCCACCTCCAACCCGGAGACCTTAAACAATCCGGTAGAAGGTGTGACTTCAAACTTGGTGGTAGGGATAAAGAGCAAGGGAAACGGAATGTAAGCACTTGTGTGATGTGATTATTCCCAGAAATGCTTCGACATCTCCCCGCTGGTCCGGCCCGGGGCTGTGGAGCTCCCAGCTGAGGTGCTGCCCATCGACTTGCAGAACCACTCTGATACCTTATCGAGGAGAGGCTTTGGGTCCCCTCGTAGTTACAAGCGGAAATAGGGCTGGTAGCCAGCTGAGCCTGCGGCCTCGGCATCCATGAGACCTCTGCCAAACCCCTGCCCGCTGCCAAGGTAAAGGGGGGCTCCCCTGGGACCCCCCCCCCCCCCCCCCCCCCGGCTTGCCCCTCCCTGCCTGGGGGCTGCCCTGGTCAGGGCTGGCAGGGCCATGCCTGGGGTTGGCACCGATGGGGGGGACATCAGTGCCAAGGAGGGGGGGTGGGGGGGAGTTGGGTGGGGGTGCCCCAGTGGGTGGGCACGGGGAGGGGGGTTGGTTTGGTCTGAAGGGTGGGTCTGCCAGGAAGGACATGTGATGTGGGGGGTGTTGGGGCTCCATCTGTGGGTGCAAAGGGTTTGGGGTGCAGTGGCTGCGGTTGGGGGGGGGGTTGGTGGGTGCCTTTAGGCTCACAGCCGAAAAATGTGGGGGTAGGGCTGGGGCTGCCTCTGCCTCCCTCAGGGTTTGGATGCAAACGTGCCCTAAAGATGCTCTGGTAGAACTTGCCTGGTCGGTTGCCCAATGCTTTGTTATTCATTTTTTCACCTGAAGTGATGCCCGGTTCTCCAGCTCTGATCCCATATGTCAGGGGAGAAAAACAATACCCTTATTCTGTCATCTATTTCTTTTTTTTTTCCCCCCCTTTTCATTTAAATTATTTCATTTACAGGGGAGGTGGAAGTGGGAGAGGACTAATGTATAACAGGTGTTTTGATTTCACGTCGCTCTTTGAAAAGCAAATCTCGCCATTTGGACCCTGTGTTCACCCCTGGGTTGGTGAGGAAAGTAATAATAGGAATTGTTTGGGAATTCATCAAAGCAAAACCCACCCCCTTTTCCCCGCCTCCCCCTTCCTGCGCCGTCGGTGGGATCCAGCACCCCGCGATTTTCGAGAGCCCCAAGCTTCTGGTTCAGGGTTTTCGTCAGGGTTTTTTGGGGTCCCTTTTCGTGTTTTTTTGTTTTTTCTGAGATGCTGGTCGGGGATGTCGGGGTCCAACTTATCCCGAAGGATGAGGAGCTGGCGAGGGATGGGGCGAGCAGGGAGATGCAGCCCCGGGAGCGGTTCTCTCGCCTCGGCCGCGCAGCGCGCAACTTCCGCGGGTGGCGGAGTGAAGGGCGGGCAGAACCGCGGCTCGGGCAGCCGGGGGGGACACAGGGGTGTGTTTGGAAAGCTGGTGCTGAGCAGCCCCCCGGCCTTTGCGCGGTTCAATCCCGCGTCTCCGCCTCTGCCGCTGCTCTGGTCCAAGAAGTAGCCCGAACACAAATATATATATTTCTTTCCTATTTCCGCCTCCCTCCCACCTAGAAAATAATGAAAACCATTATTCATATAAACCACGGCCCTGCCTCTCCGTGCTCCCCGTGTCAATCAAGCCGTCGGTTCAAGAGAGAAACCCCCAAATGCTCCTGGACGGGAGGTGCGGGGTCCGACCCCCGCCTCCAGCCCCCCGAAAAAAACCCAAGCGACACGGGGACGAATAAAAGCTGGTTTATATTTCCCTTTTTCAGCCCTTGTAAATGTATTATCCCCCGGGAGAAGCGGGTTTCGATGATATTCCTGGTGCCCGAAAGTGCCTCCCCGTCCGTTCGCAAATTCGTTCAAGTGAAAAGCTGATGGAGGGCTGAAGTGGGTGGTTAAATGGTGGGGGGAATTGTCTCTTTTCTGGGGTGTTTTGGAGTAAAACCTGTGATTGGAAAATTAACACCGAGTCGGCAACGCGGCGATAGCGACTTTGTCCCGCCGGGGTCTTCGGGGTTGGTTTTAGGTTATAAAATGTGCCTAAAATGCGGGTGGTTTCTGGCTTATATCCGTTCATGGCAGCATCATAGAGATTCAGGTTCCGAAATGGTGCTGGCTAACAAAATTAACCACATATCTGGCAGTTCCAGAGCCCGATCCTGCAATCGGTTTCACGGCTTGTTTTGATGCTTTTTGGGAAACGCGTGGGGAAAAGCGCGCAGATATTTTGCAAAACGCGGTTTTATTTCCCTGCCTTCTGCTCGTGCACAAACAAATTCCTGGCTTCTATTCCTGCCTGCTCCAAGAAAATATATTTTCCTGGAGCTCGGGACAATTTCCTCCGTCTTTCTCTTTGTGAAGTTGCTCCGTCCGGCACAAACCCCGGCGAATTTCTTTGGAAAACCTTAATATTCCCCAGGAAGCCGAAAGAGTGAACAGGCTCGTTCCTCCTCGGGCTTCCAAGGTTGTCTCAAAGCTTGGATTTGAGGGGCAGGGTGGTGGGAGGAGGATCTCCTCACCCCTTTTAGAAAAGGCAGGGAGGAAATCAGAAATGAAACATCTTCCCTCCGAGATGGAGAAAGTCCTGGGAAAACTCTGCAGCCACTCAAGCCCCCAAGCTCGGGAGCTGGTCCTGGCACAAGGCAGGGCCGGTTTTTTGCTCCAGCAAGTGCACGGCGAGAGCTCCCCGAGCTGGGATATTCGTGTTTTAAATTACGGGGAAAGGAAAAGGGAAGTGTTTTCTGTCCGGAAAATAAGGATTCACCCTTTCCAAAAGAAAAAAAAAAAATAATACATATATATTTGTATATATTTTCTTTTTTTCTCCAAGCCGTTGTGATTTATCCCTGGTTTCGTAGCGCTGGCGATGACGGGTTTTAATCCCGAGCCTAAAAAAACCCGTCGGGCTTTTCCCGACGCCAGGCAGCTCCTTCTCGCAGCTGCCAAGAAACCGGGTACCTCGCTGATATCTCCCACAAACCTCTTTATTTCTCCCCCCCGAAAATATCCAGTGATGACCTCCCCCCCCCATCAAATACCCCATCAAACCCAGCCCAGCGCTCAACCGGGAATTGCCGGGAGTCAATTCGGGCGCGGTTTTGGGGGGGAAATTCTCCGTTTTCTGTATTTTTAGAAGAAATTTGCTCTCCCGAGAGACATCCAGAGACACCCCTGAATTTCTCCACGCCCCCCCAGTGGAGCTGGGGAGCCCGGTGGAATTTAAAAGCCGCCGTGCTCAGCCCGAACAATAGGAGCCGTAAACCGAGACTAGAAGAAAGTTGTCGGCAGGGACTTAGGAACCACAAACACATTTTTATTCTCCCCCCCTCCCCTCCAACCATACAATGTGGAATCTCTTAAAGGGCGCTATCTGTAGACATCTTGCAATCACTGGTCTTCCTTGTCATCTGAAGGAGAAAGGGGAAAATATATTAAGTGAAGACACACTTTAAAATTACTTATACATTTTAAACATGCTGGCAAAGGGAACTGCCTGATAAACTCTTGCCCAGATTTCCTTTTTTCTGGGGTAAATGATTTCAAGTTGTTACACAAATATCTCCCTCCTCTCTCCTTAACCCCCCATCTCTCCTTACCTCCCCCCCCCCCCCTTAAGCTTCCCAGGATTTAATTCAAACGAAAACAAGCTCCTGCAGCCCCGCAAAGTGTCCCGCTTTGGGACAATGGCAGGGTGGGTTCTGCAGCCCCGAGTGGGTGCAAACACCCACCTCAGCTGATTTTTAGAGCGGGGGAAAAAATCAGAATGAGGTTTCTAAATGAGTTAAAAAGCTTCATCGCCTGAGTTTGCAGCCAGGTGGGAGAGGAGCTGCTCCCGCCTGTGCTTGGGCCGGTTTCCCTCAGCCAAAAAATCACCCCAAAGCAGTCGGGGCAGCAAATGATTTCCCTTCTAACAAATTTCCTAGCCCGGATTCCTGTGCCTGACGGCCAGGGTTCCAGCCAAGAGCACGTTGCCTCCTGTAAAGCCGCCAGCTCCCAAAACAAGTCAAAGCGGCGGAGGTTTGGCCCCGGAATAAACGGTGCAACTTTCCCACCGTGCGAACGCGCTCCCTGGCTTCGGAAATGGGATTTATCCGGGAGAGAAAAGCGATGTTGAAAAGAAGGGAGGCTTCGGCGATTTATTTGTGTTTGAATTTTGATTTTTGTTTTCGTTTCTCTGGGCTAACATCGGATTTTTTGAATTCTTATTCTTATTTTTCGCTGAATAAAAATGGGAAAAGGCTTTCGGTGCAAGGGATGCGCTGCCCAAGCGGGGGGTAATCCTTTGTGAAAGGGGGGAAATTAGGCAGGGAGGGAGAGAGGCAGTGCTGGGGCTCCTCACCGGCGGGGGGAGGAAGGATCTGGCCCCGATCCGCCGTTCGGAGCCCCGCGGGGGTTTGTGCTGGGAAGGAGGGATGGAAGTTGAAATCGACTCCGGGTTTCAAACCGTGCGGCAGGATCGGGCCCCCCCGCTTTGCCAGCGGGGTCTCCTGCCGCCCCCACCCCTCTGCCAGCATCTTCAAACGGCGTCCATCGCACAACCTGGGGGTAACGGGGGGGAGGCAGCTTCTTTCTTTCTTTATTCCCCCCCTCCCCTTCCCCTTAAGTCTCTTTCAAGCTGAATTTATGTTTGTGTGATGAAATGCCCCTCTGTGTTTAACATTCCCAATGATCATTTGTTTCCTTAGCTCCATTACTCCTTTATGAGAGCGCCTTTCGCCCGGGCATGTTTAATCATAACCGCTTACGCAATATTTTCTTTGGGATAGATTCACTCAGCCTTATTACATATCAATTATTTCCTTACAACTTCGTTCCACACCAGCTGCTTTGTTATCTGGGCCTGCCACCCTTTACCCCCCCGGTGTGTGGTGGGAAGGGAGGGAGACGTTTGTTTTTCCTAGGATAAAATACTGCTAATAATAATGCGGATTGAGTGGAAGGAGAAAGGGGGAAGCGGCGGGGGAGGGGGGAGAAGCCCCCGCCGCTCGCCGGGCTGGGGATGCTCCGCGATGCCGGGGGCTGCAGCTCCCTTCTCCCAAACATTTGGGGCAGAGGAAGGGTGTACAGGACCTCTGGGGGTCGGGGTTCCCTTCCCCACCCCGGGGGATCCCTCTCCGCAGTGGTTTGGGGGGAGGTATCTCCCCTTTTTCCCAAGGCGCGGTGGTTTTGCTCCCTGTTTTGGAGCCGCTCCGCTTTCCTTGCGCCTGCCAGGCTTCGTGCCCGCGCAGAGGAGAGGGTCTCTGCTTTACAATTCCCTGGGGGTCCTTTACCCACCCCCCCACCCGCCGTCTCCTTCGGCAGCCACTTGTCGGGAAGGAGATTTCGAGGCGATCCTTTAAGCCTCCCCCGACTCCCTCCACCCCGCCTTGGGTTTGAAATCATTTCAGTGTAAGTTTAACCGTCGTTTTAGATGGTGACCACGCTGCCAAATTCGGCTGTTCTCTTACTCCTCTTTCTAATGCCGGGTGGCCCGGGATGGGCTCTCCCACCCTAACACGCACCCATGGGACGGGGGTCTTGGGGCTGCCTGGGTGCTCCCGGCCACCCCAGAGCTGGGCTTTTCCCATCTCCCATGTCCCGGCTGGTAGGGAAAGGGGGGAATAACCCCCAGCAGGAGGATTGAACCAGGGATCTTGGCGGGTCTCTCATCCCTCTGTTCTCCCTCACCCCTCTGTTCTCCCCCCTCACCCTCCCTTTTTTACCCTTCCTGCCCCAGCTTTTGCTTTCCCGTCTGGGGAGCCCGCAGCGCAGCCCACGTTTCTTTTCTTTTCTTGGGGTTGTTTCCCCCTTTTTTTTTGTATTCCCCCCGATGCTGAAGAACCTGAGATCCTTTGCTTAAGCCCTGCCTTTATAGGGGAAATATATATATTCCTTTATATGGGCTATAAAGCTGCTCTGGGGAAGCGAGAGGGGCCGGGGTGCGTTGCGGAGCCGTCCCAGCACCATCGCGACTCGTCGTGACAAGGACCCCGAAATCACCACGACACCATCAAAATGGGGGGGGACACGAAGATTAGAAAGGGTGTCAGGAATCCGGGCGGGTATTGTTTGCAAATCGTGTGTGTCGGGGGGGTGGGGGGAATGAATGCTGAATTTTCTGGCTCTGGAGAGCCGGTCTCTCCATCATCTTTACGCGCGCACACGTATATGTGAACAGATGACTTGGCACCGTCGAAAAACACTTAAAATAATGCCTCTGCCTCTGGCCAGGCCTGTGTAAATATCTCACTCTCCCACATGCCCGCCTAGCTTTTCCTGATGCTGCGTTACTTGATCACAAATACATAATTTGCCCGAGTGTGTGTATACACGGAGCCCCTTTGATCTCGGCACAGAAATGCCCCCCTCCCTTCTCCCCCCTCCCTCCTTCGGAGGGGCTGCAGCCCCGAGAACAAAAGCAGAGAATAAAAATGGTCAAATAACACATTTTCAAATGGGAAGCGTGTGGCGGCTTCCCCGAGTGGTTCTGGCACTCGGAAAAAAAAAAAGGGGGGGGGGGGGGGAGGGAGTGGAAAAGAGACTTTATTGAACGTATAAATTTAAACTTAGTTACCACTAACAGTTGCCTTATAAAAGGGGTCCATATAACCCCCATCAATTTTTATTTATTTAATATTTTATGTATTTTTTTGAGTCCCTAAGCTCGTTTCTCAGAGCAGCCGATCTCTTGGCAGCTCTGGGCTGTGAGGAGCAGGGGCTGGCTGCGGGTTGGTGCAGGGGGGAGATGTTTATTTTGCAGTCATTGTTGGCTCCCTCCCCTGGATTATTTAACTGCTGCAGATTTAAGCCCTCTACTTCTTGCTTGATTCTCTGGCAGGGTTTTTCCCGCGAGCGCTCCCAGCTCTGGGCTTTCTCCCTGAGCCGTGTCTCGGGGTGGTGAAATTACAGGGTATGAGGGAAATGTGTAAATTATAGGGTTTATTAAAATGTAGGCGAGCTCGGCTCTCTAGGCGAAACAGATGCAGGATGGCTTGAAGTCAGCCCGGGCTGACAAACTGCAGAGCAGGGAGGCAGGGGAATCATTAGAGGAGCATTTCCCGCAGGGAAAGAGGAAGCCGGCCCGGGGTGGAGGAGGAGGAGGAGGAGGAGGCTCTGCTGAAGGCTGAGGTTTCTCCCGACCCCCCCCCTCCCTCCCCCAAAAGCAGGGGACCTTCCCCTGGGCAGCACTGAGGGGGTTGGTCTCAGAGAGCTGGATGAAGCCTCTGGGTGCCCCGGCATGTTGCATCCCCTCCCTCTCAGCCCACAGGAGGGGGGTCTGGGTGCTCCCTGGACTCTTCCCCCACCTCCTCTCCCTCCCCAGACACAGACTCGGCCCCAAAGGTGATGATTTAGTTAGGCTAAATAATACTTCTCTGTTTATAGCTTGGCTTCTCTGATATTTAACCTCAGCTGCTTTTATGTTAATCTTTGGGATGATGAAGGGACTTTCTGCAGCAGGAGAAAGCTCTTGGAAGGACCTTGGGGTCTGGGCACAGAAATTCCATTTTCCCCTTTTTCCTTCCCTGCAGGGAGGAACAAGCTGGTAGGAAACAGAGCTGACATGGAAATACGAGGCAGGGGGAGGGAGGGAGGGAGGACAAAAGCCCTGGACAAGGTGGTCTTGGTGTTGTCCCAGCTCCTTAGCAGAGCACCTCACAGCAGGGGCTCAGAGCCACCCTAGAAGCTGGAGGTGGGCAAAGCAGGCTGAGCTGGTGGCAGGAGACTTTCCAGCTTTCCCCAAGGTCAGGTGGAGGGTGGGTGTCTTCTTCTTCAGGCTGGGATACACCGTGCATGCCACACACTGCAGCGCCTTCTGGACCCGTTGTCACCCTGCAGGAGGCCAGACAACTGTCCAGAAGTCCCTTCTACTCTTATCACAGGACCTGGGAGCTGGCCCACACTCATGACAATTCAGGTTGCAGCTTCTCCATTGACTCCCCACCCCATTTAATGGGGAAGGTTGTCTTAAAGACACCTTCTGAGCCGTAAGTGACCTTGCACATCACCTCCTCCTTCCACACCTGGGACCATCGTGTCCCTGGAGCAGCATTTGCTTTCACAGAAAGACCTTAGGCAAGTGGGCTGCCAGGGTTTAGCTGCTGAGATGATAGACTTCAGCAAGGCTTAAAACCAGGTAGTGAGCCAGGCAGCCTTGCTCAGCCTACCAGGATGGATCCCAAATGGTCCGAGGTAAAGAGTCGGAGCATTGCTAGCAGAGTTACACTTCCAGTCCCTCTGAGGGTCTCCCCAGCCCTGCTGTACTGCCAGGAGCAGGGCACAACCTCTGAGCTGCAGAAAAGCGTGCAAAATCACCCGTGGAAAGATCTCACAACTCTCTGAGTCCCACAATCTCAGTCGCTGCCACAAAAGATCCAGTAATGGGAATTCTGGAGATATTCTCTCCTATCTATCAAGCTAAGGTGCCCGAGCCTTTTTGCACTGCTGTTGTTTCAGCACCTTGTGGAGCTGATGAAGTTTTGATTTATTGGGGTGTTTTCTGTTTGTTTTGGAGGGTGTCAGGTCCTGGCAGAGCAGCAGAAAGCAGACAGAAAGCTTCACAAAGGAGGGTGTTATTTACTAATCCCTCCGCACACTCCAGTTGAGGTAACTAAAACATGGCAATAAAAAGAGTCATTAAGAAGGGCATTGAAGTATTTCTTCAACTCTTGTCTCCGAGAGCCCTGTTTTTGGGGATCTCAACCAGCCTGTTGTGTTCACCACCATGTGACCATCATCCCCCTCCTGCTCCTTGGGCTGGGAATCAGTGAGGAAAGCTGCCCACCTCTCCCTCAGCAGCAAACCCCTCAGTTTTACAGCACTGGCTGTCAGTCTTGGCTCTCAATTTCTGGCCCAAAAAAACCCCCCACAACTCAGCTACAAGCTCATCTTCTGTTCCTCCTCCCTCCCCCAACCCTTCTTTTTGTTTTGTTGGGTTGTTTTTTTTCTTTGCTGCTATGTTAATTTAAGAGGAGGACACGGAATAGGAAATGGTCCTTGGGCAGCTCTGGGAGAAACCCTCTGTGAGTGGCCGAGGAGACAGGTCTGGGTAGTAGAGACTGGAGGAGCAGCTGGATTTTCAATAATAAGGATGTAGTGGAGGTCTGACTGAAGAGTGGGAAAGGGAAAAGAGGGCATGTCAGCAGGGAACAGGAGGAACGAGCCTCCTCGATGAGCTCGGTTCCTCCTTTGGGGAAGCCCCTGCTCTAGACAGATGCAGGAGTCAGGGAGTCTTGTTTTCCGTGAAGTTCCCGACTTAAAACGCCTCGGAAAGACAAGCAGATTTGCAAATAAAGGACTGTCAAAGCCAGCTCCTGGGTTTCCATTTCTCTCCTTTTTGAAAGGGGAAGGGGAGTGGAAGAGGCCGGTTGCTGAATGGAAATGATCCTAACGCGATGCGCAGGGAGCTTATGCACTCAACAGCTGAATTCTCAGTGCAAAGAGGGGCCTTTTGTTCTGTTTGATATTTCAGCAAAAAAGCTGAAAAGGAAATGAAGCAAACCCATCTGTGTTTCCAGCGGGAATTCTAGCAGTGTGCACGCTAGAAATATCTCCCTCTTTTCCCTTGGACCTTGCAGCTATTTTTACGTCACCTTAAATCACGATTTTGGGTCGATTGCTACTTCTGGGGTGCTATTATTATTCCTAATAATGTTTGCTTTCTGGTTTTGATCAATGTCTTTTTATTATATTTTTTTCGAGGCAACAAGGTTGCCCCTTTTGCTGCTGGCTCAGCCTGGAGGGGAAGGAGACCTTTGCATAAATGTCTATGCTTTGCCTCTGAGCTTATCTCAACCATACGTAATTCTTCCAGAGCTCTACTGATTTCTCAGACACAGGGGATGTGGTGAGTGTAAGGCTCATTCCTCTGGGTGGAGGACCAGGGGAGTGGGTTCACGTGTTGGGAAACATCAGGACAGCTGGTCAGGCAGTAGCTATCAAGTGTGAGGGTGATTAACTGAACGGAGGCCTGAAGGTTGGAGCAGCAGAAGTACTGGGCTGTGAAGATGGAAGAAGGCAAGTGTCAAGTGCTGGCTCTCAGCTGTACATGGAGCTTGTTTTATTCCATGATCTAATGCCCAGGCCCAGGCACTCAGCTTAGATGCTCCCCAACTAATCAACTAAACAAAGCAAAGGTGCCAGCTGAAGAGTCTCTGCTTCCAATTGTCCTTTCAGAGCTTTGGCTGTGGGGTACGTGGGCAGGACTCCTGAGGGATGTAGCCATGGAGCAAAGAGAGCAGAAGGCTGGTTGTGTGAGGGGGAGAGTGATAAAACAGGCCTTGTTCAGGGGGAGGGAGGTCCTGTCTGCCTATGGAGCAGGTCTGAGCTGCTGTAGGCAAGTGGCTTGGACAGTTGCCTGTGCTCTCTGCTTCCCTCCTTCTGCTACAGCTGCATCTCTCAGACTCTGTTTCCTCTCCTGCACCAGCCTTGCCCATCCAGGGCACATTCCAGAAGAAAAAAAACAAGGTCACAGAACTCACTCCTGGTTTCTCTCGTCCTGTCTGCCTTGGAAGTGACTGCATTTTGATCACCACATCTGTTTCTGCTGCAATGCTTTGGGGGCTCAAAGTGTCCCAGCAGCAGACCTGCTGCCACAGCATTTTCTATGGGGCAGGGTTGTCCCTGCCTGGGTAGCTCCTGCCAAACTGTGTCTCCGGCCTGGTTGAGATGGGCTTTGGAGGGATGGGAGGTTTGCTATCTCAGAGCAAAGCCAGCTGGCCCACCCTGTCTTTAGAATGGTGGACATGCCACTATTGGGTGCTCACCACCTACTTTCTGCCTCAAACCACCTCAGGCCGTTGCAACGAGCTCTGTAGAACCAAGCAGTGCGTCTTCCTTCTGTGCCTTCAGTTCCTCTCACGGCCGCTTGGGACCCGACCTCTCTTTTCTACCCCAAGACGGAAAAGTCTGAAGGATTTTATTGTGAACTGCAGGGAGGAGGTGGATGGATGGATGGAGCTGGGAAGCCTGAGAATTCCCAGCCAAGGCTCAGCGAAGGCGCAAATGAAGCGCAACTGAAGCAGGCTCCTCTGGGAAGGGGGATTGCTGCTGGTGGGATAGCAGCAAGAGTGGTACTGGCTTTTCCATTTGAAAGGAAGAGCAAGGATGTGGGAAGGGAAGAGGTGTAGGAGCCCACTGTGGGAGAGCAGAGGCTGAAGGAGGCCCCAGCCTGAATTCTTCCCTTCCCTCTAACCCGGAGCGTTTTCTCTATTCCGTACCGAACGTGATACTCTCTTAGGAGTGACCCCCCTGACCTCCCTCCTCCTGATAGGATGGCGAGTAAGTGAGTGCAAAATAAATGGCACCAAATAGACCTTTTCAAAGAGAAGGAGGGAAATAAATCAGGTTATTCTGGTGCGGCATTGACAGCATGTCAAAACAACTCCCCAAAGCGTGAAACTTGGCCGGGGAACGGTAATTCCACTGCCATGATCCTTCCATGCCAGATGTATATGGCTTATCATGCTGTCTGTCTGGCTGTCTACCTGTCTGCCTACCTGCTGGTGCTGTAGGATCCATTCTTGAAGAGCACAGAAGATATTTATGCTCTTATCTCCAGGCCTGGAGGGGGAAGGGGGATCTGAAGGTAGGGGAACGATTCAGGGAGGAAATTCGGCTGCGTTGTAGTAGTTGGAGACTGGATGTAGCAAAATAACCTGTGCTGTGTTAGATTCATGGGTGTCTTTTCTTTGCTGCTGAAGGTCTGTAGAGGCACGTGGATGCTAAGGCAGGTGGGTGATGGCAGAGCCTGAAGGATGTTCAAAGCTGGTATTAATCCAGACCGCCTTTCTAGAGAGCAGTGACAAACCAGCTCGAGGGCTTGTCCTGCCAGGGAAGTGCCTTGCATTGTGTTCTGCTGAGACCAGACCTTCACCATGCACACAGAAAATCACTGCTCAGCAATTCCATCAGGAACCTGAGCGAGGCAATCCAAACACCAGGAACACCTCCCCAGCCCTCACCACTGATCTGTGCTCATCGGGAAGAGCTGATGGACGAGGTGCAAAGGAGCAGGTCAGGGAGCTCCACACCCTCTCCAGTGTGGTTCTCATGGCTGAACTTGCTGTGTTAGGGGAGGCTTGGAGAGGGAAAGCATTTGTGGATTTCATGCCTCTGAGCTTCACGGACAAGCAGAATAAAGAAGGCTTAGAAAGGCTGATGAAGCTTGTTAGTATACTGGAACATTCCTGTAGATCTCTAGGAGTTCAGAAAAAAACTGTAGAGAAGTATGTTCCTCAGTAGTTTCCAGGGTCTGAGCTCACTTCCAGTAGTGCAGCTGCTGTAAATTTATACTAATTAGCAGTAGTTGGAGTAATTTGGGGAGTAGTTAATGTTCTGGCATTTGTATGCTTGTTTGTTTTTCTTTTTGGAGGATTTGGGGGGAGTATGGATCTGTGCTGCACATTGGATCTGGTAGCAGGAGGGGGTGTTTCTGCTGCCAGTTTTGGACCAGCTTTCCCAACTGTTAGTGGGAGGTGTCCCTGCCCCTGCAGGGGGGTTGGAACTGGATGATCTTTAAGGTCCCTTCCAACCCAAACCAGGCTGGGATTCTATGATTCTATGAGCTGTGCAGAGTGTGTTTGTAGAAGCAGAGCTCAGGCCATGGCCAAGGACTTCAGCACTTGGACCTCCTTGATCCCAAGCAAGCCCTGTGGCTCTGTACCAGCAGTTCTGCCCGTTGGGGATTTTGTTATTCTGGAGGCAACCGTAAAGCTGCCTGTGTCCTCTCCAGGTGGGGAAGTAGAGGGTCTAAAGGAGCACCATGTGCTTTAGATACAATCGCTGCTGTCAGGGAAAGGTGGATGAGCCACAAGTAGCAGAAGCACCCAGGGCAGGCAGGTGTGAACTTCAGGATGGTGCCTTATCCATGAAGCATTCCTGATCATGGAATTAGGATTCTGTGGTGGTTTGGGTTGGAAGAGACCTTAAAGATCATCTAGTCCCAACCCCCTGCATGGGCAGGGACACCTCCCACCAGCCCAGGTTGCTCCAAGCCCCATCCAACCTGCCCTTCAACACTGCCAGGGATGGGGCAGCCACAGCTTCCCTGGGCAACCTGGGCCAGTGTCTCACCATCTGCACACTGTCCTGGTCACATGTACTGTAGGAGACCCAGCCAAGGTCAGACTCAGCACTGAGCTCATCACATGTACTCATCAGAAGGCTGGAGCAGCTCTGCTCTGGAGGCGGGCTAAAAGAGCTGGGGGTGTTCAGCCTGGAGAAGAGGAGGCTCCAGGGAGACCTTAGAGCACCTGCCAGGGCCTGAAGGGGCTCCAGGAAAGCTGGGGAGGGACTTGGGACAAGGGCAGGGAGGGAGAGGACAAGGGGGGATGGATTAAAACTGGAAGAGAGGAGATTGAGGTTGGACATGAGGAGGAAATTCTTCACTGTGAGGGTGGTGAGAGCCTGGCCCAGGTTGCCCAGGGAAGCTGTGGCTGCCCCATCCCTGGCAGTGTTGAAGGGCAGGTTGGATGGGGCTTGGAGCAACCTGGGCTGGTGGGAGGTGTCCCTGCCCATGTAGGGGGTTGGATCCAGATGATCTTTAAGGTCCCTTCCAACCCAAACCAGTCTACAATTCTATGATTCTATGATCAGGGCTGGAAGATCTAAAAACCAGGTGACTGAAGCTGGTTGTCCAGGCTCTCTGTGTTACCAGTGGGTGTGTAGGGGCATGTCAGCCTCGCTGTTGCAGGGAGGTATTTTAGGACTAGATAAAACACCTTGGTTTTGACTTCAGAGGGAACCTGGGGTCACCAACACTGTCTAACCACCGAGTTGAGGGAGTGTGAAGGAGGGGAGGTTCCCACACAACTAGTAGCCAGACAGGAGCAGAACCCAGGTTTCCTAATTTCCCAGTCCCAGGACTTCCACCTTGTTTATTATCCTAACATCCCCCATCACCTTGGTTTATAAGCATCACACTTCAAATCGGAGCAAGGGGAGATGTCACACGTGTGTAATTGCCTGACAGTTGGGTGTCAGAGCCCTGCTACTGGAAGACAAGGGAGGGGTGACAGAGCACCAGGAGGGACCACCTGCCTCCTGGAGTCCAGGCCTTGGCAATTACAGGTGACCATGTAATAGCCCCTTAATCCAGAGGGGTCCCCAGAACATCCACCGCATACGCTGCAGGCCATAAAACACTTCCCAACACCCTATAACAAATTTAAGAGCCTTAGTACAAAAGACCAAAAAGCCACAAAAACTCCAACATGCAGGAGAGATCAAGGGCATTGCCAGTGTCCCGGGTCCCAGCAGTAGCAGGGAAATTGTTAGGTGAAAATGTCCAGATGATCTTAGGAAGTGGACCATGGCCCACCCTACAGAGGAAAGCAAGAAAACCTTACCAGTCCCTGCCAAATCTGACCCGAGGGGAAATTCTTTCCTGAACACTGGCCAAAAACCCAAAGTAATTGCACATGTACTCTTTAAAAATGGATTTTATTTAGGAGAAACACATTGTCATCATCATCCTGTAAACTGCGCCAAATGTGTGCTGAGGACTTCCCCCAGAAGAGGTGGAGAGGCTACAGGTCCCTGCACAAATGCTGCAAGGAGGGAGGTGCCACCATCCCACCACCTCCTGGCTGGTTCCAGGGTGGAGGACCCTCTGGAGATACCCCCCGTGTCTTGGGGAAGGAGGCATCACTGAGCTGGAGCTGGTCTTTTTTTCCTGCTTCCCAGAGTTCCCAGGCAGCTGTGGTGTATTGGATTTATGGCTTATCATCCATCTCAGTCTTTGGAAAGCAAGATGAAGCTTTTGGGAGGGTTTAGTCCAGGTCCTGGCCTGAGGAACCTCGCTCAGGGTTAGGTACATCCATCGTGGTTGATTTAGGATAATGCAGCTACTCTCTGCTAGGGCTGAAGGACTCTCTGATGCTTCTAAAAGCCCCAAGTACCACTTCACTCCAACTAACAGGTGCTGAAGGTCCTGCTCTCAAGGGAAATTTGCTTCTGTGTCCTGCATCCCCACCCCATTTCCCTCTTTTCCTTCTCCCTTCCCTTGGATTCCACTTGCTCTTCTGGGTTGGGGCAGCAGTTGCAGTGAGGAGCTGTTGAGGCTGCAGTTGAGCTGTGTCAGTAGAAGCAGATGGATTTTAGGAGGTTTGCCAATAAGACTTCTCCAAATTAGAGGGCTGATGAGTTCCCAGCCTTGCTAATGGAGCCAGCTCCATGCTCTGGATAGAATTAGGAGCAGAGCTGGGAGGGAGTAAATAGGCATGTTCTCTTCTATCCTTTCGCCAAGTTGTGTGATGCTGAAGGCCCCTCTTTCCATGGTGGATGAGCCCACCACGGGATCTCAGAGCACTTGACCTACCCAAGACCTTGGTACTAAGTAATGACACCATGAAAGACCTCAAGCTACTCCTCCGTTTGACTGATGTGTCCATAATTGGTAAAAAAACAGCCCAAAATTGAACTGGGCAACTGGTCTTGGAGTTTTCATGCTCCTGCCTTGAGTCCCTGAGGTGTTGCCTTTGCTGGATGGGGGAGGATCTGGGCTGGCATGACTGGTCTCCCCAGGGACCATCTGTGAGCACGTGAGCTGCTGGTCCTGAGACCACACGGTGTAATAAGGACACTAGAGACTGCCCAGACACCAGCAAGCCACCCCAGAAGCTGCTGGATGGGATGAGCAGCAGCTCTTAACTCCCAGGGTTTCAAAAAAAAAAAAGCTGTCAGAAATGTAGGTATTTGCATCCCACTGGGTGGAAGTGGGTGCTGTAACTTTCTGGATCTTGCTCCATGATTGTGTTGTGCTGATGGTGACACATGCAGGGAACTCCTAGCTCCATAGGGAGAACATGGTGGGGCAAGGAGGGCTCCAGCTAGAGACTCCCTTAGGGTGAGACCTCAGCCCTGTGCTGTGGTGTGTGCTGGGGTGGATCTGTCCTCCCTGCACTGTCCTGGTGACCTTGTCTCTGTTGTGGCAGTGCCAAGGAGCCTGTCCAGCCCCAGGAGGGTGGTTTGCAGACAGGCTGGGCAATGGCTGCTGGTTGGAATCCACCCCCATGCTGCTCCTCTGACACCTGGGAGCAGGAAAGCTTAGACAGACACAGCTGGGAGCAACAGTGGTGGTTCCACCAGTGATGATCCAGGATGGGGCAATTTGTTCAAGTAGCTGCAACTTCACCTTTCCTCCTGGTCCCCAATCTGCTCTGGGTGGACATCCAGGGCTACCTTCTCTCTGAATTCCCTCCTGGGAAGCTCAGGCTGATTTCCCAGCACACTGAGCTTTCTGGCAGCTTGGGTCTGGCAGGACACTTGCTGCAGGCTCCCTTCCCAGCCCTGCTGAAAGCCAGGAGGAGCAGGGTCCGTGCTTGGAGCTGGGTGCCAGCCCTCCCACCAACCAGACCCCTGCCCAGCTCCCACTGGTGCTTCCCACACTCCTCCATTTGACGTTGCAAAAAAAAATCCAATGAGATGTATTGACAGCTGATCTGTTGAAGTTGAAGAGCCACGTGTTGCTGAGAGAGTGTCTGCATCTATTTTTTTGAATAAAAAGATTATATGTGTGTATATATATATATATATATATATATATATATATATATATATATATACACACACTTGAAGGTGGGTTTGGAAGGAGCAGGTTAAAAGCAAAAGTCAGTGTTAAGTTAAAGCCTGAAAGAAATATAAATAGCCCAGGTTGGACTAGCTGGGGAGAAGAGGAGGTTGCACTATTTCCATTAACAGTGACAGTTAAACGGAGGGTGAGCTTGAAGCTTTGACAGGACCATGGACATCCTCTTTGGAGACTGCTCCTGCAGAGCCAGGGATGAACAGCTCTGCCCAGGATCACTTGCTCATTATTTGTGTGCCTGTTTGGGGGGGGGAGGGGGAAGTTCACTGAAAAGGGAGATCATGGGAGATTTTTGTGAAATGCTTGTGTCAGAATCAGCTCCTCCAGACAAATCCCTTGGCTGCTGGAGGGTTGGTTTGGGAACTAAATGATGTGCTTCTCTCTTGTTCCTCTCTGTGAGGTTGAAAAAAGGATTAGAGGATGTGCTCAGGTGCCACTTCTGCCTCTGCAGATGTTGTGGGGAACTTGTCTGGACTTTGATGAAGTTCCTCCATGCTTCAGCACCTGCTGAGCCCCAAGGCCAGGGCTGGAGCATCTCCTCTGGGATGTGAGTCCCAAATGACTACATGGTGAGGATGGGACTTTGCCTCTTGCTGTGGGGCTTGGCCTTGCCCCACACTGCTGGCTGCAGAGGGAGATGTGAACAGTGGCTTCTCCTTCTGAAACCACCCAAGGGAAATCACACCCAAAAAAAGTCATGGAAAGGCAAAAGACATGAGAACAAGGAGAAAAAACCCCACAAACCAAACCAACCCAGACTATAAAAAACAAACAAACCAAAAAATTCCTCCCAAACCCCACCTGCCTTCCTTCTCTCCATGATGTCAAGTGGGTGGTTTGAAGTGGTGAGACCTGTTTTCACCCAGCTGAGTGGGCACATCCTGCTGGTGTTGCTGTAGTGGGGGCAGATCCTGGTCCACCCCAGGGGCTTTGCACCCAGGGATGGTTGAGGTGGCAGTAACCCCAACCCGACAGGCTCTGCTGGGCTGGGCAGAACCCTTGGCAGGCATTAATAACCTGGGGGAAGGTTCATGCTGCTCTGGCCAGAACAGGCCTCTCTGAGCACCCAGCCCCGAGCCAGTCATAGGGGTCAAGCTAATGCTGACACTGGGGCCTTTGATTGTGGTTGATTCATGTGCCTACACCACTGGTAGGTCAGATGGGCTGTTAATCCCTGAGTCCCTTCCCCCTTCCCTAGGAAAAGAAAAAAAAAAAAAAAAGGAAAATGAGAAATAAATGGAATGGGTGACTTCCCAGCTTGCTTCAAGGCTTGAGATGGGAGCTGGCTGCAAGGTCTGGGTGTGCAGAGCTGTGATTCCTCCCTGCTTTGGGGTGGGTCTTTTATTTTTTTCCTGGTGGCTGTGTGGCTAAAAGGTGTTTGAGGGGGGAAAAAAATATTTCAGGTGACGTGTGGAGCTGAGCCAGGGCTGGTGGCAAGATGGGGTCAGTGTGTTTCAGGGGGACCCAGGCTCCCTGGGAGGCTGTGGGAGAAAGGCTGTGACCCTGCTTTGCTGTTTGTTTAATCCTGGGGATTAAATTTCCAATTTCATCTCAGCACCCGGTGTGCTGGAGGGGACAGGTTTGGTACAGGACCCTGTGCATCTCCAGCCCGTCGTCTGGCTGTAGGAAAGAGCTTTCCCCGCGCTTGGAATGTCCCTTCGGATGCGATGGGGAGGGTTTTCTCCAGCTGGTCACAGCGGTTTGGTGTCACAAAACAAAAGACCTAATCGGCGGTTTAACTGGTGCTCCCAGGCAACTAAGGGGATGGTGAACAGGATGGGACTGCAGGGACAAGCCCTCCTGGGTGGGCAACCCAGGGGAGTGATTCCTGCGGAAGGGATGAGGCAGGAAAACTCTCAGCCAGCGCCCCATCCCCCCCCAAAGGGGCTGACCCAGAGGGTCCCCCAGAGGGTTTGAGGGGTGTCACTGGCAGGGCCGAGCCGGCAGCTCTGCCCTTGACCAGGGATGCGGGGTTTTCTTTCCAGCCTCAGCGTGTGCGGGGGACTGGGAGTGAGAGGAGAAGCGATCTGGGAGGATTTGAGAAGGGAAGAGCTCGGGGAGCAGCAGCCGAGCGGGGTCCCGGGGGGCGCAACCACCCTCTTTGGGGGCTGAAAATAGAGTCTGTCAGGTCCCGAGCTCGGGAGGCTGCTGCGGTTAAATGACCAATTAGGGAATCTTTGTCAGATTCGGGAAAGCCGAGATAAGTCTCTTTTATCAGCCTATAAAAATACCACTTTCACTTATCTGGAGCTACCTACACCGCCCAGCTGCGGGAGCCGGGCGGGGGGAGCGGGGCCGCTCCGCAGACAGAGGAGGAGTTACCGATGGGCTTGACAGCCAAGGGGGTTTTTTGGGGAAAAAAAAAGCATTTTCTGCTGCAAGAAGGAACCCTCTCCTCCCCCCGAAGCCCACCCGCTCCCCTTCCCACAGCCCGCCCTGGGCGGGGGGCCCCTCCAGCCTCAAGGCCTCTCTCCTTCCCCAAACAATCTTGCTTTTCCCTCTTATTTTCCGTCCTTTTCCTGGGCATCCCGCCGAGGGGGAGTCAGCCCTGAGCGGGAAAGAAGCAACCAGGGACACGGGTGGGTGCTGCACCCACGGGGCTGCGAGCACGTACCCAGGGGCTGCAGAGAAATCCCACGGACGCGAGTGGGTAGAAAGTGGCTCTGAGTGCACGTATCTCCCCGTGTTGATATCGAAATACTCAGACCCACGCAGCCAGCCTCCCCTGGGGGCCGTGGGCTGGGCCGTGGGGCCGGGTGGTTTTTGGACCCCCAAACTTCACCCTCGCATCCGTGCGAGGATGCGCCCTGAAGGCATCTCCGCCTGGAGACCCGCACGGCAAACGGGATCAAGAGGTGGAGAGAGTGCTAACATGCATTCCTACTGTGGGAAAACATGCTGCACTTTGATTCTTCTCCCTGTGGTTTCCAGCCGATTGGAGCTGTAGGAAAAGCGATGGGATAGGGAGGATCGGAAGGAGCAGGGGGAGAAGAGTAGGCAACCCAAACCGAATTCGTGCTCTCTAGGGTGTTTTTTTTTGGGGGGTGGTATTATTGATGGAGGGGGAAATGAGGAGAAAACGATGGTTTTCGTTAAAAAAACCCGAGCAGGTTTGCCCGGATAGGGGCTCGGGGTGGGAGCAGAAGGGAGAAGTGTCCCTCACCCCTCGTCGTCCCCCCCCCGCCTCAAGGCCGAGGTCCACACCCTTTGTCCCCCCCTTCTTTTATTTTTGAAGGCTGAATAAGCAAATCTGGCTGGTACCGACCAAGTTAGAGCCTCTCCACGCAGCCCCAGGAGGGTGTGGAGGGGGTAAAACTTTGGCTACTGTGGGTGGGGGGGATAAAAGGGAGGGGGGGAGGAAGCGCCTCTGGTCGGGCTTGAGCACTCAAAGGTTTTGAGCCAGAAGTTTTTCTTGCGTCGTTTCGAGGAATAAACACGCGGGTGGAGGGAAGAGGAAGACTTTGCCTCCGGGACAGCCCTCGGGGATGGAGGGGGGCTCAGGGGAAGGGGGAGGCCCCACCGGGGCAGCCTCTCCCCATCGGGCCCGGTACCTTTCGCACAGATTCGCTGGAAGGGTTTCCAAATTCTTTTCCAAATATAGCCCCGGGGCTGCTGTCTGCTTTTCCCCCCCCCCCCGCTTCCCACCCAACCCCCGGGTGCCCTTCACGGCTCTGAGTCACAACCGAGGGACAACGGCGACCAATTCCACACACACACACACACCCCCCCCGGCCTCCAGCAGGGAGGAAAGCCGAGGGAAGGAGTTTCCACGCAAAACACTCGCGGAAAGCTGCGGGTCTGAGCCCAGGTGTCTCCCCCGGCTGCCCTCTGCTTTCCCTGGGATTGAAGGAGGTATTTTTAAGGGAGAGAAGAGGATGTTTCGGTCCCTTCTTCCTTGCTGTCACCTCCAGTTCCTGCCCGGAGGAGAAGGGACTTTCCCCACTGCCCTGTCCCGGAGGCAGCGAGAAGAGCCCAGGATTTCTCCTCCTACCCACGAGGCCCAAACCTGGACGTTCCCACCCAAAACACCTTGACAGAAAGAGAGGGGGGTGACACGCAGCTTTCGGGAGACACACACACACACTCCGTGTCCCACTCCCACCCTCCTAAGCATCCCCATCCCCGAGCGGAACCTGGGCTGGAGGAGGGGGACAGAGTCCGGGGGGCTGGATACTCCGACCGGCATCTGGGGTGAGGAGACCCCTCCCGAAGAGTCCCTTACCCTGGGAGCCTTCAAAGATCATTTGCACCACGATAAATGAGATTTTTCCAACCCCCCTTTTCCATTATAAAAACCTCCGCCTGGGCTATTTCTCCTCCATCACATTTTTATAACGAGATCAAGGACCAAACTTGTTGCGGTGGCGGCTCCTCCAGGGGCTTCCCCCCCTTCACCTTCCCCCCCCCCTTCACTCCACCCCCCCCTTTTTTTTTTTTTATTTTGGTAATTATGATTTTTTTTTTTCATTTCTCCTTTCCGAACGCTCTTCGGGGGTAAAACTCAGAGAAGCCTGCGGTTCTCTCCCGTTGCAATTAGCAAGGAGAGGGAGCAGGATCTTGATTGCTTCTGCTCGTTCTGATGGCTTCGGAGGTGGGGAAGGGGAGGGAGGCGGGGAGGTGGGGGTGGGGGGGGAGGGCCACGACGACGGGCGGGAATTGATTTTAGATTTCTCTTTTATGTCGGGTCTGGTTTCTGGTGATTAAATTTCTCTCTTATGTGGACTGAACCTAGGGATAACTGATTAATAACATGCCACTTGGCGCCAACACGGGGTCTCGAGGCCTTTAATCGGCAAGATGCACAAGAGAACAGAGAGAAACACAGAGCAGGACAAAACTGCAGCGACTATTTTCGCCTGCTGGTCTCTTGCCTCGGCCGACTGCTTTATTTTTTTTTTATATAGATATATTTATATTTTTTTTTTCTTCATCTTTGCAGTATTTCCTGCTAAACTCGTAAACTTGATTTGATTTACAGCCATTTCATGAACCTGCTTAAACTAACATGTGTTCCGTCTTGTCCGACTGAATCATAAAAAACAATCTTGGATCCAAACGAGGTTTTTCGGTGGTGGGTTTGGTTTGGTTTTTTAAAGAAAGAAAAGCCTTATTAATGACAGAAAATAGGCATTATCTTGAAGGGGGAGGTTGGCGGCTCCTTGGAGGTGGGGGGGATCCGCAGGTACCGCCCGGGCTCCGCGCTCCTTCGAGGGAGGGTTTTGCGAGGAGATTTAAGGTCTCTTCTCCCCTGAAATAAAGAGAATTATTCGTTGGAAAGGAACGAATTCCAAGCGTAAAGGAGCCAAAAAGTGTTTGGGGAGGCATGAACCCCCGTGCGGCCACGCACGGGGCAGGTAACCCGCACGTTTGCACCCCCCCCCCAAAAAAACCCCACCTTATTCAGGCACGAAACGAACTAATTCTTTCTCAAATACCTGAAAGGATTCTCTGTGCCCACAACCACTTCTTCACCTGGATCAAACCAGCACGAAGGCTGATCTGGAACGGGCGGGACGGGTCTACATTTAAGCGATGTGCGGATGGAAACGCACATAGAAAATCGGGTTCTCCAAACCCAGTGGCAACACCGGCCCAGGGCTGGCAACCATCGCCGGTGCTTCCCCCCACACCCCTGGGGCTTTGCCCCTCGGAAACCGGTTCCTTCCTCTGCCCTGATTGCCGCGGAACCATCCGCGGCCGCGCAGCTGGTCCTAAAATGTACAGCTCAGGGCCTCATCCACACAGGGGGCAAATCCCTATGGGGGGGGAGGGGTGGGGGGGTGGAAATGCTCTTTTTTTCCTCCCTTTTCCTCCTGTGGAGACTTTTTTTTTTTACACGGAACGATTTTTGAAGACAAGAACAAAAGATCTGAAGCGCTGTTTAGGTGATTCCCGTCGTCGGTGTTTTTCCCTGCCAGGGTAAAAGCTGGAATTTAGGGTGGCCGTGGTGCCCCACGACCCCGGGTTCATGCGGTTCCCGTTGGCGGAGCTTGTCCGGCTCCCGAAATTTGTGGGTATTCTGTAAATATAAGGGATGATGTGGCCACGAGAGAGCGGGCAAGCTCGGCTGAGCTTTGGTTCTGAGGTATTTAGGGCAGGGGATAGAAACGGAACGAGGGCGAGAAAAGGGGAGAACACGGGAAGAAGGGGGGATGTGTGTGGAAATTAGGAAGAAGGAGATGGTTTGGGAAGGAGGAAAGAGAGAGATAAAGGAGTCCGAGAGGGAAGAAGAAAGTTTCTTGGGGTGAAGGAGCTGTGTGGGTACCTCGGGCTGCCTCCCCCCTGCTAAGGGCTCATCCCGGGGGGAGCAGAGGGGCCACCGACCGCCCCGGGGGGTTCGGGGTGTGGGGGTAGAGGCATCACAGGTGTTGCTTGTGAGGCCTTTTCCGATTCCAAGCCTTTCGTTCGGGCTCCTCTCCCCACCCCTCCCGGCCCATCCCACCCCCCTGCCTCCCCCCAAGGTCATTGCAAGATCACTTTCAGGGAAAGGCACGGGGCGCTGAGGACTTTCCCCCCTCTTGCCCCCATTAGCTTTCTTCCCAGGCCGAGAGCGAAGGCCTTATCTGCTTTTATTTTCTCCTTCGAGCCCAGATAACGCCCTGATTGACACCCTGTTTGGCCGGAGCAGATTAGCCTCTGCATTCTGGCATCGATAACGTGCCCCCCCCCCTTTTCTCCTGCGGGAGCATCGGTCCTTGAGCGGGGCGGGGAGGGGGATCCCATGGGCACCCTGTGCCAAAAAATCAGCCGGAGTAGTTCCCTGAGACTGAGGGGGGGTGTGAAGAAACGCAGCCTAATTCCCCCTTACCCTGGGCAACACTTTGCCCACGGGAAAATTTGGGGAGGGGACTGAGCCCCGACTCCCCTGGGCCTGCATTTAAGCCCGAGAGGATTTTTTTGGAGGCAGAGAGAACTGATCCCTTTTCCTCCAGGGATGCTCCTAGATTGTATTTGGGACCCTTTTCTCCCCTTCCCGGCTTGTTATTTGAGAGAAAAAGGGATTTTCATCCCACGGACACACGTGGGAGGCTCGGAAGGACACGCCGGGCTCTACAACCTCTGCCCTGCTCCTTATTTTTCATTTTCGTCACCATTTTAAAGCCTGAAGCTCGCCTGGGAAATTAATGAGCTGAAGGGAAGGGGGAATGGTTTTTAATTGCAAACTTAATTTTTTTTTTTAAGTAGCCAGAAGGGCGGGAAAGAGGGAAAAAAAAAAAGGGACAAGAAACCACAAAGTTTAAAAGAAAAATGCTGTTCACCTGTAACTAAGAAAAAAAAAAGGGGGGGGTGGGGTGGGATGTGAAGGAAAAGAAAAGGCTCAACTCAGGTATCTACCCCTGAAGGCTCGTGTAAGCGTGTAAATTCTAGACCACTAAATGCAGGGGTTTGTAATGGAAATACTGACACGAAGGGAACTGGTTTTGCCTTTCTTTGACACAAAAGTCTCGCTGATAAACCCTCAAATCAAGGCTCAGTCACTGCTCCAGAAATTTAGGGAGGGAGGGGGGAAAAAAAAAAAAAAAAGCGCCAAAACACAACAAGTGAATGGACAAAAATGCTTCCTGAGAGGGTGATTATTTTAAATACTTGTTTTCTCCCAGGTGCCTGTTTCGCCCAAGCGGGTGTGCGGCCAAAAAAAAAAGGGAGTTAGAAATAAATGGAGAGAGAACTGGTCGGAAAAGGGAAGTAAATGACCTAAAAATGGAAGGAGGAGGGGGAAAAAATATCGATGCTACGGAGGAGCTGGATCTCCGGGGGCAAAAATAGTCAATGTACATATAAAAGAGAGAGGTGGGAAAGCAAAAATGCCGAAATCTCTGTGTTTTGTAGAGCGGAGGAGCCGCCCCGGGTCCGGGCAGGGAAGCTGCGGGTGGATGGCGAAAGGCTTTTCGGTTTGGTTTAAGCCGCCCTAAGAAGTGATTTTTAAAGGGTGTGTGGGGGGAGTGAGTTCATGCTCGGCACTATTTCTTACTGCTGACACCTCGACCCCACTGCAAGCCGGCACCCCGGCCATCCCCCCCTCCCTCCACCTCTCCAGGGTAAAATCCGAAAGGAGAAACCTCCAGGGCGAGTGACACCCTGCGAAGGTAGCCAGCAAGAGGGCAGAGGGGCTGCGCAAGGCTCCGGCCATGCAGCCCCCCGAAACGGGGCGTCCCCTCGGCCTGAGGCCCCGGAGATGGGCGGAGGGGGGCGGGCCCGATCCTGCTCTCCTGCTTGAGGCGAGGAGCTGAATCCCAGGGATCGAGCCCCGGGGGGGTGGCTGCAGGAGGCTCGGGGGGGGGGGAGCCCAGCCACGCACCCCACACCCACCTAGGTAAGTGCCCAGGGTGTGGGTGACTGGGTCCGTGGCTGCTTGATGGGCGCTCCGGTACTTTGCTGCGTGCGGGAGCTGGTATCTCTGCGTGCGTGTATCGGTATCTTCGCACATCGCGCGGCTCACGGGCGCTGTGCAGGCGCTGATCCCCGCGCACCGAGCCGTGCGGGGCGTGGGGGGCTGCCCAATGTTTGTGCTGCCCCCCAAAACTGTGTGTAAACCGTCGGGGAGACGTAAATATTCCCTCCCGGGCCGTGCAAGGGATGGGCAGGGAGGGCTTGCTCTTGCCTGGGGGCTGCTGTGCGGGGGTCGCGAAAGCCTCTTGTTCCCCCGCAAGACCCACGGGGCGTACGATTTTGTGATGTGAGTGTGTGTCCGGGGAGATATATACGTGTAGAATTAGGTGCGTGGGTCTACAGACCTCTGCACTGGGGCGTTGGTGTTGCGTTTCCAGTCGGAAGGGAGAAAAATTTGCTTTTAGACCTTCGAGCGAGGAGAAGGCTTCGCGTGTGTGTGTTTGCAACCCGTGCGTCCAGCCTCATACACGCTCGCACACCTATAGTATATACATCTAGGTGCATATATTCGTGTGCCAGCTCTCCTGCTGCCCCTCTTCCCCCGACCGGGGGGGGTTTGGGGGCTCAGCAGCAGCAGAACCCGCCGGTTTCGGGCTCCGCTCGGAGGCCGAGGGACCAGTTCCAGTTCCCGGGCTGCAGCCACCTCGGGGGACCTCGGAGGGGCAAAGGAGTGGGGGGTCGGGTGCTGGGAGAGGCTTTTCTTTCTGATTTGGGGTCAGCCTTGGGCAGGAAGGTCCTATCCTGCTCTGGCAGCACCAGCTCCTCGCAGGAGAAGGCGTTGCAAAGTGCACCATCACCCTCCGGGGGAGGTTTATCCCCCCCTCACCCCGGTTATTTGGGGGGGAACCCCGAGCTGGGGAGCCCACCGGATTTAGGGATGCACTGCGATAAATCGAGGCAAGGGCTGGGGGCTTTTCCTCCCCGACTCCCCCCTCCCCCTTAATTTTTTTCTCATCCTTTCTGGTGCGTTTTGCTCCGGGCCTGGCTTTCCCTGCCTGTCTGCAGAGCTCGGGGCGGGAGGGGAGAGCTCAGCCCGGGGAAACCAGGTCAATCCAGGCAGGATCCTACCCTTGGGGGGGCAATGTTACCTGCACCCCCCTCAGCCGGGGCAGGGCTGGGGGTCCCTGCCTTGGGAACACTCACCCTCGGCAGAATCCAGCTCCTGCAGCAACTTCTCCCTCTTTAGGTGTTGATCTTTATTTTCTCTCTCCCTATTTCTCCTCCTCCTCTTCCTCCTCCTCTTTCTCTCTCTCTCTCTTTTTTTTTTTTTTTCCTTTCTGTCGAAGGAAAGAACCTTTTAACATCGGCGTTGATTTATTTATTTTGTCTTTTTTGCAAAATCTTCCTGCAGCGCCCGCCAGTGCATCCCAAAATCCCTCCAGGTTGCGGAAGAGCCGGGAATTGGGGAAGCGCCGGCGGGTCCTTTGCGTCCACTGGCTGCGCTTAGAGGGATTTGGGGGGTTTGGGTGGTTTCTGTGTTTGTTGGTTGTTTTTTTCCCTCCCCCCCACTTCCCTTGTCAATCTCGTCTGGCAAAGAATCGTCTCGATGTACTACTTTTTTCTTTTTCATTTTTAAAATGATTTTTAAAAATTATTATTATTATTATTTAGAGCAAATAATTAGTTCCCGAAGCAGACTTGAACCTGTACAAATAACCAGGTTATCATTTACTATATATAGCCCGGCGAGCTTGTTTCCAGAGGCGCCGGAACATTCATTTGAGAAGTTTCCCACCCACTCTAATAGCATTATTATTATTAATAATAAGAAGAAAGAAATCAGCTGAATAATACAAATACTAATGATCAACCAGGCTGCTCCTGGTGAAGCGGGAGCTTCGCTGCTGGTTTCTTCCTTTCCAGTTCCAAGAAAGAGCCAGTGTTGCTGGAGTTGCCAGCGATTCTGTGCCTGCTGGTGTGATACACATATATAATATATAATATATAACCCTTCACACTTGCATACATATATGTATATATAAAATATATATATATGCGCTGTATGTCTCGGCGTGTGTAAAATATATATATAAATAAATATATATATATATGCATCTGTATAGAAGTTCCAAACACAGCCTCGTTCATCTTGCCTTGTGCCGAATGGATTTCTTTGCCGAAAAAAAAATTAAAGGGGAGGGGGAGAGAATAAAAAAAAAATCAATCCAGGAATCTCACTGATAGGGCTTTAAAAAAAAGAGGAGAATAGTACAAATTAACCTTCCATTACTGCTGCAGTCAACCATGACAGAATAGGCCAGTTGCGTGGTTGGTGACGTCTCCGTGTCCTATAGGAGCAAAGCTCGTGAGATAGCAGCTATCGCCTTGAACTCTCTTTATTTTATTGGAGTATGGCTGGTAATAAACAGTAATATTTAATTTGTCTGAGACCACAAATCGGCTTCTAGCTGGAAGGCTCCTTCACCGTGACATTACAGTCATAGAGAGCCTGGACTTGGTCCTTTTTCCCCCCCCCCCTCCCTTCCCCCTCCCCTTCCTTCTTCATTCCCCCCATCCCCAACCTGCAGACGGAAATAAATTCGATTTATTTGCATCGTTTTCAACTTGTCTTCGAGGTGTTGGGGAGCTAGTTTGGCACTGGAGAGGTGAGTGCTTTCCCACTCGCGCTCGGGGGTTTTCGCTCTTCCGAACTTGGGGGGAGATTTTTCACTTTTGCTTTTCTTTCCCGGGGGGAGGGGAGGGAAGCCGGGGTTTTCTCCCCTCAGCGGCCGCGAGAAACCTTTCCCTTCGCTGCTTTTGAAAAGGAAAAATAAAGGATCCTACCCCCTTTTTCTTTCGGGGGAGCTGCACGGCTTGAGGGGGGGGGGGGATGCTCCCCGCACACGTGCGGGGCCGGCTGAGCGCTCCATCCCCGCTCCCTCCCGCACCATCCCCTGCTTTATTTCAACCCCCCGCCCCGTTTTTTTTAATGATTTAATTTTTATCTTTTTTTTTCACCGATTTCTTCCCCTCCCCTCCGGTTTCCCACCTTTCCCAGCGGGTGTCCGCGAGATGGGAAAGAGCTCCTGGAAAGCCCCCCCAGGAGCTGGGGCTGCTCCCGCCGCAACCACCGGGGCAAAAAAAAAAACAACCCCAACCCAACACCTCCCGGGTTGTTCGCTCGTTTGTTTGCGTTTGGAAAAGCTCCACGGTTCTTTTCCCCTCTAAAAAGGATGAAAGATGGGACGAGCTTTGTTCTGTTTGTTTAAGTAGCGTTCTCTGGCTGATTCTCTGCGGCTACAAGTGCAGTTATTTTATTATTCTGATTTGCAAGCGTTTACTGTTGGCTGTTTCTTCTCAAGTAGCTGGTTGGACTGGCGTGCACATGGGAGAGGGTTTGGGAGATGCCAAACTACACCCACACACGCCTTCTTCCCCCCCCCCCCCCTCCGCTCTCCCCCTCCCCCCAATAGCCCCTCACCCCCAGACTTTTCCCTTCCTCACCTCCAAACTTTCCGAGGGGCTGCGGTGTTGCCGGGAACAAGGTTGGATTTGCTGGAAAACTTCCGAGAAATGCGAAAGAAATGACCGAGAGGCAGGGGAAAAAAAAAATAAGGGTTGGGTGCTGGTGTTGGGGGGGGGAGGGGGGAAGGGAAGAAGCCAAGGGGGACACGGACGCTGAAGAGAAGAGGGTGGGGGCAGGAGAAGAAGGGTGGGCAGAGCAGATCTAAACCATGCCGTTTATTCCGAGTCTTATCAAAAATCCGCCTCGCCAATCTGGTTCTCTTCAGCCTGCAGAATGCGACAGGGAGGCTGTTTACCCTGCGCTGACCTATTCAACTTTACCCTCCAAATAATACATTAAAAAAAAGGGGAAAGAAAGAAAAAAAAAAGGGAAAAAAAAAAAAAAAGGGGGGGGTGGTGGTGGTGAGGGGGGTGGGTTGGGGGGGGCGAGAGAGAGCGGAGGAAGATGTAGATAAACCCACCCCATCTCCCCGCTGACCGTTTGATTATTTGAGCACGGACAAGAGAAAAAAAAAATAGAAGAGCTCCGAGAAGGGGCTGCGGCCCTGGGCCCTGGGCAGCGCTGCCAGGGGGGAGGAAGAGGATGAGGAAGGGCAGGGGAAGGCTCCTGGATGCCTCCAGAAGCGGGGGGTGGGGGGTAAAGGCCACAACCCCAAGCACACCCCACTTGGTCCACCTTGCTTGGCTTTCAGTCCCGTTCCTCCTCGTTTCATCCGATTATTATTATTATTATTATTATTATTATTATTATTATTATTATTATTATTATTATTATTATTATTATTATTATTATTATTATTATTATTATTATTATTATTATTATTATTGTTATTCCCACTAAGGGAGCCCATGTGGTGGGGGGGATATGATTCTTCCCCACTCCCCCAGTTAAAAGCACTATAAGATATAGAGCTGAGTTTAAATCCACACCTCTAGGCTGCCTTTGGGGGGGGGGCGGGGGGGGGGGGGCGAGGTTAGGGGACCCAGCGATTTATTTAAAGGGGTGAGGGAGGGATGGGGTAAAAGGGTGTGGGGGGGGAAGAGAATATTCCCAGACGCTGAATTTTCTCTTTGGTTGGGAGAGATGGATGGAGGAGGGAGGGAGGGAGGGAGCGGGGAAAGGAGGTAAGGGAGAGGGGGAGGGTTTGCTGGGGAGTTTGATGATTGTCTTTGTGCCTTGTTCTTGTTTGCCGGCCAGAAAAATAGGCTGGAAAAGGAGGTTTAAGGGGGGGGGGGGGGTGGGGGGGAGGGGGTTGGAGGGAGGGCTGTGTGAGAGTCAGTCTCTCCGGAGCAGGATCCCAGCTGGTTGGGCAGTGGGTCCCGGCACTTGGCGAACGGAGTTGGACGAGCCCACGTCACCTCCGCGTTACTCTCCGCTCCGCTCCGCGCCCGGCTCCGCGCAGCCACGGCGGCAGCGCCGCGAACCTGCCCGGAGGAGCCGCAGCTGCCAGCCCGCCCGAAACTTTGTGTTTCTTTTTCTTTTCTTTTCTTTTCTTTTTTTTTTTTTTTTAAAGGGGGTGCTGTTTTCTTTTTCTTCTCTTTTCGTCCTCTCCCTCATTTTTTTTTAATTTTTTAAATTACTCTTATTATATATATATATTTTAATTTATTTTTAACTGGGGAGTAGAAAGAGCAGGGTGGGGAAAAAGATATCTTCCAGATCAGGCTGAGAAAGAGGTGGGGGTGGGGGCTTTATCTTGGTCTCAGGATCCTTTCTAGTGCGTCTGACAACCTGGAAGTGTTTGGAGAGAGCAGGAGGGAGAGCGAGCGAGGAGCAAGGCAAGCAGGCTTGCATTGGATAGATCCTTTTTTTTCCTTTCAGGCTGGGTTTTCACACGCTGATCCGCAAGTAAATAAATAACAATCATCATTAATAATAATACTAATAATAAAAGGAAATATGCACACGAGAAGCCTGATCCCATTGTAATTTCCTAATTGCAAAGGGGGAGGATAAAAAAAAAAACCCAACCCAACCCAACCAAATCCAAGTAGGCACATATATGATGTATATGGAGATGCATTGATTGCATGGAATTCGACACGCAAGGTAACAGCTCTTCCATTGCCATGTCTGTCCGTCGGTGTCTGTCATCTCTGTGTGTGTGTGTGTGTGACCGAGGGAGAGCGAAAGGGGCTGCTTGGCGGGGGCTGGGGGGGCACGGTTAGACACCAACTGCCTTTACCGAGGAGCTTGCGAAGCCTCGGGAGACTTGGGGTGCAGGGGAATAAAAAAGGCAGAGGCTTTGGGGGGGGGGGGGCGGGTTGCGTTTCCCAGGGCTCCCACCGCGGTGGGGTTGAGGGGGGGGGGGGAAAGGCCGGGCCGGGGTGAAGCAAGAGGGTGGCTTGTTTTGCTTTGGTTTTTCTTTCCCCCTTTTTTTTTTCTTTCCCCTTTTTTTTTTCTTTCCCCCCTTTTTTTTTTCCTTTCCCTTTTTTTTTCCTTTCCCTTTTTTTTCTTTCCCTTTTTTTTTCTTTCCCCTTTTTTTCCTTTCCCTTTTTTTTCTTTCCCCTTTTTTTTCCTTTCCCTTTTTTCCCCCTTCCCTCTCTCCAAACCCCATCCCGTGCTACTTTAGCAACGCAAGATGCATTTATTTTTTTTTTTTTCCCATCCGGCCGCCGCGGCCTGGTTCTGTCAAGCTCCATTTCTTCTCAGAAGCTCTTGAAAGGGGAAAAAAAAAAAAAACCCCGACAAAACAACAACCAAAACCAACCCCAAATAATCAGAAGCCACGGATCGCCAATTGCTCTTAGTCGCCGCGTAATTTTTTTTTTGCCGTCACCCTCCCCCCTTTTGAAAATCATTCTTATTTTTATACCTGCTTAATTATGTCTGGTCGCTGAGTCTCCCTGGAGCCGGGTGCTGCCATAGCCGGGTCCCTCTTTGTTTTAATCAACATGTTTTATTAATAAATGTCTTTTTTTTTCCTTTTTTTTCCCCCCTTCCTCGCCCTCTCCTCTGACTTTACCAGCTCAGGAGGAATAATAAATAGCTCCAAACCGGAGAAAAATCGATTTAAAAGTGGATAAGCGGCAGTTCTCGAGCTGCAGCAAGAGGGGAAAAGACAGAAAAAAAAAAAAGCAAAAGCAACAACAAACAACACAAGGGGGGGGGGGAGAAAAGGAGGAGGAGGAGAAGGAGGGGAAGAGAAAAGCCTTAAATGGTCCCTGGAGCTGCTGCTCTGCCCCGCCGGCTGTGCCCGGGTAGCGGCTTCCCCCAGGGCCCCTCGGCCCCGCGCACTTTCCGCGCATTTTCCGCGCTCCTAGAGGCTTCGCTTCGCCCTTCCAGCCCCTGATTGCCGGTGTGCGCTGGGAAAGGGGCGATAGGGAGGGGACAGGGGCCGGGGTTGTGCAGGATCTTTAGCTCCAAAAGCGTGAATCCTTCTCTTTTTGTCCTTTGCAATCCTATAGATTCGTATATATTCCCCACCACTAGCAGGGAAGATCTTTTTCTCCCCCCTCCTTTCCACTCCCAATTTTCTTCTGTATTTAAAGGAGAATTGCCTTTCTCCCCCCTCCCCCCTTTTGATTTTTTTTTTTCCTTTCAATATTGTTGCAGGGAAGAGAAGAACTAATTTCAAAACATTCTCGTGTACTTAAACCCAATATTGCCTCCATATGCTTGGCCTTTCAAAAATGAATCCCTTTCTTGGAAACATGCTAGAGATTTATTATTATTATTATTTTTAAAGCTAGTGAAACTCCTTAAGAAAAAAACTAACAGATAATACCATCGTTTTGATTTCCTTTTAATTTTTGGATTTGAAACTTTTACCCCTCCTGATAAAGAGATGTTAAAGCTGTGGTGAAAATGCTACTTTTAAAGCTCGCTCTGGTTACTCACGTCAGATGTGAACTGTGTGTGTTTTTTAAGCTGCTTTTCTCTGCAGTTTCAGCCGAAATGTTACAGTTTCTATCCCTTCAGCCCCAATCTCACTCCCCTCTTCACCACCCTCTGCACTTTACCTTGCGCAGTGTCTCCCCCGACTGATTTATTTGCACTTTTATATTTTAGTTATCTCCTCCATCCTTCACTTTACATACAACTGTCGGGGGTGGTGGGAAGGTTTTTTTAAATGTTATTGTATTTGGATTGTATTTTTTTTGTCGCTGGGGTGAGAGAAGTTGAATTTCCTTGGGAAATGGGGGGGGGGGATACGTGGGGCCTCGTGTGGCATTTGTCTGGCTGGAGCTGGAGTGGGGTGAAAGTTCCTGCTTCCCTGGGAGGAAAGTGGGGGCCTTCAGCCACAGGGAATTGGAGGTGCTCGAGGCTCAGGGGAGGCTCTGCCCCCCTCCCACCTCTGCCCCCCGACCTCCAGAGTCACTCGTGTGATGAGTTGCCTGGTCCGCAGCCCCCCAAGTGCCTCGCTCCCCATCTCCTACCAGCCAGCCCCAAAAATACACTGCTTACCTTTCCCAAAAGATGCATTTAATAATATCGCCTCCCCCTTCCCCTCCCTCCCACCCCCCTCCCAAATCCTATCATCCCTTGCGGGCTGCGATAATAAATAAAAGTCTTTATTTCTCCCTCTCCCAAAGTTAAAGGGCCTCGTTCTCTCCCCGGGCAGCTGGAAGTGAGTTTGCGGGGCAGCGTGGGTTTGTCGGGCAGCCCTGCCCGGTGCTCCCAGCCCCTTTTCCACTGCCTGTATGGATATGGATATAGATTTTATTAAACGTCAGCGTTGACTTATGTGTCTCTTATCTCTGCTCTCTCCCCGATCTGTGCCTGCAGTGGGGGATTCAGCGAAGGAAGCTCGTAACATGGCGGATAGCGAGGAAGGCTTTGGGCTCCCGACCACGCCAGCTGACTCAGAGGCCAAAGAGCTCCAGGCTGAAGCCAAGCAGGACACGCAGCTGGGGGCCACCAGCAAGTCCCCCACTTCACCCCAGGCAGCCTTCACCCAGCAGGTAAGGACCCACCACCCTCCTTCTCTCCTCTGAGCTCTTTATTTTTTTGTTTTGACTCCCCTTTCCTCCACGTATTTTGCCCCCAGCCGGGCGGCTGCTGCTGCTCTGGGAGGTGCTGGGTTGTTTTAGGCCCCACGGGAGTGAAAAGTGTCACTCGGTTGTCAGGGCCCTTGGGGCCTCATCCTGCTTGGTGTTATTTGGGGTGGCGTTCAAGCGCTTCAACCTGCGGGGAAGCGCACGGGTGAACATTGGGGTGCAGGCAGGGGAAAGCACCCGAAATACCAGGGAGGCACCCACTGAGGCAGCAGCAGCCCCACACCCATAGGTGTCCGTGCCTAAGTGGGCAAATGTACTTGCACAGACAGCTACATCTGCCTGGATCTGTCTGCTGTGGACTCGGGAATGCCCGCGTGTATTTATATAGGTAGAAGCATATATATATATACGTATATATGTATATATATGTCTTTTAGGGCCAGGTGTAGGTGCAGGTCCAGCCTCACCGGCACACACACAGCTCTGCCCTCACCCCCACAAGGGGCCCCGAGGGCAGGATGAGGGTCTCACGCGTGGGCACCCCCAGAGCCCTGGCAGACCCCGGGGCCAGGCCCCCTTCATCCCCTCCATCACCCCCTGACTTGCCAGGCCACTAGTTGGGCTCCCACTCGAGACCCTCCAGCAGCAGCTCCCGGTGGAGCTTGGGAATGCTGGGGAGAGCAGGCTGGCGTGGCAGCGGGTGTCCCGTGTGTGTGTGTCCCGTTCCCCCCCCCCCGGCTTCTCCTTCCCCGCTCGGCTCCGGCCCCCGGCGCTCGGCCTCAGCCGGCTCGGGGCAGCCCGGGTGGGGAGGCGGGGAAGAGGGGCTTTGCTACCGAAATCTCAGGGCTTTCGGCGGCTGCGGAGTCCTCCGCTTGTCCCCGGCAGGTAAAACCCCCCTGGGGGGTGGGGGGGGGGTAGTGGTGGGAACCTCTGCCCGCTGCGGCTGCAGCCCACGGGGGTTCGGGGGTGGGTACCGGTTCCCGTCCCGGGGCCACCGGGTGCATTTGGAAACCCGCCCCCGAGAAGCGTTTGGTGGGGTGGTTCGGATCCGTTTTCGGGGAGGGAGGGGGAGGGGAAGATGTGCTTGGCTTCTGGGGGGTGTCCATTGTGCTTCCCACCCCCACGGTGGGGAGATGCATTGTCCCTGCGATGGTATTTGTGGTGCCCAGCGTGGGGTTGGCACAGCCCCGCTGCCCTCCCGGGGTGTTGGGCCCCTTAAAGGAGCGGGAGAGGGGAGCAGAAATGACCTCCCCCAAGCAGAAGCGGGTGTAAATCCCTCACCGGAGGGGTGGGAATCTCCTCCAGCTGGCTCCGGAGAAGAGCTGGGCCCAAGCGCTGGGGCTGGGGCCGGGAGGATGCGGGGGGCTGGAGCAAACTCCGGGGGTTCCAAGCTTTTCCCTCCGCTCCCCGAAACCCTCAGGATCCTACCCCGACTCCCCTTCCCCTTGACCCAGGACCCCGGGCTTGAAATCCCGTGCTCCCCGGCTTTGCAAACGTAGGAGCGGGAGGTTTTTCCCGGGAATGCCCCGAGCTCCAGCTCCTATCCCGCCGGCCTTTTCCCTCCGAGCTTCCCGCCGGGGCCGTGCGGAGCTTTGCCGCCCCAGGCCGGGTTCCCCCCTCACCCCTCCGGGCTGACGCTTTGTGCCTTTCCTCCCCCCCCCCCCCCCCAAACCTTCCCCCAACTTCGCAGGGCATGGAGGGGATCAAAGTGTTTTTGCACGAGCGGGAGCTGTGGCTGAAATTCCACGAAGTGGGGACGGAGATGATCATAACAAAGGCCGGGAGGTAAGAAAAGAGGGGGAGGGGGGCGCCCTTCTCCCCCCACCCCCCCTCACCCCTGTGTCTCAATTTGCTTTCGTTTGCTCGGGTCTGTGGAGGGAGGGGGGATTGTCTGCGAGGGGGGGGGGACACGCGTGGACGGGGGGGTGCGTGTCCTGCTCTGTTTGACACTGGTCCTGTCGCTTCTCTCGTGTGTGAGACCCTCTCCCATGGACGAGACCCCCCCCCCCCGGGTACAAGATCCCCCCCATGTGTGTGCCCAGGCCCCGGGTGTGTCCACAGAGCCCTTCCTGACCTGCCCCGGCCCCGCGGGGACCCCTTTCCCAACCAGGAGAACATCCCAAAGAAACCCATTTCTTCTGACTCCTTCTAACCAGAACAACTCGGGGGTCGTTCATCCCGATTTCAGAGCTTTGGAAGTTTTCCAGGCCAAATCGAGTTGCAACCACCACTTGGCCAAAAAAAAACAACCCTAACCTTGCTTTGAGCAGCTCGCCGGGCGATTCCTCCATGATGATGATGATTTTAATTCGGAATTGAACGAGCAGCTCGGCCCCGTTGGGCGGTTTTTGCAACCCCTGACGCCGCTTCCCCAAGTTTCTACATTGATTTTTTTTGCTCACACCGGGGGCGAATACACCCAGAACACCTACGCTGCCCTGTTTCAAAATATAGACGTGGTCTTTAAGCTACTGTTTACATACCGATAGCAAAGCTGTTTAGATGCACAGATAAACGTGTCCGCAAATAAATAGCATGCGGGTCTAACTGCGTCCAGATACACAGTTCCTAGATGTGTGTGTTTGTCTGCGTGGGTGTGTAGAAAAAATATACAGCCTTGCAAATCCCACTTTATTGGGATGGAGCATAATCGGTTCCATGACCGCCTTAGTAAACCCTATTCGTGAGTATTTATGTGGGTATTTGAGGCGATTTAACGTTATCTTTAATATCGATCCGCTGGAGGGTTGGTAAATGGGAGAGTGCCAGCGAGCTCCAGTAAAATAGTCTCTCCAGTCCCACCAGCAAACTGGGGGCAGCCCGAGAGAGGTTGTTTTCGTTGTGATTTGAAAGGAAAATCCTCGGAGGAAGGGGAAGGAAAAAGCCTTTCACGCCTAGAAAGAGTCAGAGTAAGGGTGCAATAAACTACGCGGAGTCAGGGTTTCGTTTGGCTCTGTCATCTGGTGTTTGGTGTGGTCTTCCCAAATTTGCCCGAAGAAGAGGAGGGGAAGGAAATAGAAATGCTATCGAGCTGGTTGTGAGAAGTTTTAGGGAATATAGCGGCTTCCCCTTGAGCCTCGCTGCTGGAAAAAAATCGGGTTTCAAGGCGAGTTTTGTGGCCGAGGGGACGTGGTGTGAAGCGGAGGGGAGGGAGAAGTTGTGGGGGTCGGTGGGAGCTGGGAACGAGGGTTGGGGGGAGAGGAGGGACCTCCCGAAAAACCCGAGTTCACAGGGGATTTAAAAACAGAATTTAAAAAAAAAAAGGGGGGGGGGGAGAAAGCAGCCTACGGAGAGAGACATAAACCACCTTGCAGAAATTTCAAACAAATATCGCAGTGGACAGAAAACTCATCTGGAGAGCAATAAAATCGACATTTACAGGGCAGGGGGTTTTAGGGGAGATAGGGGCTGGCTTTCCTTATTTCTATCCTTGCCCGTGTTTGTCGTTGGAGGAGTCCGTGTTCTTGCCGGTCAGGTGTTTTCGATAAGAGTTACAGAGCATTCTTCAGGTGGAATTTGGTTTCTTCTCCCTTCAAATGTTAAAGCTGAAGCCTCGGTTTCTTCCTTGGGAGTTTCCCCCCCTCCACCTCCCGCTTTTTACAGCTGAATTAACCCCCAGTCCCGTTGTCCTGTCCCGGAGATAAGAGCCCGAGAGCAGCGCAGTATTTTTAGAGATGCGGGATTTTTTTGTTTATGCGTGTTTGAAGCTCCGGGCTACATGTTCATCTGCTTTATTTTTAAATATTTGGAAAGCTCCAAACTAAAATAACGGCAGTGTTTTAAGTCCCTGCCTCGCAGTAATGGAAAATATTTCGAAAAGCCCCCGTCTGCAGTGGGTTCCAAGGCTTTGGCAGGTGTGTTTGCTGAGGGCTCCACGGTCACACGTGGGTTTTGGTGTCACACCTGAGTGCGTGTAGGCTTTATTTTTATTGATTTATTTTTTCTTATCCGCACATAACCCACCGGCGCGGTTGAAATAGATGTATTTTAAATATATATTTTTAATATCTATATATATATATTTGCAAATCTCCTCTCCCGTTCCAGCGGTTTGTGTAGAGAGGGAAATAACTAAGAAACTTGCCTCCAAAAGTTCTCACGACTTAGATTTGTTCAAAGAAGGGAAGAGGCGAAGTCGAGGGGGAAACCAATAATTAATAAAGATATGAACAGGCGAGCAGGGCAATAAACCAACCCTCCAGCCTCTTAATGACGATTCTGCCCTGATCAATCGCCTGTTTCTCCTCAGCCGAGGACCCAGCGGCACCCAAACATCTCCCACCCCCGTGAGGGGAGAAGGGTGCACCCTCCTCTTCCCGAGCCTTTCGGGATGACCCAGCCCAGAATGTAGCGTTACCCCTTTATTAATTGACACCCCCCCCGCAAACACACACACGAAACCACGGTGGAAAAAAAAAACAAAAACCACCCCAAACCCTCCCTTTTTATCCTCCCCGCTTTTATCCTTAAGGGTTTCTTCTTCTTTTTTTTTTATAGGCGTATGTTCCCCAGCTACAAAGTGAAGGTCACTGGACTCAATCCAAAAACGAAGTACATCCTGTTGATGGATATTGTACCAGCGGATGACCACAGATACAAATTTGCAGATAATAAATGGTATGCACTCTTGGGGGGGGGAAGGAGGAGGGAGGGGAGCTCTGTGTTAGGCTTTTTGGGTTGCCCAAATCAGCGGCTCATCCTTCCTTTTCCAACCCGGCAAGAGAGAGATGTTGATCTGCACCTGAGCCTCCCGGGATGCTCTTTTTTTTTTTTTTTGGTTTGTTTTCCAGAGAAAGGCGTTTACAAAGCAAAGTAATAAGAGAATCTGTTGCAATTAGCTCATGATAACTGTAATCCCGTTTGACGATGGGATTTTTGGCTGTTATGGAGCCGCCAGTTTAGTTCTATTAAGGCAGGGAATATCTTGAAAGGATCTTGAAGGTCCTTTTGCTCCCGGTATTTTATTTTATTATTTTTTTTGGGGGGGGGAAATATGGGGTTAAACGGGGAGACAGCGAGAGCCATCTCTGACGGGAAAGGTGCCAGGGAGCTCAATTAATTCCCCGAGCAGTGTTTGGAAACTCCTTTTGTCCCCAAGGACTGTGGGACAGGCCGGCACCGGCGATACCTAAGCTGGAGGGTTCCCAGTGGAGAGGATGGATTGGGATGCAGGAGCCCACGGGAGGGGATGGGGGGGGAGCAGGAGCCCACGGGAGGGGACGGATTGGGATGCAGGAGCCCACGGGAGGGGATGGGGGGGATGCAGGAGCCCACGGGAGGGTACGGATTGGGACGCAGGAGCCCACGGGAGGGGATGGGGGGGATGCAGGAGCCCACGGGAGGGTACGGATTGGGACGCAGGAGCCCACGGGAGGGGATGGGGGGGAGCAGGAGCCCACGGGAGGGGACGGATTGGGATGCAGGAGCCCAAGGGAGGGGGTGGGGAGGGAGCAGGAGCCCACGGGAGGGTACGGATTGGGATGCAGGAGCCCACGGGAGGGGATGGATTGGGATGCAGGAGCCCAGGAGGTGGTCCCCTGGCCAGAGCTCAGTGCTTGTGTGTTCCCCCTCCCGCCCGGAGCTCAGTGCTCATGTCCCCTGTCCTCGCAGGTCTGTGACCGGGAAGGCAGAGCCGGCCATGCCGGGGCGTCTCTACGTGCACCCCGACTCTCCAGCCACCGGTGCCCACTGGATGAGGCAGCTGGTTTCCTTCCAGAAGCTCAAACTCACCAACAACCATCTCGACCCCTTCGGACATGTAAGTACCCGAGGGGGAGGTGACACCGCACCCACGGACAGGCTGCTGGGGGGGTCCCACGGGTGCTCACGGCCCTGTTCCACACCCACGCGTGGGTTCCACTGCCACCGAGGTCACGGCAGTGTCACCCATCCCCAAATCCGTTGTGATGGCAGGACGTTATTTCCCCCAGAGAGGGTGGGATGAACCCAAAAGAAAGACATTCCCCCCCCCCCCAACCAAATGAAAGCATCAAGCTGAAAAAGGGGTTGTTTAGCATCGCTGAGTGGGAATCGATCACAGTCCCCGGGGGATGGAGTCCACGAGTGGGCGAAAGGCACCTGGTTTAATGGAATATTCGTCTACCTGGGTTTAATTTCATAAGGAGTCTCGGAGCCTTAAAATCTGCTCGTTACCTCCATGAGTTTGGCTAACAGGTAAAACCAATCAGCCTTAATGAGTGGAGGAAGTAAGGCCTAAAAACCACATGGATCTCGAGAGCCAAAAAAAAAAAAAAAGAAAGAGGCAACAATAATTAAAGACAATTTAAAAAAAAAAAAAAAAGACGAAATGGAAATCCCTCTAGAGCTTCTCGGACAATAAAAAGGTCTTTGCTAGACTCGAGGGGCAGTGAAAACTTGTGTGAATTCTGCAGCCAGGAACAGGCCTCCTTCGAAGGTCTCCAAAGATGCGTTTTCCTCTGAGCAAATACATATATATATGCACATGTATGAATAATATATATATCTATTAAAAAATATATATATATAATGACTTAAGCGGCTATATGAATCCAAGATCCCTCCATCCCTTTCCAAGAGCTTATTTTTCTCCAGTCTCATTTCAACACTTCAGTTGCTTTCTTTTTTTTTTTTTTTATTCTCCCAAGGTTTTATAATTTATTTATTTGTTCGCTTTTTCGGTGATTAATCTGGTGCTATTAAATCCCCGCCCATGTGGTCGTTAAGAAGCTGGGGGGGAGGGGGGGGCTTGCAGGGCAGGACCCCCAGCCCACCCCAAAGCTCAGCATCTTTTTAACTAGCTCTCCTTCCCCCCTCCAGTGTGTGTGTGGAGGGATGTTGATATTTTATTTGTTATACATTTTGATTTTCTTTTAATTTTGCCTTGAGCTGGGAGAGAAGGGCTTTTCAAGCGCTGCTTTCCAGGGATCCAGTTCTTCCCCATCCCGCCCAGGAAGAGGGAGGGGAAAGGGGGTCCCCGCAGTTGAGCAGCCCTGGGGGGATCTTTCCCACCCGTCGGGCTGGTTTTGGGGAGCATTCTCGGGAAGAGCCAGGGAGGAGGGACACGCCAGGGCCAGGCACCCCCCGCTGAGAACAGGCGGCTCTGGAGAAAAGTCCCTCTAAAGAAACCGAAGGCACGGAGGGGACAATGAGGGACTTCAGAGGAGGGCTTGCACCAGGAGTCTCTCAATTAGAGTCGCTGTAATGAAATTAAAAACCATTAGATCGTTCACCGTTGATGTCTACGACTTTCCTGGATGTCAAAGCAATTTGCTTAAACCCCCGGGACGGGGGAGGCGGCGGCGGGGCGCGCCTCGTCTCTCTGTCGCCAGGGTCCGGCAGTCATTATCGTGACCGAGCGCTGTCCCCCCCCTGCCACCTTCCCCCGAGATTAACCCGGTACCGAGCAGGGACCGCTTTTTATCTTGAAGACAGCGCGTCGTCATCCCCCCCCTCTCCCCCGCCATCCTCCTTTCCCATCCTCAGCGGGGGGCTGGCGTGGGGGGGGACACGCACACACACACAAGAAATGTCCCCAGCCCTCTGCTTCCCTCTCCCCCCTTTTTGCCTCTTGGCCCTCCTGGGGGTGGGAGGTGAGGGGGGTGGCTTGAGATGCCCGGGTCGTGGTGATGATGACCTGGGAGGTTTTGGGGGTTTTGAAGGACCTGGAAAAGTTGAGGAACTCCCCCACCCCACCCCAGCAGCAGGTTCAGGAGGCCAGCACGTGTTGGGGGAGCAGCTCAGGGGGTTCCCAGAGGGTGGGGGGTGACAGCTGGGGGGGCTGCAGCGGGTAAAGAGGTACCGTTCAAAGTATCCTCCAACCCTGATGGGTTCCTTGGTTGGGGGGATTTATTGAGAGGTACGTTCCCCCCCCACCCCAGCACCTAAATCAAGCCTCCTGGGGGAGCCAGTTTTGAGGCAGGGGATGTGAGGACCTGCGGATTCCTCTTCCTCGGGGGGCCGGGATGCGCCGCGCTGTTCCCCCTCCATCCCCACGGAACGTCCTCTCCTTCTCCCCTTGCCCAGATCATCCTGAACTCCATGCACAAGTACCAGCCCCGGCTCCACATCGTGAAAGCGGACGAGAACAACGGCTTCGGCTCCAAGAACACGGCCTTCTGCACCCACGTCTTCCCGGAGACCGCCTTCATCGCCGTCACCTCCTACCAAAACCACAAGGTGAGGGGCTGGGCCGGCGAGACCGGCAAACCGCGTCCTGCTCCTTCCCTCTCCCGCTGCTCCTCCTGGCGCCCCTTGCCCCTTCTCTATCCCTCTTCCTTCTTTCCTTTCCCTCATTCCCTCTTTCTTCTTTCCCTCACTCTTCCTTCTTTCCTTTCCCTCCTTCTTCTTTCCTTCCCCTCCTTCTTGTTTCCCTTCCCTCCTTCTTTTCTTTCCTTTCCCCCCTCCTTCTTCTTTCCTTTCCTTCCTTCTTTCCTTTCCTTCCTTCTTTCCTTTCCACCCTTCTTTTCTTTCCCTCCTCCTCCTTTCCTTTTCCCTCCTCCTTTCCTTTTCCCTCCTTCTTCTTTCCTTTCCCCACTCTTCCTTCTTTCCTTTCCCCCCCTCCTTCTTCTTTCCTCTTCCCCCCTCCTTCTTCTTTCCTTTCCCCCCTCCTTCTTCTTTCCTTTCCCCCCTCCTTCTTCTTTCCTTTCCCCCCCTCCTTCTTCTTTCCTTTCCCCCCTTCTTCTTCTCTCCTTTCCCTCCTTCTTCTCTCCTTTCCCTCCTCCTTCTTTTCTTTTCCCCTTCTTACGTTCCCTTCTTTTCTCCCTTTGCTCCCCTTCTTTCTCTTCTTTCCCCCTACCCTCTTTCCCCTTCCTTCCTTCTCCCTGCTTTCCCCCTTCTCCCCCCTTCCCCCCCCTTTCCTCTCCCCACACACCCATCCCATCCCCTCTGTTATTCCTGGCGACACACAAAGCATCTAAAGATGGGGCGAGCAGGGCGAGGGGGGGGGGGGTGGAATGAGCTCACCAGGATGGTTTGCTCAGAGAAGAGACGACCAACCGAGGAAGTTGACTTTATCTTTCCCCCCCTCCCTCATCGGTCAAAGCCTCCTAATCTGGAGGAGGGAGCTCGTTGCTCTCCTCAGCGGCCGGGGAGCTGATAACCCCTGGGCTGGGGACGGGCTCCTTCCCCTGTGGGGGGCTGAGGGTTGGCAGGGGGAGGCCCTGGAAGGAAAGGGTGGCTCTGAGCCTGAAATCAATTCCCTGCCTGCCCAAGAAAACAAAGCAAAAAAACCAAAACAAACCCAACAACAAACCCACAACAAATCTCCAAGGAGGTTTTCTTGGGGTGCAGCCGGGGGTGGTTCCTGCTGCCAGCTCCCCTGTCTGCCCATCTGGGGGGACCCCAGCACGGGGCTGCAGTCCCATCTCCTTCCCCTGCTTGGATTTTGGGCTTCCCTACCCAGTGAGGAAGGAGGAGGAGGAGGAAGGCTCAGGGCTGGGGAAGAAGGCTCAAGGCTGGGGCGGAGGAAGGCTCAGGGCTGGGGAAGAAGGCTCAAGGCTGGGGAGGAGGAAGACTCAGGGCTGGGGAGGAGGAAGGCTCAGGGCTGGGGAAGAGGAAAGCTCAGGGCTGGGGAAGAGGAAAGCTCAGGGCTGGGGAAGAGGAAAGCTCAGGGCTGGGGAGGAGGAAGACTCAGGGCTGGGGAGGAGGAAGGCTCAGGGCTGGGGAAGAGGAAAGCTCAGGGCTGGGGAAGAGGAAAGCTGAGGGCTGGGGAGGAGGAAGACTCAGGGCTGGGGAGGAGGAAGACTCAGGGCTGGGGAGGAGGAAGACTCAGGGTTGGGGAAGAAGGCTCAGGGCTGGGGGACTTCCCAGCAGATGTTTTTAGTGGTGCTTTTCACTGACTGCCCCTCAACTTCTGCCCGCAGACCCCCAGAGCCCCACGAAAACCCTGTTTTACCTTCAGGGGAAAAAGCCCCCAAATTCCTCCCCAAATTGCAGAGAAAGCAATTGCAAACAAGCTTTTACTGGTACTTACAGGCAGGTAGGGTGGCTCCTTTGCTCTTGAGGGAGTGAAATCATGTCTTTCTATTTTTCCAACGGAGAAAGGTCATTTAACACCCTGGATAAATCCTGGAGATGGGAGTAGGAAGCTCCTAAACCTGTGTGAAAAGATTGCTTTTCCTCTGTCCATCAGCTGGCAAGGCAGAAGGCAGGGAGCAGAGGTAGGCTGGAGAAGAAAGAGTGTTTCACCCCGACTAGGGAGAAAAGAAAATACTTCCCTGCCCTTTAAAATAGGAGTTGTTGGCACGACCAGAACAAGCAAACTGAATCCAAATTGAGTCCTGGCCAAATTATGCCTTAAATTATAACTCCGCTGTGGATGCAATAAAATCAAGTTTAACTTCTGCTTGATGGATTCGGAGAAAAAGAATATAATATTAATAGAAGTGGGAGTTAATAAAACAGGACACACTGCTCGGTTTAAAGACATTTCCCTCTGAAAAAACAGACCTGAATTTAACTGCTTTCCTTTGAGGAAAAATAGGACTGTTTTATAGAAAGTAAGGGGGGAAAAAAAAATTATCATGCAAATAAACCAAAAGCAAAGCAGAAACATGTAAGTACAGTAGTTTGGGAAAAGTGCCATGTTAGGAGGAGCAGGAATATTTGATTGTAAATCAACAACATCTGGTTGATAAGAAATGACATCTGCGTATCTGTCTCTGTCAAAACAGAGGCACTGACAGAGGCAGGAATCCCTACAGACACACACGTGCTCGTGTCCCACCAGACCCAGGCACACACACACACACACAGACCCCACGACATAGTTTACACACCCCCCTACACGCTGTACACACTCTTACATCCCCCCTTTCCTCCCCCCCCCCCCCCCCCAACACACACGTTCCTCCTCTTGCTGAGCTGAAGCGTTTGGGGGAGCGAATGAAGTGTGGCTGTAGCCCCGAGATAAAGACCCAACCCAGAACGTTTCCAGCCATAAAAATAAACCAGGGAATGATCTACCCTAAATGGCATCTCCCTCCAAGGAAGGGAATAAAATCTGTAGCTTGCCCCAGTGCAGATGGAGAATAACAGGAGGGCTGAAGCTGCTGCAGATGCTGGCTGTGCAGAAGGGGTGACATCCCCCAGCTGAGCTGAGGGGCACGGGGGGGGGGGGGTCTTTTCCACAGGCAGGAACCCAAGTTCAGCATTCCCAGCTGAGATGGTGCTTGGCAAGACCTATTTTCCTGTTGCAGTGCAGACTGCATTTCCCATTGCCATCACCCCTGGCAGCCCCAGTGGGCTGTGTTTGCATCCAGCTGCCCACCCGTCCTCACGCCTCTGTCAGGGTCCCACCTACCTATTTTTTCCCATTTCCAGCCACCTCTCACTTGCACCCACCCCCTGCAGTGCACCCTGCGTGCAAACCTGCTCACCCACACACTCACCCACGCTTTCTAGCCACCTCACACCATTTCTTTGCCCAGGGAAGCTGTGGCTGCCCCATCCCTGGCAGTGTTGAAGGGCAGGTTGGATGGGGCTTGGAGCAACCTGGGCTGGTGGGAGGTGTCCCTGCCCGTGCAGGGGGGTTGGAACTGGATGATCTTTAAGGTCCCTTCCCACCCAAACCATTCCATGATATTTAAAAACATGGTTTTGATACACCCACGTGTTTTACACACACATACATACCCAAACAATCTATGCATGCATGTGTTATAGGTTTCAAGAGCTATGTGAGAGGTGAATTCAATTCCAGCATTAATTGGGTGACTTGCCCACAAATGCACTTGAGTCTGTGCTCACACAGCTCATAGAAATACCTGCCTGATTTCCCACCCCTCCATTTATTTCCATAGCACAGCTGCAATCCCAAAGTAGGGCTTGGGCTTATTTCCCCTGATATTTTAGACAGCCTGAAAAGATATTTCAGCAGATTGGGATCTCCCCCTCCCCAGCCCTGCTCCCCAAGAGAGAGACTGCAGCTAAGGAAGAAGGCTTGGGTGAAGTTTTCAGTGTGGTTGTCAACAGCTTGGTCGACCACCTCCCCCCTGAACACATACCCCAGAAATATTGAGGTGTTAAAACAGGTCACATGCCCCATTTCATTTCCTTGCCATTTACACAATGGGTGCTTGCAATCGGGTTGATTCCCAAATATTAACTTCCCCTGCAGTTAAGCACCATTTTGCTGTGGCTTAAATCATTGTGTTACTAGCTCGTATTTATTAGGTACTAGCTTGCTGCTTAGGACCAGGAAATGAACCCTAATAGACAGAAATAATTAAGGTTCTGCCCTCGTGAGGGTTCTTTCAAAAGCAAGAATTCACAACAATTATTCTCATTAATTTTTACAACCTGCTTTCCCCCCTTAGCTGGGCTTGGGCTTTATATTGGTTTTCCCCCCTCAGGATATCCGGTTTTATGCTGATTTTTTTTTGTTTTCTCCCCCCCCCCTTAAGTTATTTAGCATTCTTGGTAGCCCAACTTCTTTTTAAGGAGAGCAGCTGGGATGCTGTAGGCACCCAATAATGCAGAGAAGCAGCACAAGGCCTGGCTGAAGTCTAATTTGATGTGGTCTCATTTGGCTTCCTGAGCAGAGAGGTCCATCCCACCCCCAGGAAGACCCCTGTACTAAAAGAGGGTTGTTGAGTTGGCAAAACGAGGCAGATTCTCTCCTTGTTCAGGGCAGATTACTCTCCAAGGGGGGGTTCCCCAAGCACTGAGCCCAGCAGGGCACCCTGGGGTTAAGCCAGGTGAGAACATGGATCTCCTCTTCAGCATCAGGTCTTGGTGCTGTGCAGCCCTTGGTCTCTCGTGGACCAAAGGCTTCAGTGAGCTCTTCTCCTCTCACTGAGCCTCCTCGTGGGTCCTCACATCCCATCTCTCAAATGCTTTGATCTGTTCCAGGCTTTGGTGGGAGAGTGTTTCCTTCAGGAGCTCTTGTGTCCTTCACAACTTTTGTCTCAACCAGTCCTGTCCCTTTGTCCTGCCAGCCCTGAGGACAGGGTGTTCAGCCAGCCCTGAGCCCCCAGCCCCTCTTGGTCCTGGATCCAGGTCCCCTCCCTAAGCTCTGCAGACCCCCCATCTCTCTCCAGCCTCACTCCTGCCTCCTGACCCACTCCCTTTCCCCCCAGCTCTGGGCAAGGTCTGTCTCTCCTCATCCTCCCTTCTTGTTTGCCCATTCAGCCAACATCTTTCTCAATGAGCCCTTCTGTCTCACACCAGAGCTCCCAGTCCCTCCCATCTCCTTCACTGGCTTCTGGGTTCAGCATCTTCTCCCCCTTGCCAGCAGACCCCTCCTCCCCTGGCCTTTACCTCAGGCTCCAAGTCCCATCTCCTCCGTTTGGTCCAGCCAGATGTAGGCAGTCTCAGCAGGCACCTTGTCTTCATCTATTTCTTTCCTTCCTCCTGGTTTGGTTTCCTCCTCCATGCTGACTTGGTTTCTACCTGGGGGAGGTGAGAATGCAGCAGAAAAAGGCTCTGTGCTCTCCAACCTGAAGCCCAGCCTCCCAGCTTCTCCCAACACAGCCAGTGGCAGGGATGGTCCTGATCTGTCTCTGCCACCCTGAGCAGGACCATGGTCCCTTGAAGGGCAGGGTCAGGACATATCTCCACAGCATATGGAGGTCCATGGATGCCCAGCTCAAGGGTGATCACCTCAACCTCTGCATCACTACAGGGGACAATCTGAATGGTGATTTTTTTTTTCTCCCACGCAGGTTTTTAAGTTGTCCAAGTGGGGCAGATTTTCACAAGAGAGCTTAGAAACTAAGGATCTTCCCTTCGCAGAACATATAGTCCCTTCTCCAAAAGGTCTCAGCCTTTAGGACAGTTAGAGAAAAGCCTCCAGAAGAGCCCAGGAGGGTCAGGGTGGTGTGTTTTCCCTCAGCTGAAGTGCTCAGAAGACGTGGGACCAGTTGAGAGTAAAACAATAAATAAAAAGGAGCCCAGGGCAGACACCTGCTGAGCAAACATTTCAGCCCAAAGTTGTGTAAAACGAAAAGCAGTTGAGAAAAATCTTAATCAATAAGTAAAAGAATCAATAAGTGAAAGAATCAACTAAAAGCAGCTCAGAATAGACACCTGGTGGGGAACATTTCAGCCCGACGTTTTGTCAAATTAAAGGAAATTGAGCAATATCCTAATAAATAAATAAAAACATAAGTAAAAGAACACACAGAAAGAAGCCCAGGGCAGACACCTGGTGTGGGCCATTTCAGCAAAAGTTTTGTAAAGGCAATTGAGAAAAACCTTGTTCTGGTGAGTGCTTGACAGAAAGGAACATTAATTGGTAGATTTAACTCTGGCCATAATTATGGACGAGCCTGAAGATGCACGTCCCCGTAGAAATCCATGGCTGTGCACAAAATAAAAAAGGAAGTCAAGCATCTTTCCTCCACCTAACTAGATGCAAGGCTGAATTTTATCAAGCTGGAGCCAGGGAGGCCACTGGGGATGTGTGAGCAGAAGGGCTTTGTGGTCACTCAGCCCAGAGAGAGACGCGCGGGGCAGCGGCGCCGAGGTTTCGTTGGCAACTGTCGCTTCCCGTTAGAGTGAAGATGAACCCATAGGTCAGGCAAGCCCTGCAAAGTGTAAAAACGTGGAAGGTTTCACCCTTGGCAAGCTCTGGTCTCCGAGGGGTCTGCAGCAGCTTTAGAAATCAGGGGTCAGGAGTGAACTTTGCCATCGGATCCTTTCAGTAGCAAACGCACCAACAAAGGGCCGTAGTTTTATTCAAGCTCTGCCGTATAATTTAGCTCCAGGCGTTTTGTCTTAATGACCTTGCAGGATGTTGTCTTCATTCAGTCATTTATTTATTTATTATGTTTCGTGATGTAATTGTCACTTGACTTTCTGACAGCTTTCTTTCTCCCCCCTTCCCCGACGAGTTCGAGTCAATTAAACCCAGTTTCGTTATGGCCGAGTTGCTCCAGAAGAAGGTTCTTTCCACCCCTTTTGTTTGCTTTTCCACCTCTGACATAGTTTGGAAGTCAGACAAAAACTGGCCAAACAAAATAGCTTCCACAGGCTGTTTTCTAAAGCAAGGGATTCACCGCCTTTTTCTCCATTTTTCTTCCTGTTTTGTTGTGTTTTTGTTCAACCTGGCTTGGACTCTCCCGGGTCTGTGCTGGGGCTGATGCCATGAGTTATCATCTAGGGAAACTGTGCTCTCCAAGCTCCTGCTGAAATCCATTTGAGGTGCAGCAAAGAGCTGAGGCCTAATGGAAAAACATGTAGTCCTGGTTTTTAGATGCCTTCAAACCAGCAGATCTTGAATTTTAAGAAGGCTGAGGTCAGCTGTGCTTCACATGGGGCTTCCTGCCATCAGCCCATACATTAGTAGTGTTGCTTGTAAGAGCTTTCCCTGTGAGGATTAGGGGAATTCTCCACTCGTAAAGCAACATATTGGCCAGGTAGAGGACATGGAGTTCCTGGAGAGAGTCCAGAGGAGGCCACAAAGATGATCCGAGGGCTGGAGCAGCTCTGCTCTGGAGACAGGCTGGGAGAGTTGGGGTGTTCAGCCTGGAGAAGAGAAGGCTCCAGGGAGACCTTAGAGCACCTTCCAGTGCCTGAAGGGACTCCAGGAAAGCTGGGGAGGGGCTTGGGACAAGGGCAGGGAGGGAGAGGACAAGGGGGGATGGATTAAAACTGGAGGAGGGGAGATTGAGGTTAGACATGAGGAAATTCTTTGCTGTGAGGGTGGTGAGACCCTGGCCCAGGTTGCCCAGGGAAGCTGTGGCTGCCCCATCCCTGGCAGTGTTGAAGGGCAGGTTGGATGGGGCTTGGAGCAACCTGGGCTGGTGGGAGGTGTCCCTGCCCATGCAGGGGGGTTAGATCTAGATGATCTTTAAGGTCTCTTCCATCTCAAACCATTCTGTGATTTCGTGGGTGATTAAATGCTTGATTCACCAACCAGAGCATTCATCTGAGACCCTTAAGTTAAGCCCTAACGGCTCCTTCTCCGGCGAACAGAGAGTGTTGGGGACCTGTGAAGGCAACACTACCCACCCACCTCAGAGCCCCAGTGCCCTCTGGCACTTCCCATCTCCCTCCACGAATCCCAGCAGGAGATGAGGTTCCCAGTGCAGGCGCCTTGGTTAAAATGCCTTTGGTCAGGTGGGGATGAATCCGGCCCTTTGTACCTTGGTGCGCTGGTGCCAACGCTGTAAATCCTTGCTCACTGAAGGACCTCACTGATGTGAGCAAATATTGCCCTTGGGTTCAGCAAACGAGGACAACTCCTACACTGAGTGTGCTTCAGAATGCAAATTGCACAGAAACAGTCAGCAAAAAAAGAGTTGAACAATGTCTATTATTCATGAGAGAGGTGCCACCACCTCCCCGCTGGAAACGGAGAGGCAGTTTCTTTGCAGAAATACTTCATTGGCTAATTATTCCAGGCCTTTAATTAGAAAATGAGCCCCCGTGTTGCTGCTGGAGAACTGCTCCAATGGCAAATTGGAGCAAACAGGTTGGTTGTTCCCCCCCTTCTCTTTGAAATCTGAAACGAGGGACAAGGTTAAAAAAACATATGGGCAACGGTCTGTCTGCTGGTTTCCATCCTGGTTTAATGGGAGTGACCAACAGTGCAAGTGTAGGGGTGATGGGGTCTTCGTGGGAGTTTTGGGGCTGAATTGGGCAGAAATGGTGAAGGAGCAAATGGGTTTTGGGGCAAAAAAATAGGCTGGAAGGTGAGGAAACAGCAAAATAATCTGGTTGTGAAGACACCTGGAGGGGTTTGCTGTTGACAGCAGCCAAGGCAGATGTTTTGCCTTGATTTTGGGCAAAGAGGAGGGTCCAGCTGTGTGGGCTTGACTTGGTGAACATGATCTTCCCTCTGTTCTCCCACCATTAGTCTCAAGGTCTTTTCTTCCCACTGGTCAGCTTTCAATAGGAAGGAATGGAAGCAAGGACAGTGTTTCCATAACACACAGTGAGCCCGTGAAGTTCTTCCAGTGGCAGACACAGAGTTGGCTCTCCTGACTCCTGGGTGAGGGTTTGGACTGCCAGAGAGTGATGGAGAAAGAGGCCCAGATGTTGTTGGAAGGTGGAATGATGTTGTAATAGGACCGTAGATAAGAGTCTGAGGGGGTTGTATCCCAGCAGACTTTAGATATTGAAGGTGGTCAACTGAGCTAGCAAACTAGTCACTGGAGCAAGTCTTGAGGAGGCCATGGGGATGATCAGAGGGCTGGAGCAGCTCTGCTCTGGAGACAGGCTGAGAGAATTTAGTGTTCAGCCTGGAGAAGAGGAGGCTCCAGGGAGACCTTAGAGCACCTGCCAGTGCCTGAAGGGGCTCCAGGAAAGCTGGGGAGGGGCTTGGGACAAGGGCAGGGAGGGATGGGATGAGGGGGAACAGTTTAAAGCTGAAAGAGGGGAGGTTGAGATGAAATCTTAGGAAGAAATTCTTTGCTGTGAGGGTGGTGAGAGCCTGGCCCAGGTTGCCCAGGGAAGCTGTGGCTGCCCCATCCCTGGCAGTGTTGAAGGGCAGGTTGGATGGGGCTTGGAGCAACCTGGGCTGGTGGGAGGTGTCCCTGCCCGTGCAGGGGGTTGGGACTGGATGATCTTTAAGGTCCCTTCCAACCCAAACCAGTCTGGGATTCTATGATCCTAATGGTGATGCAACTGTTCCTCCAGGGCACCATGGTCAGAGGTGGAGCTGCTCTGTAAGGTCCTGCAGTGCTTACAGGTGTGGGGCTGGTTGGGGAAGGTGTCAGATGCAGAGCACCTGGAGAACATTTAGCTGGTCTGAAATAGAAGAAGGGTGGGTGTTACCAGTCTGAGTGAGAGGGTCCCAGGTCTGTGAGGTAGGGTTTGGCTGTGGCTGCACCTTGCTGAGCAGATACTTGCTGGTGTCAGTGGGACTTGTTCAGGCAATATGGATTTCATCCCTTGTCCCTGGTTCCTTTCTGTCCCAGCAGCAAAATGAAAGTAAATAAGCAAGCAGATTTCCTCCAGAGAGCAATGTGGGTGTGTGCAGGCCCATGGTTTGGTTATGGGACAAGTCTGAGAGAAATGAGAGCTTGATGACAGGAGATATTTTTCCAGTGGAGAGACCTAGAGAAAGACCTCTCTGGAGTGGTCAGTGCCTCAGCTGGAGGATGATTTGAGTGCCTGAAACCTGTTTCCCACCCTATCTCCCCCAGTCTCTATTGGCTTGGCTTTAATAAACCACCTCCCTCTCTCCCAGGCCATGCCTTGGACTTGTGATGGACCTGTTGTCTTTCCTCCCTTGCAGATCACCCAGTTGAAGATTGAGAACAACCCCTTTGCCAAAGGCTTCCGTGGCAGCGACGACATGGAGCTCCACAGGATGTCCAGGATGCAGAGGTAACACTTGGCTTTACGTGTCACTTGTGGCTTGAGCTGAGCCAGGACTCAGCAGCAGTCCCTCCTCTGCCATCTGCATTTTACATCAGGCTGTAGAGGTGTCATCAGGAACTGGGGCCAAAATCCAGGACTTCCACTCTGAGGTGAATGCCTTCACTGCTGGGTTGCAGAGGCAGGATCTCCTGTGGGTTGGCCTCTTGGCTGCAGGGACCTGGTATTTCTTGCTGACCTGTCCCCATCCAGAACTACCTCTAGCTTTGTGCTCAGCAGATGTTTCTGTGGTTGCATGTGGGATTCAACCTGTTTCAAGGAACAAGAGACTTGGACTAGGTCTGAGAAGCTCTGCTCATCAGGCTGTGGTGGAAGAGCTCTTGGGTCTTTTTTTCTCCAGGTGCTTTAAAACCAGAGCTCCCAGTCTTGTCCTGGGAGCAGGTTTGCTAAGGATGCTCCAGATGCCTGTGGAGATCTTGGTGTGCAGACCTGTGTTCTGTTGGTTTCTGGGTCTTTGGCAGGAGGGACATGTTTGCCTGGTTGGTTCTGGACGTGCAGAGCAGGAGGATAGATGTGGTGGTTTCAGGTTGAAAAAGGAAGGTATTAAAAACTGTTGGGGTGGCCAGGGCCAGGTGGCCAAAGAGATCTTTTTGAATCTCAGTTTTGGATGTGAGCTCTTCAACTGCAAATCAAGCCTAAATCCTGTTTCAAAATCCTGTTTCAAGTCCTTTCCTAAATGTCACGTCCTGCCAGTAATGAACTTCAGGCCTTTCACTTCACTTGGAACTTGGTCCCTGTGTCAAGTTGCTTCCTGGTGCAAATGTTTTTCAGGAACAGTGCCATGGCCATGATTATACCTAAGACAGATGTAGGTGCTCAATATAACATTTTCCATCCAGGAGGGCAGGAGTGACTCAGATCCCTCATTCTCCAGGACCAGCAGAGCTGGCTCCTGGTGGAAGGTTGTCAGGACCTGCCTTGGGACCTTCTGCTTGGTTGGGCTTTCTCCACCTCCCACTCGGCTGTCGATGGTCACTGCTGGGTGATGTACGGATGCTGGTGCAGATGTTGGAGGCTCTCCTGGTTGCTCTAGGTGGTGGCCTGAACGTGGCTCTGGGTAGCCATGCAAGCCATGGTGGTGGGTAACAAATGCCCACTGACCTGCACACATTCCCAACTCCAACGGGCGAACGTTTTCATACGTCCACTTAGATCTATAGAAATGTCTCCATGACACTTACTCTATCCCAATCTAAATAATCCCTGTGGTCTCCTGAATGTGCCCTGTGTTCCCTGCCTGCCCAGATCCTGGCATGATATGTCAATATTTATTTATTTATGGGTGCCCTACCACTTGAAACAGGTTTTTTTCTCCTCCCTCCCGTGCCAACCTCTGCTGGAACTTTGAGTAACGACGTTTCTCCCCACTGCACATATTTTTATTTAGCCTTTTTTTTTTTTTCTTTGGCTGCTAAAACTGCCTTTTCATTAGGGTCGATGGAAAGATTTGAAGGTTTACATTCATCCCGGGGTTGGTTTTTTGTTGGTTTTTTTTGGTTTTGGGGAGGAGGTGGAACAGGGAGGGTTATGAGAAGGGCTTCACGCCATGGGAAGAGCGTGGCATCTCGCCACCCTGGGCTGGTGCTGAAAGCTGCTTGGCATTTTTCTGCAAGGCCTGTGGTCATGGGGAATGGTAGAGGGAATAGAAAAGATTTGGAGTATATAAATAAACCCCCTCCCTCAGGGTGTCGACCTGGGTAGGAAGGGTTAAAATCCACAGGATCATTCCTGATGCTCACTCCCTTGATAACTTCTCCTCTGTCCTGATAGCACAGGAATGGCCGTGTATTTTTACAAAGATCTCCTTTTTTTTATATATATATAAAGAGACCAGGATAGGATTATTATAATAAAATAAAGGCCCATTCAGGGTTGAAAATCTTAGAGAAATACCTGCCCACTTTGGTGGTTTTTATATGTCTGAATATCTCCAAAATTATGTGCATAAATACATGAAAATGTATATAAAATAAATTATAGATATAAAAAAATAAATTGCAGATGGAAGATAAAGAGCCATTCAGGGCTGAGTGTGTTAGAGCAGTAGAAACCTTTGTGGGTTGATAGATATTTCAGGTAGAAATATATGTTAAAATATAATTACATACATAAAAAATAGATTTGAATATAGAAATGTGTGTGTGTATGGAGTGAAGTTGATTCCCAGTGATGGAACCAGTTCCCCACTGGAAGGTATCAGTAAGTGCACCTTGGTTTTAGGGCAGTGATGGTTGTTCATGCCCTTGGAGAATATGGTGGGTTGGATTTTCTAGTGCTGTTCCTTCCTTATATTATAGAGAAAAACAGTTGCTGAAAAAAAAACACCCATAGTTCTAAAAACTGTGCCCAGCTTTGGTACCAGGAACTGGTGACCTGACATTCATCAGGTCACCCATCATCTCATTTGTCACCCTGAGGAAAGACTCAGCACCTCTGAGGTCTCTTTATTTCAATGTTTCTCCTTTATTTGAATCTCAGGGTGGTGAGACCCTGGCCCAGGTTGCCCAGGGAAGCTGTGGCTGCCCCATCCCTGGCAGTGTTGAAGGGCAGGTTGGATGGGGCTTGGAGCAACCTGGGCTGGTGGGAGGTGTCCCTGCCCGTGCAGGGGGGTTGGAACTAGATGACCCCTTCCAATCCAAACCATTCTATGAGTCTGTGGATCTCAAATGACTCCTAATTCCTGGCATAGGGCTATCCCAGAGGGGCATCACCCAGCTGAAGGCAACCCTGGGAGAAGCAAAGCCCAGCAGAGGAGACTGAGCTGAGCCAGCCAGGGCAGTGAGCTGGCTTGTGGCCCCCCCATTCTGGGGGACACCTGTCCCCAGTCACAGAGTCCTTGGGGTTGGATGGGATCTCTGAAGAACATCTAGTGCAATTCCCCTGCCAGAGCAGGATCACGTACAGCAGATCACACAGGAACATGTCCACGTTTGGAACGTCTCCAGGGGAGGAGACTCCACAGTCTCCTTGGGCAGCCTGTCCCAGTGCTCTGTCACTCTCACATGGTCAGGGTGTGCCCCTCTGCCCACCCCACCCCTTTCACACAGAGTAGCCTTGAGCCCTGCTGAAGATGTTCTTCCAGTACTAAACTTTCAGGTCCTAATGCCTTGTGTGGGGCTTGGAGCAGGTGGGAGCAGGCGTGTGGTGGTTGGACTTGCTTAGTCCATCCTGATAGAAAGAGTTGCCACCTGGCCAGCTCTGGTGGTCTCCTTGTGCCTTTGGTTGTCAGAGGATGGGAGGGAGAACAGTTTGCTGGGGCCAAATGGTTTCACTCACCTCGGAGCAGGTCTTGCAGTGGGGTGAAGCAGAAGCAGGACTAGATGCTGGTGGAGACCTGGCTTGGGGACTCATCCGTTGAAACCCACCCTTGGCAAAAAGCAGAGACTGAGAGGAAAGAAGATGAAGCAGGGAAGAAAGACAACTTCCAGGGCCAAGAGTGAGCTCAGAGCAAGGTCTCAGGTGCCTCGTTGAGGACTCTCCTTCCATCTCTGCACGCTCTGGCCAAGGAAGAGCAACACAAGTAGCCTCTGGGGACAGGAGCTTTGCAGGCGAACGGCCACATCTTTTTCAAGCCCCTCTCCATGGCTTTCTCCTTTCCAAGACCTCCATGTTGATTTTCCTCCTCTCATTTCCCAGAAAATAAGTGAATAAGTCGATCCAGGTAGAAAGATTCATTCAGGGGTGACCTGAAACCTTTCAGCAGCAGATGATGTCATTCAAAAAGAGCAGCCAGGAGCTCCAGAGAGATCCAAATTCCCATGGCCACCAGCTTCTGATGCACGTTCCTGTTCTCCCCACTGCCTTTTCTTCCTGAGGCACGTGGGACCCCTTGAGCAGTTTCTCTGAAAGTTTCCAAGTTTCTGAGCATGAGGCTGAGTTTCTTTCTTGGATTAAAAATAAATAAATAAAAAACCAGAAGCTGGAATTGAAAAAATAGGAAGAAAAAGGAAAATACACTAGAGGAAAACGTGCTGTTGGGGCTACTGCATCTGTGTCCTGTGGTCACGCTGCAATTCAAAACCAGAGATCAGGCAAAAATGAAGTAGTTGTGCTGTTGGGTGTCCTGGTTTGAGCCAGGATGAAGCCCATTTTCCTTCTACTGGTTATTTTTTTCCTTCAGCAAGGTTTCTTTTAACTAGTCCTAGAGCCTTCTGACTAAAGCTGATAAGAGAGGACATTGGGAGGTTTAGCCTGATTTGGTTTATTTCATTTAGCCTTCTGAATGATTCAGCCTTTATTCCCTCTGGATCTCTTGCCCCTCTGTGCTGTAAAAATTCCTTGTGTCTCCACTTAGAACTTCTGCCTGTGCCGAGGGGAATTTGGTGTGGGGAGCAAGAGCAAAAGAGGCAGCAGAAATCCAGGGAGGGTGAAGTTTATGGAGAGAGATGATGAGATCTGCAGTTTAGATGCCAGAGTAGGACTTGGCCCTAAAAATCCCCTGTCAACAGAGCTGGGCTGACAAGCCATAGCTCTTGGGTGATTTTTGGGGTTGCGTGCAAGTCGTAGCTTTTAGGTGGGTTGGTTGTGGGTTTTTTTTGTTGTTTTTTAATGCTCTTGAATCTGTGGTGGCCAAAAAAGCAGCAGGGAAGAGCTTGTGGGTCTGGGGCGAGAGCACTGCGAAAGAGCAATTTGGTTCAACCCTTTAACCAATTGTTGCTAATCATCTGCAACCCCCATTGTCTTCAGTGCTTATTATGGGTGCTGAAGAGCTTCTGGAAATCTTAGTCAATTAATACAATTGAAGCTTCTTAGTGGGAAAGCTTCAGAGAAGGAAGATGATTAGGTGAGAGGGTGGTTCTCAGCTCCCTGGATGGGCATCCCAGGCTCTTTCAAATGGAGACAAAGATCCAGAATAATCCACCAGACAAAGAAGACTGGCATGTCTGTTTTCTCTGTTCTCATGAGGTATAGTTTGCTGCCCTTGCCAGTAATCCCCAGTAACCTTCCTGGCTCCAAAGGAGTTACTCCAAAGATCTCCTGGTGTAACCGAGGGCAGAAACTGGGCCAGACACACGGGCCATAGAATCAGTGCCATGATCCAGAGGTGGCATCACAGGGAAGATGGTGCATTTTGGGGTGCTGGGGGAATAAATGGATGAGCCTCGAGGCTCCCAAAGGGTTGTGTGCCCTGGCAGGTTGACATTGTGTTGGAGGCACCACCCTGACTAACCCCAGTAGGTCTTTGTCCACTGAAAATGACCTTGCTCTTCCTGTGCCTTCTCAGTGCATCTTTACATCCACTTCCATTTCCCATGTTCTGCCCCTGAAACCTCCCCAGAGCCACGTGCTGGCTGAAGTGTGAGAGTCCCAGTGTAAGCAACTGTTGGAGAGCTGTTTTCACCTCCAGCAAATGTCCCCAAGGAAGTTTTCCTGGTCAGAGCTCCCAGGGGAAACTGTAGGCTTGACCTGTGTTCTGCAGGAGTTGATGGACTTCTGATTAAATCCCAAGATTCTGAAGACTTCACTGGAGGGTATCCACAGCTCTTTGGAAGTGGAACACAGGGTGGCTCCAGGTTCCTCCATTGCCCCTTCTTTGTGGAATCTGCCCAGCAGGACCCAACCTGCAGAAGCTCAGCATGATGGCTCTGTTGGCCAACATCCATTCTCCATTTCCTCTTGTGCTCCTCTCCTTCCAACATACACAGGGGTATTTCTCTGCAGGAATCCAGCTTGTCCTTTGATGCTGGTATCTCTGGACCTCTGGCTGGTGCTTTTTGCTGCTGGGTTTGTTGCAGAGCCCATTTTGGGCAGCACTGGTTGGCAGCAAACCATCCCCACACCCAAACCAGGGTTATCAGACCTCTTCACATTCTGGCAAGCAGGTCAGGACAGTTGGTATGTTGGTGGAGAACACTGCAGTAAACAGCCTCCCATATGTGGGAGGAGATGTCCCTCCTCCCTTGGGGGGAGTGGATCTAGATGATCTTTAAGGTCTTTTCCACCCCAAACCATTTTGTGATTTCTCAGTGAACGTTTTGACTTCTATCACCAGGGTATGATTTGCTGTGGGGCTTGGCCTGCAGTCCCCAAGCAGAGAGATGTGAGGCAAAGCCTGAAGGAAGTCCTCAGTGGTTCCTCTCCTACCAAGTCCTTCCCTGCTGTAGTTTATTCACTTCAGCCTCTCCAGACAGTCTCTTGAGAGTGGTTCAATTTTATTTCAAGATGCTGGAAAGAAGCTGCAATGAATGCACATTGACAACTGACAATTGTCTTCTGGTCTATTTTTTTCCTGGGAGGTGGTATTTTTATTCCAGTCACTTCCAACCCTCTTTCTATATCTGTTATGGCTGACTTCCATTTCTCTCCTACTCTCAAGTCTCAGCAGGAATGACAACCATTCGTGGCCTGGGAAATATAAACCCACATGCTTTTGAGTTCTGTTTGTACATCTGGAATTGGGGCTGATTCTGCACTCCTGGATCCAGGGGTGCTGGGTGGATGGAGGGGACAGGAGTGACAGGACCCCAAACATTTGTCCTTTCGTAGTGACTGACCCAGGAGGAGCCCAAGATGAAAAGACTGGGTGGAAATCCCTGTGTTTGGCCACTGAGATACTTTTCATAGAATGGTTTGGGTTGGAAGGAAACTTCAAGATCATCTAGTTCCAACCCCCCTGCATGGGCAGGGACACCTCCCACCAGCCCAGGTTGCTCCAAGCCCCATCCAACCTGCCCTTCAACACTGCCAGGGATGGGGCAGCCACAGCTTCCCTGGGCAACCTGGGCCAGGCTCTCACCACCCTCACACTCCAGAATTTCCTCCTCACGTCCCACCTCAATCTCCCTCTTCCAGTTTTAATCCATTCCCCCTCATCCCACCCCTCCCTGCTGTTGTCCCAAGCCCCTCCCCAGCTTTTCTGGAGCCCCTTCAGGCCCTGGAAGGTGCTCTAAAGTCTCCCTGGATTCTCTTCTCCAGGCTGAACACCCCAACTCTCCCAGCCTGTCTGCAGAGCAGAGCTGCTCCAGCCCTCGGATCATCATCTTGGTGGCCTTTTGGTCAAGTTTTAGAGCAGGAATTGCTGTTGTGCAAAAGATCTTGACAATGCCCAGCTCAGAGGCTTCAAAGGATGCTGTAAGACCATGGCAGCAGGGAAATACGAGGAAACCCTCTTCCATATCATGCCCCATCCTGACCTTGAACAGATATCAGAATGGTCCTTGGGACCTGACATTTAATAAGACTTTTGAGGCCTCATTGCCATGAGCAGCAGCAGCTCTGGAAAGCCCTGGTAGGTGATGCTTTGTTGCAGAAATATCAGAAGTTGCATCAGGGTTGGATGCTTCAACACAGAAGCTTCCTGGTTATTAACTGTGGATCTTGAAAGAGCTTTTTAGCCAGGTTTTTGTCTGGCAGCTGCACTGGCTGGTACATTAGGAAACTTTGAGGCTGCACATGAAAATACTTGGAAAATGATGACTCTTGCAGTGTGGTGACAAGCAGGGAAGGAGACTGGATGTCACTCTTCAAAGGACTAGGACTTCTCCAGATTTTATTAGTTTGCAGAGGCCAGCAAGGTTTCCACCTCTGAGGTTGCAAAACCTTCTTGAGTTTGCTCCTTTGAATTCTTTGCTCGATAGGAATTTGTGGCCTAAGTGACCTCCTGGAGCTGCTGAGTCTGTCCCATCATGTGGCCAGGGAAGATGTCACGACAGAAAGTGAGCCTGAGTTTGCTGACTCCATCTGGAAGAGGTCTGGTCTGGGTGGAAGTGCTTGGGAAACGTGGGAAGGACTCACCTGACAGGCTGGATGTGCAAGGCTGGGGTTCTAGGATGAGGTCTAAAGAGGAACACGTGCTGGTAGGAAGAGGTTCTCCAGAGCTGGTGTTTGATCCTGTGGGTCTGGGGAACATCCAGCCAAGTGGGAGCTGAGAACAGAGTCCAAGCTTCATGGCTGAGCCCCTCCACCATAGTCTTGGACCTCATCTCTGACTCTTTCCCCCGAGCTTGAAGGGAAATGGAGTTCATGTTCCTCCTGGTGGCCCTGCAGCTGGGAGGCTGATGGTGTGGAGACCAAGCAGCACCTTGAGCAAACCCAGCTCCCCCTTCCTCCCCAGCCCCTCTGCTATTGTACCACTAACTCTGGGAACTGAATACTCCTCATCAGCCTCCAACAAACCTCAAGCAGACCAGGGACAACTTCCTTCCTTGTAAATTCCTTCCCCAAGCAACTTTTTCTTCTTCTTTTTTTCTTCTAATTTTACAATCCTCAGTGCAAAATAAAAAATGTAGCCTGTTAACACCCCCATGGAAAACTAACCCACATTCTGGCCCAGGAACAACAGCCTCTTCCTCACTGTGTGGACAACTTCTCACATTGCCTGTGTAAGTCAAACTTTAACCCTTTTTTCCCCCCTTTCATCCCATTAAAGTGTGGCCCAAGTTTCCAATCAGCTATTTTGGGAAGAGGGACTTTCAGGCACTGAAAACCAAGCAAACACAAGGATCTGCTGCATTTTTTAAAGGCTGAAGGACAAACTGAAGTGGTCGAGGTGTGTATGGAGGGGGCTGAGGAAACAGGAGGAATGTTTGGAGCTGAATGTTGCTTTGCAAGGTACCCGAGATGTCTCTTTCTTAGAGCCCAGCTTCTACAGGGAAGAGAAAGGCAGAAATACAGGGATAGCTGCCTTTGTGGAGAGAAAAATGGCAAAGTGAAAGAAAGAGAATAATTTAGACATTTAGTTAGAAAATACTTTCCTTCCTCTCCCTCCTGAAATAGCTGGGTTTTTGGCAAAAATAGCACCCAACATGTTTTGACTGAAATGGAAATGTTTCAGTCTGGAGAGAAGTCATTGTGATACCTCCTGGGAGCTGCCGTTGGGAAACTTGGTGTCTCCAACCTGTTGCCTCTCCAGCAAGACTCCCTGCTCCTGCAGAACACCGTGGTCCTCTCTTAGGGCCGTGGAGGCTCTTGTGTCCCCCTGGGAAATGCAGTCTGAAAGGGGTTTGGTCACCCAACAGGACCAGGCATCCCGTGGGATCAGGCATCCAGCTCCTTTAGGGAGTTAAAATCGTTTTTAATCCAGAAAAGAACCCCATTCAGGTCATTCAGTTTCCCCCCTTTCAGCTCTCCAGTGACCAAGTGTTGATTTAGGTGAGAAGCAGCTGGGATGGGAATGGCTGTGAGGATCTCAGGTTGATGGGGTCCCTGTGAGCCACCATGGGAATTTACTGGAAGAAACCCCCATGGGGATCTAATCCCACATCCCAAAGAGACATCCAGCTTTTCCCCATTGAAGGAGGGAGAAACTGGTTAAGAAGTCATCTCTACGACCTCCAAAAAAGCCCAGGGAACATGATGTGGCATCATGCCATGGCATGTCCCACCTTCTGTAGCTCACAGGTACCAGACTGAAAAATTAATGAAGCTCTGGCATTTCTTGGGTGATTGGGTGGTGGAGCTGAGGAAGAAGGAATCAGCCAATCCATGTAGCAACCTGTCATCAGGGAGGAGAGCTAAGGGCAAGGTCCATGTGTCACCTCCCTGCAGATTATCTTCTCGGAAGGGGAACATGGTGGAGTTGCAGCTTTGGGGTGTCATTGGTATTGTTTCCCTGAGGATGGCTGCTTGAAGGTGGAGCAGGCAGCTCAAAACCATGACCTGGTAGGGCTGGGAGATCCCTTAGAAATTAGAAGATTTGAAGGTCACTTATGAGGTTTGAAAGCCATAGCTCTTGATCTTTCCACAAAGCCACCAAAGCTGCCCTCCAGCAGGGAGATGTTTCCCCAGGCAAAGAAGTCCTCTGAAGACCACCACATCTATTGCTGCCTTGTGTATCTTAGGGATAACTTTCTGCTTCCCCCCATTCCATCTCTTTTTTTGTATCTCCCTGTGCACAACCTGGACTTCAGCTCTGGGAAAAACCTCCAGCCCAAGCTGGTGGAAAGCCATGGTGCTGCCAGCTCTGCAGGGAGGAGCTGCTGGGCTTCCAGGGGAAGAAACCCCACCTTTGGAAGAGGCTCTCCTTGGCAAGCCACCAGTGCCCAGGGTTTGGAAACCTTCCATGGGACAATGAGAGACACATTTCTTTGGGTTTGAGCTCCTGGGTGAGTTTCCCCTCCGTGGCAGCTCAGTTGCTGGTGTTTCTGGCAGCCACCTCAGCAGTGGTTGGGATGAAAGCTCCCTGCTGTCAGGAGGTCTATGTAATTGGTATTGTTCAATTTTATAAATAAGTTCTGGGCTTCTCCAGTGATAGGTCCTCTCCAAGGGACCTAATCCAAGATTCAGGGCTCCTCCTTCCCACGTAAGCAGCCAGGTGAGCCTATGGATGGGATTTAAGGATTCTGTTCCAGCAGAATGACTTTGGGTAGGTGAGCAGGACACCTGAAAGCCAGCTTGGTCCAAAGGTTATAGCCTCAATGGAAAAACCTTCTGTTGGGATCTGGGTTGGTGGTTTCCCTGAGCCTGGTGGCACTTTGTGAGGTGCTGCTCCACCACCTGATCTTCACACATTTGAGCAAGTCCTTGGGTTCAGGGAGCACCCAGGTGACCTGGAGACAGCCCAGGAGGAGGAGGCTTTCACCTCACCTGAAGTCTCCAGGACCTCCACCTAGCTTCAGTTCTCCTCTCAGCAGAGCAGGAATAATCTTGTCCAGCTTGGAAAAATATCTCCAAAACACAATGTAGGGTCTTTAGGAGAGGGGGGGGGGTTTCCAGCCAGCCTTGGCAAAGCATCCCTGCTTCAAACCAGATCTCAGGGGGATTTTCAGAGGGAACAAATTGGACTTTCCACCAGTGCTTACCCTCCCAGCCTGGCTCCTCTCAGGAAGGTGGCTCCAGCGTGGGTCAGGTCTTGGTGCTCGATTTATTTCTCTTCTCTGAGCTTGTCCTCTGGTCCTGGGACCCTCCATGCAGGACAACCAGGCTGGCAGACCCTGAGGGAAAGGAATGGGGACAAGTACCATGAGGGGAAACACCAGACCTAAATATTGAATCCTTCTCCAAGTCACCCTGGCAGGAATGAGGCTTTTATTTGCCTGCACGTGCCCGTCTACGTCTACACTACAAATAGTGTCTGATTTCAAAATGTTATCATGATATGTAAATGTAAACCTTGTGTATTTCACTCTAACTGCATCAATCTGTTTTATGTGGGGGTGTAAAGTAGCAGTTGTGGTGGCAGAGGCAGGAATCTAGAGGGAAAGGCACAAAAAGGAAGGGGAACTAGCAGATTGCTGCAAGGATCAAATGTGACGGAGCTGAGATCTCCTGGGAGGGATGTCTCTGCATCCCTGAAAATCTGAATAAACACCACCATCCTGATGTGCTGCCTTCATTTGTTCATTCAATGGTCTGTTTAGGAATGGATTGTTTTTCTGCCTTTTTTAATCCCTCCCCTCTTCTTTCTTTGCTTGTAGCAAAGAGTACCCGGTTGTTCCCAGGAGCACGGTGAGACAAAAAGTGTCCTCGAATCACAGCCCCTTCAGTGGAGAGACCAGGGTCCTTTCTGCCTCCTCCAACCTGGGCTCCCAGTACCAGTGTGAGAACGGGGTGTCCAGCACCTCCCAGGACCTGCTACCACCTGCCAACCCCTACCCCATCTCCCAGGAGCACGGCCAGATCTACCACTGCACCAAGAGAAAAGGTCAGACCTTGGTTGGCGCTTTCTCCTTCCTGACAGCACCGTCGGTGTCTTGTTTGGATGTGTCCCCTTGTCCCCAGGCTGGCCAGCCCCAGCCTGCTTGGTGCTTGAAGATGAGTGAGGGGTGAGGGTTGTTGTGTGCTGGAGTTCCCCCAGGCTGGGCTGGGAAGCTCCTTTTGCTGGTAACAGCCTAAAATCCCAGCCCTGCTCCCAAGTGTCCCGAGGGGTGACATTGCTTTTCACCCACCTTGAATCCACATGTGGTGAGATACTGGGACAGGAGATAAAGATGGTTTATCTGTCTCCACAGCCCCTCAGACAGGGTTAATCTCCGAGTGGAGATACCTTGGCAGCTTGGGTTTTGTAGTTTTTTGACCAAGAGTCTCCCAGCTGGGACAGAATTGCCCTTAGGCAGGAAACACTCCCACTGAAATGCCCGGGCTAAGGGATGGGATCTGGGATTGGCAGTCGTGGTATCCATGGTGGTTCCCCTCTGGTGCCACTCACCTGCAGATCAAACTGGGAAGGGTCCTGTGATATCACCAGGATATTGTTCTCAGGCAGGAGCCAGGGGGTTGCAGTCTCTCCCTTCCTCTCCCAAAGCAGTGGGAATGCCGAGATGCAGGAACACTTGCCTCAGATCAGCTCCATTCCAGACACTCAGAAGAAAACAGGGAATTCCCAGGGCTGAATGCAACCCCAAAGGGTGGGCAGGAGATGGTTACTGCCTGCCCCTACTCCCCTTCCTCAGGATTTGATCTTCGTTGCCCAGAAAATGTACCAGGACCCAGCATGTGACGTGACATCTGAACGTACCAAGAATTCCTCCAGCCCATTAGCCTGTCCCCCCAGTAGATCCCTTCCTGCTTCCCTGCATGGTCCTTATTTTTAGTAACATAACCCCAGGGCACGGGGATGTGCAGTGCAGACAGAAGGTCTCAGGGAGCAGCTGCTGGGAAGGGCTGGCAGATGGGGCAGGAGGAGAGTGGAGATATCTCTCCCATCCTTGGTGAAACCCCTGGATGTTGTAAGAGCAGGTGTGTGAGGTACAGGTAGATAAGCAAAATGAAACGTGTTGATGAATCTTACATTTCCCTGGTGTGAGATTAAGCCAGACCATGGAGATCAGGGGCATCATTTTCTGTCCCTTCCAGCTGACCAGGAGACCCTTGTGCTTTCAAAGTCTATCGAAGTTGTGATCTGAAATGGTGATGCTAGGCTGGAGCTGTGAGGTAGGGAATAAGGAGCTGCAGTGGACTCCTGGAGTGTCCCTTAAGGTCAGAGATGGGTTGTGTGGCCCTTGCTTACCCCCGTGCTGGACTTGGGGCTTTGGGCCACATCTGGGCTGCTGCCAAACCCCCACTGTTGGTGCTGGCAAGGTCCCATTTGCCCTCGGTGTCCCTCAGCCAGCGATCCCTCCTGGGTGCTCCTGTGCCCTGGGAGCTGAGCTGTCACCACTCCCCTTCCCCTTTGGAAAAACTAACCCAAACCGAGCTGGCCCAAAAAGCAACAAACCCCTTTGGACAAGCACGTCCCCCACCCCCTCCCCACCACAGGGCAATTCATCATTCTCCTCCCCATTGGTGAAGGTGATAAGGAATCAACAGAGGTTTCCTTCCAGGTTTGGGATTCCCGCTAAGTGGTGTCTCCATGGGTGGTTTCCTTCAAGCCCCCAATTATCTCACTTCCTCTTATTGTCACAAAAGAGACGACTATCTGCTCTGGAATAAGCTCCCCGGCCCCTTTTTGGCCTTCTTGGCCCTTGCAGAGGACAGACCAAGCCAGTCCTTGTCTGTGTGGTTGATGGCCCCTCATTATCTCCTCAATGCCTTGAGTGGCACAAGCAGTTAAGGGCCTTTTATCAAAGCCGCCAAACGCTTTAATCAAAGAGAAGCAATGTCCTGGCTGATACCACCAGCTTCTTCCCTAGAGCTGGAGGTCTCAGGAGCTTGAGCCTCTGCTTTCCTCCCTGTGCCTTTTCCACCTCCCCCCCCCAAGCCCCTCCCCACGCATCCAGTAAATCGAAAACAGCCACCAGGGCTTCAAGAAGAGAAACACAAAGTTAATGGGAACCAGAGAGCCAAGAGCAGCTGCCAAGGAGCTCTTTGCAAAGTGAAATGAATTTTAAAAAGGGGGAAGAAAAAAAGAAAAAAATGAAGTTAAAAAAGAAGTCACTAGAGATGAGCAACTCAGTTCAGATCAATCAGAACGTGATCCAAGGTTTCCTCTCAGTCTCAGGCTGAATGTGGCACTTTCTTCCAGCAAGGGTCTTTCTTAAGCTTGGAAAAATCACCTTACCTGTGACATTCCTCTTTCTGCCTCCTTTTCCAGCCTCTCCTTTCTAAGGCAAACATTAAGCTTTCCTTCCTCGCCCTCCTGCTTTTCTGCAGGACTCTCACCAAGCCTCAGCATCTCAAAAGCATGAGAGTGTGGTCACTCCTGCAGCATCTCTGTCTGCTCTCTGGGCTGGAAGTGTTCTGGATTTTGTTGGACCATCATCTGCCCAAACGTTGACTCATCCTCAGCCAGTTTAGGATTTATCTCCAGCTGATTATTTCCTTCCTAAACAGCTGGATAAATGCTGGCAGGGGCAAAGGGCAATCCAACTGGGTTTGAGACCAGCTGGTGGCTGTATCTTCTGTAGCAAATGCCACCCCTGCTTTCCAGGATAACCTCTCAGATATGGCTCCTTCCAGCTTTGACATCTCCTGATGTTTCTGCTTAATCAGGAGCTCAAGTCTTGGTTTAAGCTGGGTCTGGGTTTGAGCAACGTGAAGGCACCGTGTTCAACTTCTCCTTCCTTGGTGACCTCAGACAAAGCTTTGGCTCAGGGGTTGGCAGTGTTGTTCTTAGCTGGCAGGTCAAGATGGATTCACTCTGGAGATCTGATATGGAGTTACATTAGGGGAGAGCAGTGGGGCTGTGAGGGGATCTTATCTCTGAAGGCTCCTCTATTGCAGGGAGCTGATCTTCTTCTGGATCAGAGAGGAAGGGAGGACACATCCCAGAGCTCCAAATCTGACAGTTCCTGGGGTGTGGGTGGGAGTGTGGGGTAGCAGCATGGGGAATGACCCCAGGGTGGTGCAGTTCTGCTACTCCAAGCACCTTCTGCACATGCTGAAGGCTGGGGAGCAGCAATCCTCAAGGTGAGAATCATCCTGCCTTGAACCCCAGCTCCACACTAAGGTTGCCAATGGCCTCTGCCAAAGAGACTGGCCTTGAGAGGATGGATTCCCTCCCGTCCTGTCTCCTACCAATGAGGAGCTTCAGTTGTTCAGGTGGATTTTTAGGTTGCAACAAACACCAGTTAGAACTTTGCCTTTTTTTCTGGTTGTTCTCCGTCTCTCCCTCTCTCATTGTTGTGCTTGGAGAAGCCCAAGAGGGCTTTCCCAGCAGGCAACTTGCTTTCTGGCTTTCTGGCTTTCATTTTAGCCCCACGTCCCAGTTAGGGCACTGGGGCTTGTTTTCCCTGGTGTTATCCTCTCCCTCAGACTTCCTTCTCACTGAACCTCTGCTCCCTCCCAGCCTTACACAATCTCAACCACTTGGCAGATGGCTGGGATGCTTGTGCTGCTGAACAGGAGGCAACTGGAACAGCCTCTCCCTGGGGAGGTTACACAAGTTGTCATGTTGGCACTCTGAGGACCAAGAGGGATGTGGCAGAATCCACTGGCTCTGACTAGAGAGGACCATGTCCTTCAGCTTGGACATGACCTTGCTCATGGGGAAGAATGTAGCCTTCATCTCCTTCCTGCTCTGTTGAGGTGGGTGGAGGCACAGCAGTGCCTTCCCCCTTCTCCACAAGGATGTGGATGGACCCTTTCACTGATTTCTCCCTCATCCCACCCATTTTTTTCTTTCACTCAAGGAATGTGAAGGAGAAAAGTCCAGTATGGGATGTCCTCTTGGAGGGCATGCTCCTCATCCTGCTGAGGTTAGGAGATGCAACGAGTTGGCCAAGGCTTGAGCAGCCAGAGGTGTTTGCAGCTTGGGTAGACGCAGTGGAGCCCACCCCAAGGTGGCTGCTGGGACACCAGGGGTGAAGGAGAGCCTGGCTGCATGGTGGGGAGATGTTTAGGGGGCTGGTGTGCACCCAGCTTTTGCTGGGCAGCCATGGTCCTTGTGGCACTGTAGCTTCAGCAGCTTCGTGTGGGCATCTGCCTCTCCCACCAGGAGCCTCCTGGGCCTCTGCAGGCAGTGCTGGCAGCTCCCTGCCTCTGGAAGAAGTTCCAGCTCTTGGTGTTAGGTTCTCTCTGCCCCACAAGGCACCTTCTCCTGCAATGCAGCACAAATATGCTGCAAACCATGGGATTGCTGAAATACCCAGCGTGTCTTAGGTGCCATGTCTCAGGCCAGAGGTCTTCTTTGCCCTTGAGGGATGTTCATTTTGGTTGAATCCATCTTTTTGCTTTCCTTCTTTGCCAGCCCCTGTGTCAGCCTTGCTCACTGGTGGTGGCCATTCAGGCTGGTGCTAGATCCATCCTAGACACCACACTGGATGAAACAACAGTCTTGGTGACAATCACCCATTGTGTGTCCCTCACAAAGTCAGGATGAACCTACTGAAGTGTCCTGGAATTGAGGGTGAGCTTTAAAACCAAAACCAGTCGGGTCTCCTTCTTCATTGTCTTCTGTCCCAGGGAGCTGATTGTCATGAATTGGAAAGGAGCTTTCCAGCAGGGGAAGAGGTGAAGTCCAGAGATCTTACATGTTTGCATTTCGTTCTGGATGGCCCTAATCTTGGAATTGGGAAAATTCCATTTAAAAAGCCATTTGTGTGGTATTTACAACCCAGCTGGAAGTAGTAAATACCGGAAATCTTGGAGCTGCTTCTGCTCTTGCTCGAGCTCCTTCATTAGATAGATCATCAAATTCCTTGTGAGGGAGCCAGTTTCCACCCCATCCTGCAGGCTCCGTTTTCCTTGGATTCACTTTGGAGCAGCTTCTCCTAAGCTCTGGCAGCTTCTCCTGCTTGGCAGATCCTTTTGCTTTTTGAGGTTTGCTCAGTATCAAGGGGCTGGTCACAAGAGCTGATGGTCACCTTTGGCTTCCAAGAATAGCAAGAAAAGGGAAGGAAGGTCAGCATCCCCAGGGAAGGAAGGTCAACTTCCCCAAGGAAGGAAGGTCATCATCTCCAAGGAAGGGAGGTCATCATCTCCAAGGAAGGGAGGTCATCATCCCCAAGGAAGGGAGGTCAGCATCCCCAAGGAAGGGAGGTCATCATCCCCAAGGAAGGGAGGTCATCATCCCCAAGGAAGGGAGGTCAGCATCCCCAAGGAAGGAAGGTCAACATCTCCAAGGAAGGAAGGTCAGCTTCCCCAAGGAAGGTCAGCATCCCCCAAAGGTGCCCAGCACCTCCTAGGGCTCAGTAGCAACAGAATGAGGATGATGAAGTGCTACCAGGGAGCCAAAATCAAGAAACAAATCCAGAGCAGACCAGGCAGTTGTCACCCATGTCCTGCTTACTCCGATGCTGAGGAGGTGAGAGGACCTTCAGGAAGAGGAATATGGCCTTGGGACACACTGGGCTGGCTCTGGGGCAGGTGGGGATGGCCCTAAACTGCAACTCTGAGTGAGAGCTCTGTTTGACTCTTCCTTCTTTTGCCATTCTCCTATTCCAAGATGTCCCCTTCCCACCCCCAGATCTGCTCCACAGACACTTCACTTGCTGTGTGCTGGCTCTGGTCTCCTCTGTGAGGAGTGGTGGGACAAGGCCAGATCAGATTAGGGACCAGTGTAAGTTCATCATCTGGCACAAGCTGAGGACTTCTGGTCTGCATCATCCTGTCTGATGATGAAGATGGACTGTTGTCTTCACTCTCCAGCACTTTGAGGCTACATAGATGGGAAAAACAACATGAAGAGAGGCCATAGGACAGGAAGAAATGCTAGGACAGGCTAGGACCCTTCATTAACCACTGGGTCCTCTTTGGAGATGGCTATGGTGTCCCCATATGTCTTAAAATCTGGAGTGGTGGTGCCCTTTCCACACAGGACACCAGTGAGCTTGGCTCTGGAGAGGCCAGTAGAAGGATGATGAGAACTTACAGAAGAAGACAGGGCATTTCTAGGCTTTCCACTGAGATCTTGGTTGGTTTTGGTTCTTCCCTTCACCTGTGATGGGTTCCGGAAGCAAACAGGGACCCAGCTCTGCCTGGTTGGGCTGGAGAAGGCAGCAGAATGTCTGGGCTGGCTGAAAAAAAAAAAGCAGCAACCTCAAGCTGTAAAGTCAGGAGAGTTTTTACACAACGGAAAAAGCAGAGTTTGGCTGGTTTGTGTGGTAGATTTTTTTAAAAAAATGAATAAATGAAAAGTATCATTAAAATAAACAGTCAAACCCCAAGCCAATGGTTCCTGATGCCAGCAGAGTAATGCGGTTTAATGCTGAAAACTTTATTAGCAGAACAATGCTTCATTTTACAAGACATTGTTTTTCCACCCTAGTGTTCTGATTACTCAGTGGTGGGTTAGGGATCCAAAACTTTGAGGCTGGCTGTAAAAAAAACTCAGGCTGTTCTTCCATGTGTACCTCCTGTGATAAACCCGTGCTCGGGAGGGAGCTTAGACCTTTGCTCCCAGCTTTTGTCTTTCAAGGAGCTACATCCTCTCCACTGCTCCTTATAAAATCATCAAATCCCAGACTGGTTCGGGTTGGAAAAGGCCTTCAAGATCATCTAGTTCCAACCCCCTGCATGGGCAGGGACACCTCCCACCAGCCCAGGTTGCTCCCAGCACCATCCAACCTGCTCTTGGATGCTTCCAGGGAGGTGAAGTGAACTTGAGGAGGATGAAGGGGACTGATGTACTTCTGCATCTCCCTGCTTATTGTTTCAGCCATTTTAAGGCTGTGATTGCCCCACTTGCTCATCCCATCCTAATTTCTGTCCCTACTTAAGAACAGGCAGAGGTGGAAGAGAACTTGGTTCTCAGGGCTCTGCACTGCTGGGGCTAAGGAGCTGGGCTTTGCTGTTGGGTAGAAACGAGGGTGGAATGGGACTGGGGGTCTCCAACTGCTGTTACAAAGCCAGAAGACACCAAGGGGAAGGTCCTCATGGTGGGTACCTTCTGTTTTCTGGGATTGTTGGCCCAAGATGACCAGCAGTGGTTCTTGCTGGAGCTGGCAGACACCTGAGTGGGAGTAAGGGGTTATTTTACAAGCAGAGTGGGTGCAGGTGCCAGGAGAAAACCCGTGGCTGTTTATAGCAAGGAGGATACGTGCCTGTGTGTGTTTACGAGAACCAAAAGGTGCTGCACTGCCCTTCTTCACCTCCTGAAGTGAGGCGTGGCCACTCTTGGAGACCCACGTTCTTGCAGGTGCTTCTTGGGGTGGGGGGCAGATGCTTTTATTCCTCTTCTTCGTCAAATGATGTATTTGTTGTCTTCGTCTTTTGGGGGCGAAACAAAAATCGCAGCTTTAAAACAACGTCGGTTGAGAAAAATTGGGAAAAGGCCCAATTCCTTGCAGTATCCTTTCAAATGTTACCCCTGGTGAAAGGGTTGCAAGAGGGGATTCAAACAAAGCGGGATGTTCTCCTGCCTGTACCAGGGATCTTCTTCTTGAAGCAGCTGCACAGTTAATCTGGGTCAAAACGAGCTCCCCTTCCCTTGCCTGGTTGTCCTTAAAATCTCTTGGTGAAGTTCTTGTCCCTGGGAACTTTGCCATCCATTCCAGCAGGGCTGGATTTCATTTGATGACCCTGCAATGAAGAAAGAAGCCGGGCACTCATTCCTTCATTTTGTTTCACCCGGGGGATTTCACCTAAATTGTTTATCTCCTCCTCTCCGCTGGCCCCGGCCGTTTGCAGGAAACAAAGGGCTCTGCAAACGGGTCCTTGTTGTTTCTAGCTGGGAAATTGACTTCTCTTTTGGGTTGGGTTGCCCTCGGCTCCAGCACACGCAGCCCTGCGTGGATTTGTGTGCTGAAGTTGGAGGCTGTGAAGCTCCAAATCTGTTGGGCTCAGCTGTGTCACCTCTGACGCTCTCCTGGCTGGGGGGGGATTTGTGGTGTGAGCTCCGGTTTTGTCTCTTCTGTTGTCAAAATATGGAATTGCAAAGGATTTTTAGTGAACTGCTCTGAGCTTCTCAGCTGGGAGTGGGGACCATGGTGAGGTGTAGCCACTGGGAAGATTTTGCTCCTCTGGTCAAGGTGCTGGCAGCAGAGAGTAGATGAGGAGTTTGGTGGTATGGGGGGTAACTTGGGGGGTATCACCAAGCAAGCTAAGCCTCAGGGTGTGTCCAGCACCTTCCAGCTTTGCTTTTCCTCCCGGAGTTCTTAGCTAATCCCTTCCCCAGTCCAGCAGACAGGAACAAGTGCAAGACTTGGTTTCAGCAGGTTGGCTTCAGGTGGTTTCCAAGGAAGGAGATGTGGATTTCACAGAATCCCAGCCCGGTTTGGGTTGGAAGAGACCATAAAGATGATCTAGTTCCAACCCCCCTGCATGGGCAGGGACACCTCCCACCAGCCCAGGTTGCTCCAAGCCCCATCCAACCTGCCCTTCAACACTTCCAGAGATGGGGCTTCCACAGCTTCCCTGGGCAACCTGTTCCAGTGTCTCACCACCCTCACACTACGTTTCCACTGCCATCACTGAGGGAAGGGTCTGGATCAGCTCTGTGCACCCTGTGTGCTGGGCAAAACATGGGTTGTGGAGGGGGTGGGATGTTCACCCGAGGGCTGTTGTTCACTACCAGAAGATGTTTCTCTCCCAACAGATGAGGAATGTTCCACCACCGAGCATCCCTACAAGAAGCCCTACATGGAAACTTCTCCAGCAGAAGAGGACCCTTTCTACAGGTCCAGTTACCCCCAGCAGCAGGGACTGAACACATCATACAGGACTGAATCAGCCCAACGCCAAGCCTGTATGTACGCCAGCTCCGCTCCCCCCACGGACCCCGTGCCCAGCCTAGAAGACATCAGCTGCAACACGTGGCCCAACGTGCCCTCCTACAGCAGTTGCACAGTGTCTGCCATGCAACCCATGGACAGGTTACCCTACCAACACTTCTCAGCCCACTTCACCTCAGGGCCACTCATGCCCCGGCTCAGCAGCGTGGCCAACCACACCTCACCCCAACTAGGAGACACCCACAGCATGTTCCAACACCAGACCTCGGTCTCTCACCAACCCATCGTCAGGCAGTGTGGACCTCAAACGGGCATCCAGTCCCCTCCCAGCAGCTTACAACCAGCAGAATTCCTCTATTCCCACGGAGTGCCTCGAACCCTTTCCCCCCACCAGTACCACTCAGTCCACGGGGTGGGGATGGTGCCAGAGTGGAGCGAGAACAGCTAACGGGGGACGCGGGAAGAAGCTTCAGTTGTGGGGTGAGGTGGGAAAGAGGGGGGGAGGGGAAACAAAAAAAAAAGAAAGAAAGAAAAAAAAAAAGAGAAAATCAACCAAAAAAAAAAAAAAAAGGGGGGGGGGGAAAGAGGGGAGGGAAGAGATTAAAAAAAGAAAAGACCCTGTTGATGATAAAAGCAAGAGGATTTTGGGGAGACTCCTTGAACGGGATCTTCACCGACAGCGCTCGAGAGGGACGGACCCTGGTTGAAACCACAGCTGAAGTGATGGTGTGACTTGCCCACCCCAGCCCTTTTGCTTTGCTTTTTCTTTTGTTTCGAAGGGGAAAGAAAAAAAAAAAACAACAAAACCACCCAAACACAATAATCACGGTCCCCGCCCGGTTTGTGTTGCTGCCACCACCAGCCCTTGTGCCCTTGTCCCCCCCCTCCCTCCTGCTCGTTTTGTTCTCCAAGGGACACGAAGCTCCTGCTGCCTTTCTCAACACGGGCCGAGGGCTTCAACAAAACCAACTTGGATGTTACCTTTTTTGGGGTTTGTTTTGTTTTTTTTTTGTTTGTTCTTGTTTTTTTTGTTTGTTTGTTTTTCGTGGTGTTGATGTTGACGATGTTATATAATAAATAATAATATATATATTTTTTTTCCTTTCAATTCTCTCCAGAAAAGAAAAAAAAGACACCCTTCCCTTTTTCCCCAGGGGGAGGATTTTGGGGGTGGTGGTGCTTTTTTTTTTTATTGTTGTTCTTTTTTTTTCCCTCCTTCTTTAGTTTTCTCCTCGTTACTTTTCAACAGGAAGAGGTTTTCCAAAGCCACAAAGAAGCAAAGCAGGTACCTACCTCACCCAGGTGTTGCTCCACCAGTGAACTCCTTCCCTCCTGGCTGCCACCTTCCCTTTCCAGCCCCTTCAAACCACCTCCTGGCAGGAACCAACCCCATCAACTCATCTTCCCACTCGCAGGGAATTCTCTCCCTCTTCTTCCCTTTCCCATCTCCCAGTCTTTCCCAGTCCACCAGCTGAAAGAACGGGGTGGTTTTCAAACCTGACATCACCCACAGTTTGGCTCCTGCTGAATTTTAACCAGGAAGGAGCATCCCAAGGGGATGGGAAAGGGGAGGGGGAAGAGGATACAGGTAGCAAAAGGAAAAAAGTTTGCTCCTAAAAATGATGATGACACTTGTTTACAAGCCCAGACTTTCATTTTATGGTGTGGGTTGGTTTTTTTTGCCTTCCTCTCCAAAAAAAAATAAACCAACCCCCCCCCCCTCAATGATCCTGCTCTGGGTATGTTGGCTGAGATGTGAAGGAAATGAGTTTCAAATGATCAAGAGAGTTGGGGAGGCAAGAAGAGAAGCAAAAGCAAATGTGTGTAAGTAAAACTGCTGCAGAGCTTTTCAGGTGTCAAAATTTCCTGGTACTATTTATTGAATCATTTCCTGGTATTATTTATTTGAAGGTGGGAGTTCAAATAAGTGGCAGGATGTCAGGAAGCAGCTGCTCCAAGAGGGTTAAAGGGTTTTTATTGACATGAATTTATTGACATTTCTTTTCTTCTTCTCCTCCTTTCTTTTCTCTCTCTCTCTCTCTCTCTCCAAGCTGTGCACACTCTCTATAATTGCCATGTATTTTTAATTAAATGCAATTCTGACTACCAAAAGGAGACATACCTGTGTGTCAGCCAGTGGGAATGTGGGGGTGGATGGGTGGGAATGCTGGGGGGTGGGAAGGGTTACAGACAGGTTTCCAAAGCTGGGCAGCTAAGAAGCCTAAAAAAGAATCCCTTCCTAGCTTCTCTTTTCTGTTCTTCTGGGTCAATGTCTGATGAGCACCATGTGCTCTCAGTGACAAGGAACGTGTCCACCTGTTTTGGAGGCTGGACCAAAGGGTCCTTGAGGTCCCTTTCAAGGTGACGTTTTATGATTCTCTGGCATTTTGGGGGTGGGTTTTTGTGGTTCTCCCTGTAGGTCGGTGGGGTGTGGGTTTGATTTTTCTTCCTTTCTGGTGTGTCAGTGGAGGTAGAACATCCCAGCTGGCTGTCAGGTAGGGATGGGCTGCAGGGCTGTGTGTGTTTGGCCCCTCCAGAACTGCTCAGGTCCTCCCCACCCAGCCCATCCCCAAGGGGACACACTCTCCTGAGGTTCATTTCCTGTCAAGGTGGATTTAAAAGTGACCTTGGGAGTCCAGGTGGGTGCTGGGGTGGCACCAGGAAGCCCTTGTGGAGGTGGAGCTGCACCCCTCCTCTTCCCATTTAGATAAGATGGGTGGGGAACACCTGGTCCAAGGGAGGTGTGGGAGCTTCAGTGATGGAGGAGAAGATGCTGGATGCTTCTTGGGTAGGAAACAAGATGGGAAAATCAGCTGCAGAGAAAAATATTGCAAAGAAGCAGCCCAGCAGAAAGGTCTCCTGTGAGAGCCATGGCCACCTGACGGGAGCAGCCTGTCCAGGTCCTGGGAATGAACTGAGGAGGTGTCCCCAAGGCAGGTGGGACCTGGGGGACCATGTCTGCTACCCCAGAGCTGGCTACAAGGTGGTGTTCTTCCTTCATCTCTCTGCTTTTACTGTCTTCTCCTCGTGATGACCAGGTTTCACTAAGGTTGGGTCAGGATGGGATGCTGTGCTGCCCTGGGAGAGACCTCCAGGTATCAGCCACAGTTGCAGGCAGGAGGAGATGTAGACATGGTGCAACCCCCTTTGTGGGCATGGCTGGGACCTCAAGTCAGACACAAAACTGTCTTTTTGGAGCCTCCTCCAGGGAATGACTCAAACGTTGCCTTGCTCCACAAATCACATGCTGCTCCTCCAGAAGATGCAGTTGGCCAAGATGAAGGGTTGAGGAAATAGCATTTGGAGTTGAGGAACAAGAAGCTGACACTGTATTTAACTGTCAGTTACATTGCCAGGCTTCGTTATCCCACTGCTAATCATGTCATCAGCTTATCACCATGTGGTCAGTTCCAGCTGATGAAATGGCCAGTGGTTGCTCTGGAAGTGAAGAGGTCTTACCCCAGATGTGTGCCATTCATCTCCAAGGGTATTAAGTAAACTAAACTCCCATGCTAAATCATTTTTGAAGGTTTGGAAGGAAAGCCTCAAGCCCTCAACTTGATGGATTTCCTGGCAGTTCCTTGCATCATTTTTTTTGGCCCTTCAGGGAAACGTTGAGGTTCTTTGGTGGAGCCCGTGATGGGCTCTGATCTCTGGGTTTTGACTGCTGGAAAGCCAGGTAGGTCTCCAAGGACATGGCTTTGTGGAGCCATGTTGGCATGAGGAGCAAGGAGGATGGAGCTGTCACACCAGGAACACCTGGGATGAAGGCAAAGGTGGGTGAGAGGGTGTGATATAACCTTCTCTTCTTCTTCTTGAAGAGCTTGGGAGAGGCTGTTGCTCCAATATGGCATTTCTAGGCTTGAGCCATGGTGGAGCCCACTTGTCCCACATAATCCCAGCCTGCTTGGCCATTTGAGTTGGACAATCAGAACATGAAAGGAAAAGATGACTTCTTCAAAGGCCCATGGACTCCCAGCCTGGATATAAATGTGCCTGAGCCTTGGGAAACACTTTGGGCTTCATCCCAACTGGTCCAAGCCAACCCTGGGAGCTGGCAAAGAGGAGGGTGTTCTCTCCTTTGGGTTGGGGTTTGTGGTACAAAGAGTCTTCCCTTCCTTTCTCTTCTTGTGAACTTACTCCTTAACAGAACATGGTCATGATGATGCTGATGATAACCAACCAACCAAAAAAAATTGGGAAAAAAATACAGGAGTTATTGAAATAATTGGAAAATTCACCCTGTTCAGAGCTACACTGGCAATTTCTCCATTAGAGGCCTTGAAACTTGAGGAAGACCATCCCAGGGTGGTAGAAGGGACCAAGCATGGTCACCACCAGCCTCCCCCTTCTTGCCTCCAAGTCCCAGGAGGCATGAAACTCCAAGTCTCAGAGTTGGCTGGTGGCTTCCCAGCACCACAAGCACCACTGAGGTGATGGGGTGAGCTGGATCTGAGGTGCTTCTGCTATGGATGTGGGGACAGGGATGGTGGAAGAGTCCTGGAAAGCTGGATTTGCTAGAAAGTGACCTGGAGGGTGAACCATGTCCCCAGGTGAGGAAGGAACATGGAGGGGACACAAAGCTGGTGGGGGAGGAGGTTTGGTGTAGTGGGTAGAGGAAGTGGTGGTGGTCCATCATCCTCATCACAGGTGGGAGACCTTCCTCACCACAAACCTCTCCCTTTTGGTGACAGCCTTGGAGCTCCAGAAGGGTGGAAAGTAACCATGAACCATCACCAGAAGAAAAACCAGGGCTTCCTACACAGCCTGTAATAAATAACTGCAGGTTGTGCAGCTCCTTTGAGAGGAGAAGGAGAGAAGGAAACCCAACCTCTGCTCAAAACATCTTTGCAAGAGCCAAGAGCAGCTCCCAGGCTGTGGTTATCAGGCTGTTTTCTCAGCTGCTGCTTTCCTGGGCTAAAATGTTCCCAGCAGTTCCCAGGGTACCTGGGGAGGGGGGTACACACAGAGCTCTTTGTCCACCCCTCACCTCCATGGGTCAAACTTCTCCAGCCAAGGAGGGTTTGGGGAGGTGGATTTTCACCCTGCTGAGGGAGCTGTTGGGACCAGCAGCTCCCAAACCCACCCTGCTGAGGTTCCTCCCAAGGGATGAAGATGCTCGAGTGGGGCAAAAGTCCTCCCCTTTCTCCTGCTTAGGGTTCCCAAGGGTCAAGTTGACCTCCCTTCCCAGTTCCCAGGGCCAAAACCTGCCTTGGTGCCTCCAGAGCTGAGGGGAAAACAGAAAAACATCTCAAAACCTCAAGATTCTTGCTCATCAATCCAACCACAAGATCAGAGATTTTTTTTTCTGGTGCTGCCAACTCTGGCAATTTGATGATGGGTCTCAAGTGATTTGCAAAAGTGGGGTTGGTTTGGGTTTGGTTTTTTTTTTTTTGGTTTGTTTTTCTCCTTTCTCTTCAAGTTTCCAGTTCCTGGAGTCTTGGGATTAGATGAGACTCTCAAGGGATTTGGAATCTTCCCTCCCTCCACCTCCCCCCACCCTTGGATTTGTTTTCTTCTCTGTTGGGTTTTAGGATCTAGAATAAAATGGGAAATGTTCCTGGTGAGGAAAAGGAGGCAGAGAAAAGGAAGAACTTGTCTGGAGGTGGGACTGGAGCTCATCACCAGACCAAAAATATTTTGCTTTTGTTTTTTAGCTCTCTCTGGAAAAACAAATGACTTTGCTGCTTTTGTTTATTTTATTTTATTATTTTTTTTGACTTTTCTTTGGTCAGTAATAAATACGTCAAAGTTCTCAGTGAATGGAAAACGTTCAGAAAGTGGCTGGAATAAATTCCCAGCCCCCTCCCCCCTCCCACCCCAATAAAGAAATAACTGAGAAGTATTTTGTTGATGTTTAGATTTGACTCTTTTGAAATTTGAAAGGATGGATTTTTTTTATTTCAAGCTGAACGAGTTTCAGAGTGAAATGCTGAGATGTCCCACTTGGAGCCCCCCCCAGCTGGTGGCTCACAGAGACACGGGATGCTTGAGGCTGGAAAAGACCTCTGAGCTCATCAAGTCCAGCCTATGTCCTCACACCACCACATCTCCAGACCGTGGCCCTAAGTGACACCTCCAGCCTCTCCTTAAACACCTCCAGGGATGGTGACTCCAGCACTTCCCTGGGGAGTCCATCCCAATGATCTGACCACCCTCTCCGTGAGGAAGTGCTTCCTGATGTCCAACCTAACCCTCCCCTGGAGCAGCTTCAGGCTCCTGTGTCTTCTGCTTCCTTTGGTTAGTTGAAGACAAACCCTTCAGCCTCAGTGGCTGGGTCTGGCTGGTTTTCTCCTGCACCCAGGAGGACTCAGCAAGGGTAGAACGGGGTTATAAATCAGCACCTGCCCCCGGGAGAGAAAGATGTTTAGGTGGCACTTTCAAGGTGGGGCAACATGTTTGTTGGGGCATCCTGGGAACACTCAAGCAATGCCCATTGGTGCCCATCAGCAAGAGGTTCCCATGGGACCTGCAGCTGCCCTGAATTAGGCAGCACCAGCAGCTGGAGCTGCTTCCCAGAGCTTCCCAGCAGCACCAGTCCCACCCGGATGGGTGGAGAGGGATTAAAAGCAGGGCTGGGGGTTGGCAGTGGCAGCTCCTGGAGTGTTGGCAGCACCTTGGGAGCACCTTCAAGCAGAGGGGAAGTGATAAAACTGGGGAGGTTGTGCTGTGGAGGTGGGTCCCTGTCAACTGCTCCCCAACCTGTGCAGTGCCCTGGGGGGAGCTCCTCAAGCTTTGAGGCAAACCTGTGGCTGCTGGGGTGGGAGGTGAGGGCAGGGTTTGTAGCAATGACTGAATCTTTTGTTATGACAACTTGGTCTGGGTTTTTTGGTCTTGTTTGGAGGGGGTTTTTTAAGGTGGAAAAAAGGCAATTCTCACATCATGCCTCTCCACCACAGCCAGATGGTCCTCAGTTCTAACCAGTGGTCAAAAGGAAAATGACAGGTGATGGAGTCAGGACTAGGAACCAAAAGGGTCACCTCATTCCCAGCTGTGCTGGAGCATTAAAACCCAGGAAATAATTCTGAAGGCTTCAATATTTTTCCTCATCTCTGGCTTCCAGACATTGTGGTTCAGTGATGCCAACATCTGAGGCATCACTGAGCCTGTGAGGAAGGGAGCTCCTGGTCTGAGCAGGACTATCCCCATCACCAGCTATTGCTGATCCTTATTTTTGACTTTACTATTCTTGGGAATTTCGGAACCCTATTTTTTTCTTCTTTAAATGGTGTTTTTAATGTTGTTTTGCTTGGATTCTTCTCCTGTCTCCTGTACAATGAAGCACAGGCAAGCTGGCTGTGATGTCTCCTTTCCCAACAGATTGGGGCAGTTTTTAGGACAACTTCAACAGCTTGATCAGTGACTAATAAATGGGGCAAGACCCTCCTGGGGTCCATGGGCTGGGACCAGCCCAGAGTGCTGCCTGCTGCTCCTGCCTTCTCTTTTTTGACCTCTTAACCCAAAATGTTGAACCCTCTCTTCTTGTTGATGGTTCAACTTGGCTCACAAAGGTGAAACACTCCCAAGAGGCAGCTGCAGTGATTTAATTAGAGGCTCGTTTCAGCAGGAAATTAAGCTACAATGTCCTCTCTTGGAGCATCCAGTCTTTAACCCAAAGGTTTGATCCATCAGTCTTGGCTCCAGTGGGGCTGTTGTTGGGATTCCAGTAGGAATATCCATGTGGACAGGTTACATATGTGCCCGTGGCTGGAAAAATAAAGGTCATCTGGGGTTTTATTCTTGAGCTTGAGCCATCCTGATGCAGGAAAGTTCAGTGGAGTGGAACTGTAGGAATTGGCTCCTGTGCTGAGCTGGCCCTTTTGGTTCCTAGTCCTGACTTTGTGGGGTCATTTTTCTTTTGAACACTGATCAGCAACGTTTTGGGCTGGTGGGGGAGGCATGATGTGAGAATTGCCTTTTGGTTTTTTTCCCCACCCCAAAAAAGAAAACCCCCAAAGCAAAGCAAATTGTCTGAAGGAAAGATTCAGCAACTGCTACAAGAATTGTCCTCACCTCCCACTCCAGCTTCCATGGTCCTGCTGCAGGATGGTCTGAGTGGGAGAACTGGGTGGGGGGGGGGGAGATATTTGTGTATTCATGCCAACCCAAGGGCAGCCACCAGTTCAGTCCTGGTTTGTGCAAACCATTCATTGCACTGCTTGGGACTCAATCAAGGATGTGATCCTTGCCTGGAGAAGAGGGCTACAATGATAGGATAAGAAGAGTCAAGTGGTAAAACCAGGAAAAGATTCCCCTGATCTGGACTTAAGAAAAAAAAACCAACAACCCAAGTGGTGGGGGTTTTATTGTCCCCTTCTGGAGTCACCCACAGTGCCAGGGGGGGAGATGCTCCCTTGGATCCCAGCCCTTCCAAAGTGCTTCAGTGCTGCTGGTCCTGACAAGCAAGCAGCTCCTTGGGGACACCACCCTGGCCTGTCCTCCTGTTGCTAGTGCCAAAGGGGCTCTTGATTGGTGTTGTTGATGACTATGACCTTTCTGTGCAGCTTTCTGCTCGTGGTGGGAAGGAATCAGGCTGGGAGACCTGGCAGGGCCTCCTCCCCATCCACCTCCTGACTTGAGGTGGGATGGAAAAATCTTCAGGCTACCTGCTTCTGCTTCTTGAAGAGAAGGAGAGGAGGGGGAATGGAGGAAAACCCCTCACATCTCTGCCACTTTTGAGACATGAAAGCTTTTCCTTGAGAGCAAATCCTTCTTTTTCTGGTTTTTTTTCCCCCTTCCTCGTGGCATTAAGGCTTGAGAAATTCCTCAGAAAATAATTTGTCAAGGCCCTGACTGATCAAAGACACATATAAAAGGACTCTTTTTTTTTTTTTTTCTTTAAGGGGGAGGGGGGAAAAAAGAAATCCCCCTCTGAGCTCAGAATGAATTGGCAATTCATTTACCAACTGTCAGATAAAGTAGCTCAATCCCTATCACGTCTTTAGCTGGAGCTGTGGCCAGAAGGAAGCAATTCTCAGCCCACTGTGCTTCCATGTTTGGGGTATGTTAGTGATTAGGGTGTTCCTGCCTGGGGGATGCAGAAAGATATGCCTCAGATTTGCAAAAGGGCCATAAATCTCCCTCTTTTTTTTCCTTCCAAATGTGTGTTTTATAGCCCTTTCCTGGCCAATTTCTGCCTCGAATAAATATGTAACGTATCTCTGTGTCTGTGGTGTATTTTTTGAGGTCCAAGAGTTGGGTTCCCTCAAGAATCAACTGTCTGCTCAGGAATGTGGGTCTCTGCTGGTTTTATCATTCCCAGAAAAAAATCCATTCATTGGGTTTTCATGGGCTGGACAGTGGCCTGGTGGCACCTGTTCTGGTTCATCCGTGGTGGGGTGACCTGGAAGTAGATATGATTGGAAGAACCTTCCCCAAAAGGTCAGCCAGCCCCCAAGGCTGGATCAGCTAAACTGAAACTTGGAGTTGTTGGTCCAAAGGCTCAGGCAGGATTGGGGCAATCCCAGCCATGAACCAGGCCTCACATGGGATGTCAGCAGCAAGTGAAGCTCAAAAGCTCAGTAGATGCTCTGCTAACAGCCATGGCTGGGTTGGTGGAACTGGGGTGCTGTGATGTTGAAGCCCACTTGTCTCTGCAGCTGAAATCCTGCCCAGTTCCCCACTGGTGTGTGACAAAATACCTCCAGGACATGATACTTCTGGAACTGCCCTTCTCCAGCTCAAGAACAGCAGCAAAGCCAGAGCTGTGAACAAGTTCCTCCATAATACATGGCCAGCAGTAATATTGTATATTCTTTGCAGCTGGATCCATGAGGAGATTCCCTCTGTGCTCTTCACAGACACAGCAAAACCAGTTCTCCCAGTTCTGTGGCTGCAAAGGTTTAACTGGGTGAAACACTGATTCCAGGTGTTCAGGACAACCTGGGGGAGGAATGACACTTCTGGTCAAGGAGCTTCTTGTGCTGCTGGGCTGAGGAAAACCCCAAAAGGATTCTTTTTCCCCACTTTTGACCAAGTGTGGAGCACTCACAGCCCAACAAGTGGCTTCAGCCCCCTTAGGGCTTTGAGATAAAACCAGATGGTGGCTTGAGCTGCATTTTCTATGAGGTGTTAAAATAGGGGTGGGGGGGAGAGAGAGAGAGAGATGGAGCAGAGCAAGCCCAGAGTGCACATCATCTGCACCTACACTCACTAACCCCTGAGCACTTTAAATGAGCACCTCAAGGGGTTGTCCTGGCCCCTGGGGGACTGGCAGGCACAGGATGGAGCAGCAAAGCAGAGGGCAGGGGGTTCCTGCTGAGATCCCTTTTTTTTCATGATCCTTTGGAGCCCATGAGCTGAGCAGCAGGGACCAGGCTCAAAGCCCTGGCCCCACCCTGCAGTCCCCCAGCACTTTCCCATTTCCCCAGCCCTACAATTTACCCCTGTCCTTTAGGCTTCAAGGAAGAACTCTCTTAAAGACCATCTGGATCCAACCCCCCTGCGTGGGCAGGGACACCTCCCACCAGCCCAGGTTGCTCCAAGCCCCATCCAACCTGCCCTTCAACACTGCCAGGGATGGGGCAGCCACAGCTTCCCTGGGCAACCTGGGCCAGGCTCTCACCACCCTCACAGCAAAGAATTTCCTCCTCATGTCTCACCTCAATCTCCCTCTTCCAGTTTAAAGTCCCTTGTCCACCTCACCCCATCCCTCCCTGCCCTTGTCCCAAGTCCCTCCCCAGCTTTCCTGGAACCCCTTCAGGCACTGGAAGCTGCTCTAAGGTCTCCCTGGAGCCTTCTCTTCTCCAGGCTGAACACCCCAACTCTCCCAGCCTGCCTCCAGAGCAGAGCTGCTCCAGCCCTTGGGTCATCTTGGTGGCCTCCTCTGGACTCTCTCCACGAGCTCCATGTCCTTCTTCTTTTAGGTGCTCCAGAATTAGACCCAGGACTCCAGCTGGGGTGCTGTTTTATTCCCTTTCTGCTTTTTCTGTCCCCCCCAGCCCCATGGGAATAGGGAAGATGTCTGTGGTCACCTGCAGCACCCAACAGCAACGGTCCCACCTCGAGGAGGAAATCAAAGCAGCAACATAAAGTAGGAAAATTCGGGATGAAAATCAAATGTTATGGCTTGGTCACGGTGAACACAAACCCACAGCACAAAAAATCCTCAGGCTCCTGCTCCAAACTCTCCTTCCAATTCCCATATTGCACCTTGTAGCCACCAGGCAAGGATTTGCCATCCCATGGGGGCAGCTCAGAGGGTCCTGGCACCAGTGAGGGCTGGACTTGGTGTAGGTGACTCCCTGCATGGCCTCCTGCTCAGGAATGGAATTCTAATCAGCTGTAGTTAACTCTAATCATCCTAATTGATAGAGAGGGGGGAAATATTAGCTGGGAGAATCCAATCTGATCAGTCTGATGCTGCTGTTGCCAGGGAAACCTGCCTGGTGGGGATGTCAACTCATCTTGCACTTGTCATCACTGCACTTGTTCTACCTGTCAGGGTTTTAGGAGTCCAGGAACCACCGGGCTCCTCAGAAATGATCCCAGCTGGGGTTTGAGCTCTGACCTCCTTCAGCTAATTACCAGCCCTGAAGTTAATCACGGAGAGAAGGAAGGGTTGGGTAAGATGGGAGAGGTGAGAGGAGGGGGGAGTGCAAGGAGGGAAGGATGGGAGGAGCAGGGGATGGGAGGAACAAGAGATGGGAGGAACAAGGGATGCAACGAACAAGAGATGCGATGAGTGAGGGACGAAGGGAGGGGAGGGATTGTTTAATCCCCCCCACGTCTCTATCTGCTCCAAATAAAAGCTGGCTGGGAAGGAGCCAGCCCCTTCCCTGAGCTCAGGAACTGGGAGGCAGGAGATGCTGTGGGATGTGGCCGGGCTGGGACTCACCCTGCCTGGGGACCGGGGCTGAGCTGCCCCGCGGTGGCAGCTGCTGCAGAACTTCCCAAGCTTTTCCAGGTTAATTCCAGCACACCCCTTCTCAAATGATGCCTTTGAACATCTTGAGATGGGTCACACATCCTTGCCATGCTTGCGTATGAAAAAAACCAATAACCAACCAACCAAACCAACCAACAAACCTGGCAGGGACCGTTTCTTCCTCCTGCGGAGGTTGGGGAGAGGTTTTGGTGGGGGAGATAAGAAAGGACCTGGTTCATTTTGCTGTTTGGAGCAGGGTGCCATGCAATGAAGTGAGAAGCAAGGGTTTGGGAAATGTTTCTTCCCCTCTCCAAATGTTTCATGTCATCCTAAGCTGGAAAAACCTAACAAACCTTATTTGCAGGCTGTGAGCCCAGAGCCCCTTTGCTCCCCCCTCTTTGCTGGCTGAGATGAACAGGCTCTTTCAGCAGTGAGGACCACGAGGTCCATCAGGCCCCAAGAGGACTGTGTTTGCAAAGAATCGAGGGTCTTCCCCTTGGCAAACTCTTCAAAACCTTTCTTCAGACATTTGGGACCAGTTGGATCAAGCTGCTGGTGGTGGGCACCGATGGGCAGCTCTCCTCTTCATCAAATATTCAAGGTGGACATTTCTTCATCAGCTTAATTCATACTCTGCATCCGTGGCTGGGGGGGTTTTAGACCTTAAACTGTATTTTGACCCTTAACAAATAGTGTCCCAGGCAGGAGAAGCAGGGGGAGGCTGCCAGGCTGCTGCTGCACTGCAGCATCCAGACCTCTGCCTGTCTCCACCTTTCCTAAACCAAAAGTGACTCCATTCCAGTGACCTCCAGGAGTGAACTGGTCCCTTGCCTTTGAAGAGAGCCCTGTGGAGCAGAGCCATGGAGCTGGAGCAGGGAAGAGGTGGCTGGTGAGGAAGGGTATGTCCTGCAGCTCAACCAGGAACAATTCACCTCTCTGGGGAGGCTGCTCCTGCCATTTGGGGGAGTGATGAGAACAGCACGGCCATGCTGCTGGGGACATAGGGACCTGAGCAGGATGGGAACTGCAGGTCCTGCTGCTCAGACACCTGCAACGTGTGGGGCTGCTGGGAGTTCTGCTTGGTGTGCCCACAAAAGCCCCTTGTCTCCACGGTGGGAGGGTTTACAAGCAACTAAACCTGCCCAAACGATGAGCTGAAGAAACCAGCAGCCCTTGTGCCCAGCCCCAGCTTTCCAGCACTGGCAAGTAAAACCCCTGGAGGCACAGGGTTTCTCCAAAAGGCTGATGACAGCCCCACCTCCCCCCAGAGGTACAGGGGTGCTGGTGCTAATGAGCCCAGCTGTGCTAATTAAGCAATGGCCCCCAGCTGCCCCAGTGGGGCTGTCCCACCCCCACCAGCACAGCTGTGTCCCATTGTGAGGGTGGGCAGGACCCATTCCCAGGGTGCCTTAAACCCCTCTGGGAGGTGCTGGGGTTTTCTGGAAGTTGACTGGGAGTTTGCTTCTTGGGGAGGGAGGAAGGGAGGGATGGATGGATGTGCTGGGTGATGCTGGCTAGCCAGCCCTGGAAGCAGTGGGGTCCCCTGTGGCTTGTCCAGCAGCAGAAGAGAGGGAGAGAAGTTGGAATCTGCAGTGCCACATGAGTGAAGATGGTATGAGAAACCACTGAGACTGGGACCACCTCTGTCCTGTACCAGCTGAGGAGGAGAGCAGAAGGTAGGTAGTTGCAACCTGAGATTTTACACCATCCTGCAGACTACCTCAACCTGTTAGAACTTCTAAAATTACTTCTGGGGAATCTCCCAAGCTCTAGAATTAATAATTCTGTGCCTGGGGGGGACAGTCTGGTTTCAAATGAAGTGTCTTGCAGCCCTGGCTGCAGCTTTTAGCTTCATTTCCCCCCCTGCCCCCCCCATGGTATCTCCTTTTAAGGCCCACTCATGTAAACATTTATAAGCACATGATGGTTTTAACCATGATTCATCCTATTCAAGTCAAAGTAGCCACTCACAGGATAGTTTCCAGAACTAGGCAATAGATATAAAAAGGGCAGGGACCATGACTCTTCTGTGCTATCTCAAGTGGGTAACACTTCAGGCACAGCAGGCTCAGTTCAGAAGAGCTGGTTTCCCTTGCCTGTCTATTAAAGCTGTCTGGAAATAGGGAAATAGGGTTATGTTTCTCTTTCCCCTCTAGGAAACACTTTGTCTTTCAACATCCCAAATATTAGCACGTTGTTGGGGCTACCTGAGTTTTCCAGGCAGCTCCTGAGCTGGTTCAGAGCAGTGATCACCTGTAAATGGTCCCCTAGGAGGAGGAGGGTGGGGATGTGACTTTCAGTGCCAAGCAAGCTTGTATTATCAGCCAGGAAAAAAAAAATTATCAAGTTGAGACATTCCAGCTTTGCAGTTTTTGACCCAATTTTGTGTTTTTGGACCCAACCAGAGGGCTTCAGGGCAGGAGCAGGGAGCTAACACTTCAAAGAGCCTTTTTTCTTTTCCCCTGGCGTGGGACACTTGTGTTTTAACCAGCCCCAAAAGGCAGAGGGTGGAAGGGCCACGGAGGGATGTGTCTGGTCCCCAGCTTGGCACAGCTTGGGAAGCCACTTGTGTGGGGACCACATGATGGCCTGGAGGAGGCACTTAGCTCCAGGCTGTGTTCAAGCACTTCAAATACCACTGTGAAGTGGCCTGTGTACCCAGAGTCACTCTGTGTCCCCTGGCCTGGGAAGCCCCATCCTAGCTGGGACAGGCAGGTTAGACTCTCTCTGTGCTGCTGCAGGCATGCTGGCAGCTGGGACCCTACCTGGTGGTGTCCTGCAGGATGTCCCACCACTGCAAAGGTTCTCCAGGAGCCCACCAGGGGGGCAGGGAAAAGGCAGGATGGAGAAGGGACAGCCCTGGATTCTCTCTGAGCTCCAGCTCGTGAAAGGCTATCAAAGCTGCCTGAGGAGTGAGGGGGTTTTGGTGATGCCTCCCCATGTTTTGGAGGCAGTGAACCTCAGAGGGATTTCAGGGGACATCTCTGTAGGCTTCTTCAAGGGGAGGTGACCTTCTCTGCCCATACCCTCAGCTGGCTGGATGTCAGCCAGCCCTGCACTAGAAGGCATGTTGTTCTGGCAGCCCAAGGCTGAGCTGTTACTAAAAATAGGGATTAAAAAAATGCATTAAATGGTTATGATTTTTTAGAATGAAAAGTAGCAGGAGTTCTCTTAGCAAACAGTGTGTTGTTCGTGCAAGGCTTTGATGAAAGCCAAAAAAACCCAAACCAACCCCAAAACATCTCTCCCAAACTGAAGCTGTGGCCAAATTCATCTTTTGTGTTACGAGATGATTCAATGCAGACAGATGTTGAACTTCTCACATGATTTATCAGCTGCCTTCAAATAGATCAGGCAATTGAAGTTAAAAATTATCATTCTGTTGAAAAATCACTTCTTTTTTTTTTTTTTTCTTGAAAAAGCACAACAAATTTCAAAGCTTTCTCTGGGTACCAGTGAAGAGCTCCTGGAGGTGCTTATCTTCATGCTATGGTGATAGGGAAAAGGAATTAAGTGGGCTGATATTATATCTATATTTTTTATAGATATATTTATATATGTGTGTGTTTAAGGTGTTTTTAAGGTGTCTATACAATATTTTTAAAGTGCTTGACTGGTGGGCAATCAAACATCAAGGCAGAGATGCCAACATCATCTCTTTGTGGGAGTTACAACCTCATCAAACTTTTGAGGTTGGTGTTTGGGGATCACTGGGGCTTCTGCAAAAAGCCAAGTGGCAGGAGGGTGTTAGCAGGGAGAAAACACAAAAACCCAGGACCCTGAGCATGGCCAGGCAGTTGTTTTTGTTGTTTTTTTTTTTAAAAAATGAATAAATGAAGAACCAGAGTTGGCAGGAAAAGCTTCAAGGTGCTGGTGGTATGGTTGAGTGAGGGAACACCTGGGGAAGATTGATGAAGAGCTGGCCAAGGTGTGTGTGTGATTGATGAGGAGTGGTCCTGGCTTTAGTAGGAGTTCTTTGGAGATATGGCTGCTATGGTGCAGGACAAAAAGCTCCAGGATGCAAGAGAGTTACCTGATTGTCAAATGTCACTCGATAAGGTTCCACAAGTGGGATTGTTAGTTGAGCAAAGGAGAAATGGAATATGAGGTCAGATGTGCTGTGGGGCAGAGACTTGTTTTAAGGATCTGTTGTTCTCTCTGTGCATCCAAGTCAATGTGTCTATAAATATATCTGTCTCCATCCATCTGCCTGCCTGCCTGTCCATCTAGCTGGTTCTCAGCTCAGTCACTCCTTCCTGGCAGCTGGGAGCAGCCCAGTGTGGTGAGGGAGCAGCCCAGTGTGGTGAACTTCCAGGAATTCCCCCTTGGACTCCAGTTCTGTCCTGCAAGGGGAAGGGTTTGAGATGCAGCACCTGGGGAGCAGCCCTTGGGCTCTGAGCAGTGGGTGGGTATGTTGGCTGGGAGTCATGGAGCAAAGTTGGGCCCCCCCCTGGGGGCTGTACCCCAGGGAGCATGAGGCCAGTGCTGTCTCCTCGAGCCCACCATGGCTCTGCAGGTTTCCCCCCTGGTGCCCATCCAAGCTGCATCCCCTTGGAGTAAATGCAGTGGTAGAAGTTACACTGGGAAGAATGCAAATGCACCCTCAGCTGCTTCTCCCCACCTCCTGAGGGGCTTCACCTCCTCCTTTTTCTCTTCCACTATTACCATTTGGATCAGCTGCCTGCCCAGAGGCTCTGAAAAAGTTTCCTGTTGCAGAGGTGAGCATCAAGCCTGCTGGCCCCAGCCCTTTCCCTTTGGATGTAAGCCATGGAGACTCCAGGGAAAGATGGTCATGAGTGGAAAACCACAGCTCTGATAGGTCCATCCCTCCTCTTTCAAGTGCTCAAGGCATTGGAGCCTCCACCTTAAGATCTCATTGAATAACCAGACCATATCATTGATGACCCACTGAACACACAGTGGTTTCCAGCTGGATAAAAGACAGGGGAGCAGATAAGAAGCTGGGTAGGTTTGACTTTTGGTGTGAGACCTCAAAATGATGGAGTTGGAGCATCCCTGGAGCTTGCAATGCCTGAGGGTCTGGAATATTCAGCCCAAAATGGGCTTTCAAATGCACGGGGAGAGAGTTTTCTGCCAGTGTAATCTGTGGAATGATTTGTTGTCATTTGGGATTCCCTGGGGAATGCCAGTGGCTGGGCTGTGTTCCCTCTCCTTTGATAAGGATGCAGCTTTTGGAATTTCACATGAAAGGTGAAGCTTTGAAAGATGTGTTGGGCAGGGAGAGAGGCAGACAGCTTGATAGACTTTGCTTCTGCTCTTACTCAAGGTACCAAGCTGCTTCTTTCTGCTCTGCTCTCCAGAGTCTCCATAACAAGCTGTCTTTCATTCCTGGTCCATAATCACTCTTTTTGGCACAAAAATGTGTGTTTCTGAAATGGTACCATGAGACATCAGAAATGCTTTTAAGGTCATGTTGAGAAGCCAGACAAAAGGGGAAGGAGGAAGGCAGAAAGTCTCCTCATAAATCACAAACCTTTTGATGCCTTCAGCTCTAAGGCTACAATGGAGTAAAAACTGCAGCTAGAAGAAGAATGTGGGACACTGGGGTTCCCTGTAACAAATTGTCAACTGGGAAGTTAGAGGAGATGCAGTTATGGAATCATTCTGGGACAGTGACCATACTCCAGTGACTGCTTTTGCTCGTGGTCAGAAGGAAAGATGTTGCTGTCCTATGGACTTGGGGTGATCAAGATGAGTCCAGGTCCCAAGCACGCTCTTTGAGGGGGAATCTAACCCCTTTAACTAAGATTTTTCCAAACCAGGAAGGGACTCAGGGGGATGAATGGCTCCTGCTGGTATTGGGGAGGAGGTTCAAAGCCAATGGGGCCACAGTCTGGCCAGTAGTGAAAAGAGAATTCCAGCCAAAGCTCTTCCTTGGCAGGGCACTGAAATGATGGGGGCAGTTGCCAAGAAGGCCACAAAGGCCTTATATGTGCTTTTAAGACCCAGCTGGATGTTTTTATAAAAGAGGAACTGTATGTGGGGAGGCTCAGAAGGACAGGAGTGGAAGCAAATGGGAAGGGGGGGCAGGATGCCATGAGCTGGCACAGGGATGTGCTTTGAGGCTCACAGCCCTTTTTGAGAACAGTCTGTAGGGCTGTTTGTCTGTGTCCTGACCTCCCTACTGCCCACCTGGAAGGAGCAGATTTCCCCTCTGGCTTGTTTATGAGCCTGCTTTGAAACAAGACCTGGGGAGAGCAAATGAAGCAGAACTCATCAGGTTTCTTGGGGGGAATGTGCCTGTGAGCTCCACCTTGCACTGCCGTCCACCTGATGGATGTTCCTACAAGCAGTGCAATCACCATCCACCTGCTGAAAAGGGTACTAAACCACCAAAATATACTTGGGAGCCTTTACTTTGCATAGGCTGCACCAGCACGAGGAGGAAATTTCTGCATCCTGGAGAGATCAGCTGTTCTTGCAGGCAGGGCTGGGACTCCTCACCTGCTTTTAGCAATTTAAAATATAGGTGTGAAACGGAAGCCACCCATCCAGGCTTTTTCTCAGCACAAGAAAGATGTAGATCTGTTGGAGAGAGTCCAGAGAAGGGCCACCAAGATGATCCAAGGGCTGGAGCAGCTCTGCTCTGGAGCCAGGCTGGGAGAGTTGGGGTGTTCAGCCTGGAGAAGAGAAGGTTCCAGGGAGACCTTAGAGCACCTTCCAGTGCCTGAAGGGGCTCCAGGAAAGCTGGGGAGGGGCTTGGGACAAGGGCAGGGAGTGATGGGAGGAGGGGGAATGGATGAAAACTGGAAGAGGGAGATTGAGGTGAGACATGAGAAGGAAATTCTTCACTGTAAGGGTGAGGAACTGGGATGGGTTGCCCAGGGAGGCTGTTGATGCCCCATCCCTGGAGGTTTTTAAGGCCAGGTTGGAGGAGGTTTTGTGCAGCCTGGTCTGGTGGTTCCCTGCTCATGGCAGGGGGGTTGGAATTTGATCTTGAAGGTCCCTTCCAACCTTAATGGCTCTATGATTCTTTAAGCCAGGTGTCCTTTGGCTCCTGGAGCCAGGGCAGGTCAGTGCTGCAGCAGGAGGAGGGAGGAAGCTGGTGGCTGCAGGGACGCCCCGGCCCTGTGAGACCATGCCCTGGCTTGGGGTGAGGACACGATGCTGGCACAGGCTCAGATTTCTGCTCTGAGCCTCTCGTGTGCCTAGACAGAAAGATAAACAGAAATGGGAAACGAGGGCTGGATCAAGAGGAATGCAGCTTCTCTTCTGATGTTTGCTCTTGGTGGTGGCTACAGGCTTCTAAAGCCCAGACAAAGTCATCGACCAACTTTAATAATCGCAGCAACAATAAAAAATAATCCCTCCCCAGGCCTGTTTCCTCCCTCCTGCCTTGGCAGGGACTGCCTGCTGCTTGCTCCTTGTGTCAGAGCACTGCTTGGGAGTGATAAGGAGCACACAACCTCCTGTACTTTCAAGTGCACTCGAAATAGAAAGAGAGATAGAGGGCTACAAAAGGAAACCGACTGGCCTCAGGCTTCCCCCGGGCCTGGCTTTGTGCTTCACCACCCAGGAGCCTGATGGAGCTTTGCAAATCAAGGACAAATTTTCCATCCCTTTTGGTGGGCAGCAGGTCAACCTGCTGGTCAAAAGGGAGATGGCTCTGGTGGGACCAACCGTGCTGGGGTTGAGGCATCGGTGGGATGAATGGCAAATGTGTTATGGACACCATCAGGCTGTGGCTGAAGGTCTTGGGTCCAGGACCTCCTTTTCACTTTAGGTATGAATCAGGTGTGGACTTCTGAGTGTGAGGAAAACTTCACCCAAAGCTGATGGTAAAAAATAGAAGCCAACCTCCTGCTGCTGCTGTTTGGAAAGGAGGAGGTTTGAGGTGGCTTCTGGCTCGTCAGACTGGCCCCTTGTGGGCTCCTGTTGTTCTTCACTGAGTCTGTTGCCTTTTCTTCTTGTTCATCCCAAAGATGGCAAATCCGTTCCAAACCAGTATCTACATGGTGGGTGATGGAGTGAGGGAACTGTTCCAGAAGATGTGGGTTTGGGCTTCCAAAGCCAACAGAGTGCCAGGCTCTCTGGTTTCCCTGTACTTGTTGAGGTGTGCAGGAGAGGGAGGTGTCTCTGTAAAGCCAAGAACTTCACCCCAAGACCAGCTTGAGGGAGTGCTTATTTTTCACCAAGCCTTAGACCAGTAAAAAAAAGGTAAAACTTAACATCAAACATCTGTTTAGATCCCTTGAAGTCAAGGGACCATCCAGCCTTTGGCCACATGTGAAGGTCAGATCATGGTGTTTGCTTGCACAAGCTGACAACTCAGTTCAAAGCATCTCTGGTGGTGGGCAAGTGCTGAGCTTGCACTTCTGCATCTGCCCCAGCTCTGTTCTCCTGCTTGATCAGCACACTCTCCCCGTGCATTTTCATTTTTCAGCAGTGAATTTCGTTGTGCACCTGCTCAGCTCTTCTCAAGGTGGACCCAGGAGATCAATAGCTTCCCAAGGATACTGAATTCCCATTTTCCACCCCACTGATGCAGGTGTTCTGCCCTCCAAAGCAAACATTTCAGCATGCAAGAAGATGAGGGCTGCTTTCCATGAGCAGTTTTGCTCTGCTCTTCGAGAGGAGACCTGGGAAAATCTGTGGAAACTTTCTAGCTGGCCCGAGTGAGTTGAGAGAAAGAAAACACTGCTTTAGAGTCAAGAAGTAAAAATGGTTTGGGTTTTTTCTGGTGTGCAGAGATTAAGATGAAAGGGAATTCATGAGGGAATGGCTGCCTGTAGAAACCACACAAAATAAAAGCTTTCTAGGACCTGGCTCCAACCTTGCTGTGATGAATCACTGCTGCACAGCTTGGATGGCAACAAGGTTGTGATCAGCTCCCCTGTGAAATGGGGCAGGGGAAGAGGGTCTGTGGGTGAGATGCACTGCTGGACAGGCTAATGACCAGGCAAGTGGTGGTAGATGAGAATTAATTCAGTTTGGGGCTGAGTTTGCTCATCTCTGCTGAAATTCTAACCTCCTCCTTCCTCTTGTGCTCCTCCCCAGCTCAAAGAGAGAGTAAAAGAAAAGGAAGTGGTTGAAAAAGTCTTTTAAAGAGGAAATTCTTGTCTACTTCTAGGTCAGGGCAGGGGCTGCGTGTTCTGCACGAGGAGATGATGGAATCTACCATGACTGGAAAAGACATTGGCCATTTCCAACCCAGCACTAAAGACTTCCTCCCCTCTGGCCCCAAAAAGAGAGATGGGGGGAAAAAAAAGAGAAGCATTTTTGTGATGGGAAGGGTGGCTGGTTACACAGCAGGAATCATGTCCTGGCTGCTCAGGGAGGCAGGATGTCAAGCTGGGAAGGCCAAGAGGTTATTTTGGAAAAGCAAGCTCCAAGTTTCTCATCTCCCTGTCCCCTCTCCAGCCCCCACCTCTTCTGTGTCTTTCCTGGGAGGAAGAGGAGCCACGTTCCCCCCCGGGGCACAGTGTCACTGCCACATGTTGGCAGCAAAG